>NC_142508.1:55127794-55438529 GCF_057876585.1 Rhinolophus sinicus
CACCTCCCAGACCCAGTGACCAGCTCACCAGGCACCGGTAGGGTGCCTCCAACCCTCTGGACCCAGCGTGCACTCTAGGCAGCAACACATTCATGACAGAGATGGAACACATTCTGCACAGTGTACAACAAAGACACAGAGACTCAGTAAAACCCTGGCACCAGTGAAAAGCCCCAGGAGCCCGGCCTCCCCCAGATCAAGGGGCCCTGGTGCCCAGCCTTCAGCTAGGTGCCGTATAGCGGTTAGATGTGATCACTCCATCATACCCCAATCCCTCTGCAAAGCCCGTCACCCACCACTGAGTGTACCTGGCAATGCCAAACTACTGGACTCGGTCCTGAGAGTGGCCGAGCTCATGGGACAGGACGCATGGGAGCGAGCAGGCAGGCATCTGCTGGGTGCTCCAGACCCAGCCGGCCCGTAAAACCACCGGGCTCAGCACAGGTCCCTCCATCTGGGCTCTAGGAACTAGGCGTGTGTGAGTGAGATGAGTCTGAGTGGTACAAGGGCAAACGGCAGAACTGGAAAGACTCTCGGGAGTCCAAGATTAAGCCCCTCCCCCCATTCTAGAGTCACCCAACTGAGGCTCAGGGAGGGTTTGGACAGGCCAAAGCATCCAGCTCAGAAGTGTCACCACCCAGAGCAGACCGGGTCTCCTGGCTCCTTCTCAGAGTTTTTCACACCAGCCAGGCCCGCAAGGGGCTGGATCTGCACACACCTCCCTCCCTACCAACTGGAGAGCTCACGAGGAAGAACAGAGGGCCTGGTCCTCGGCACAGTCCAGGGGGGCCCACTTTCCCAAAAGATACGCCCTGTACAGAAGACTCCCACATGCGCACACAACACAAATGCACACACATAACCACTCAGACACCCACAGGCACACACACACCAAAATAAAGCAGACATCTGTATACAGAGAACCACACAGCACACACAACATGCACAGAGCACACAACACAGGAACACACTCACACACAGGCTAAAGGCATACATGTACAGAGAAACACACACACAGACTACAACACTCGTGTACACTCATACCCACATGTACAGGTGTATCATTGCTACTCAAGCACCAAAGCAGCACAAGTGCCCAGACACACCCACACTTGTACACTTACACACATACATGTGCTCAGGCAATCCCACATGTCCTGTCTCACCATATCCACTCAAAGCCACATACACATATAAAGACACTCACAAGCACACAATGAGCGCACACCCTACACAACGTGGTGAGCTTCACACACTGACTGCACCTGGCAATGCCAACGACTGGACTCAGTCCTGAGAGTGGCCGATGTGGGCACCCGTGTGCTCATGCACACTCACACACACATTCTCAAACTCATGGACACACGTATGTTTGTGTACATACCTACACACGTGCCCAGATACTCCAGCGTACATGTACACACACACCCAAAACGTGTGCCCTCATACCCTGCATCTGTGCACCCACTCACGCGTTTACACACCCCAACTCAAGTGTGCACACTCCTACACGTGCACACACACACACTCAGCACGCACCCTCGCATGCGGGAACAAGCGAGTGCAGACTGCCCAGCTGCTGGCAGCGGGCTGGCAAGGGAACACTCACAGCAGCTTGAGGATCTCCACGTAGCAGCCGAGTGTGCGGTCGGCCTGGGGGCCCAGCTCGATGCTCACGGTGCTGCAGGCAGGGCTGACCATGAGGCAGTCGATGAGGTTCGGCTCGCTGTCGTTGCCCGCGCTGGCCGTCAGCGCAGGCTTGGCAGTGCTGCTGTGCTCCACCTCCACGTGGATCTCGCTGGAGGCCACGACCACCGACTTGAGCCGGGCCTCGGACAGTGTGGCTTCCTGAGACACCAGGTCCGGGCTGGGGTGCAGAAGGCGCAGAGGTAAGGTGGGCTTCCGGTCGCAGGGCTGCTGGCAGCCGTTCCGGATCTCCTTCAGGCTTGGGGAGTTGTCGCGGCTGGGGAAGAGGTGGGGAGGGCGCGTGAGTACAGGCGACCCAGTAACAGCGCTGAGCTACAAGATCGAGTGAGTGCTTCTGGTGCACCAGGCTCCGCCCACCGTGCTGACCGCCTCCCTGAATCCCCACCCCACATGCTACGAGCAAGTGCTATTGATTGGTTTCCACTCCACAAGTGAGGAAACTGAGGCTCGGTCTGGGAAAGTGGCTTGTTCATGGTCTCAAGACAGGGAGAGGGGGAGATGGAATCCAAACCCAGCTGTCTGTCCCTAGAACATATGCTGTAGTCCCTGCACATTCACATAGTAGGTGCTCAAACCATATTTGTTGAATGAATGAGTGAATGTGAACCTCTATGACGCACCTCCACCAAGACGCCTTCCCTGGCCACCTTCCTGACACACCTGCGAGGCCTACTAAGCAATTTCCTTCTACTAGTTGCTTCCTGTGGTCTAAATGTCCCCCTTCCCCCCTGACGCCATAATGTCCTCAGGGCAAGGCCCAGGCCCCACCTCTACTGCCACATTTTCTGCCAGGTTTTCGAAAGCTCAGCCTCCACTCTCCACCTGGGAACCTATGAAGGGGATCCCAAACCCCAGAATTCTAGTCCTTGGGGGTCTGCAGCTCCCTCCTTGGCACAGCGCTCCCCCACTCTTGGCCACCCCCCAGTTACAGCATCTCCAACCACCTGGAGGAACGATGACTGTGCAGGGTGTTAACAGGTGTTAACTGAGAAAAGGGCTGTATGCCTCACGGATGGCACACTTGTCTGGGAGATCAGCTCAGCCACACACAATGAAATCAGGCTTCTTCATCACAGAACTTGTCAGTGCTGTGAGCGCCTTCTCACTGGGTGCTCCCAAACACTACCAGGAGGCACATCAGACTGAAGAGAATTTCAGCAATGGGTTTCCACTGTTGGTGACCCTAGGCTGGCACAGCGCTGAGTGATATCACACCGACTTCTCCGATATCTCTGTATGGCAATATTACCACCTCCATGTTAAAGGTGAGGAAAGATGCTCCCAGCAGTCAAGTGACCTACCCTTGATTACAGGGCTGTTTAAGTGGAGGGAGCTGGGATTTGAGCTGACCGCAAAGCCCAGGCTCCTCACCACCATGGTGGCTTCCAAGACCCCATGTGTTCCTGTGGTCTGCCTCCTCCATGAAGTCTTCTCTGATTTCTTCCATCTGCTGCTCTCCTCCTGCCCCCAAACCAGAGCTTTTCCACCCGTGGCTGGACACCAGTGTCCCTTGGGGCACTTCAAAACATCTTGAAGCCCAATTAGACCAGAAACTCTGGTGGGGGTGTGTGGGGTCTGGACACCAGTAACTTTCAGGGCTACCTGTGTGTGCAGTCAGTGTTGAGTCCACTGCTCCAAGAGACTTAGAGAAGAAAGGCATAATCACAATCAGCTGCTGGTACAGTGCCTCCCTAAATGTGCCATCCGCGTGTGCCCTGTGCTTCCAAAGTCACACACCCTCCTGCGCACAGGGACGGGGCTGAGAGCAGAACGTGTACCTGACGCACACAGCGGGCCTGCATGCATCCAGCATGTGCCCCAAGCTGGGCCTGAACTGAGCCCACCAAGGACGTTTGATAAATACACCTCAAACTTTGCTAGGGGAAAAACAAAGCCATTGGCTAGAGTCTGAAAATTCTAAGGTTGATGGAAAATTGTGTGTGGTCCATGGGGGGAGGGATGGCGTAACTATCTCTATGGGTTCGGAGCTAATTTGCTGCTCAAATGCTCAACACTCCATTTCCCTTTGTTTGCCTTTGCTCGGGTGTAGAAGTGGATTTTCAAGGCTGTTTGGCTCAGAGCAGGTGATTTTCCAGTGAGCCACGCTAACCTGGGTCAAGTTGTCTGTTCTTTTGTGTGTGAGTACATCATGTACCACTGAGAGCACCGGGGATGAGCCCTGAGGGTATTGCAGGGCTTTTTATTCCAAGGACTAATCAACGGGGTGGGATGGACCGGAGCCCGGTAAAGGTCTGGCGGTAACGTGGTCCTCGGGTGATTTCCTGGAGGAACTAATGGCATCACTTAAGAACCCAAACTACTGTGGGCTCTGAGGGTCTGGGCTGTTTTGTGCCAGGAGTTGGGGCAGGTGTGCTGGAGGCAACAAGATCCGCCTCGCACTCCCTATGCCTCCACCCTGGGTATCTGGTTACAACCACTGCCTCATGGTCCCAAGGTCATGCTTGCCCCCTCCAGTCCATCCTCCATGCATCTGCCACAAGAGGGAAATTTGGAAACTGACATCTCATCAATTCCCCTCTTTACTTAAAACCCATTGGCAACCCCAATGCTTTCAGAATAAAAACTCCGCAGTTGAAACATAGGCACAGCTTTGTCACTCACACTGTGCTCCCTGACCAGCAGCATCAGCATCACCGGGAGTCTGTTAGACAAGTGGCACCTCAGCCTCCGCCCCAGACATGCTGAATCTGAACCTTCATTTAACATACAACCCCCAGGCACAGCTCAGCACAGGGAGTTTGAGGAGCTCAGAGGTACAAGTCTCTCCATGGCCTGCCCTCCTCTCCAATGCATTTTTTGCTTCTCTTTCCCTGTCTCTGTTGCAGTCAGTTTCCTTCCCTTCCTCACCTGCTGTGGCCCTTCATCTTTAGCACGGAGTGGATCACTTGAGGAGCTTGCTAAGAATGCAGATTCCTGGGCCCAACCCAGAAATGCAGCATCCAGGAGTCTGCTTTTTAGAGAAGCAGTCCAGGGGATCCTGAAGCAGGTCCTTAAGGACCGTAGACAGGAAAATGTGACTAATGGCAACTCCACCTGCCCCGCCAGGCCTCTGCACGTTGTCTGCCTGGATCACCTCATGCTGCCTCTTGCCTTGTTGATAGTCAGGAGGTCTCAACTTAAATACTACCTCCCTGAAGGATCCCTTCCTCACCTGAGAGCAGGGGTTCTCAACTCTGGCCATGCACTCGACTTGCTTGGGAGTTAAAAAAAAAAAAGTCCGATGGCAGTGCCAGCCCAACAAAATCAGAATTGCAGTGGGTGGTACCCAAGTACCCTCCACCCTCACCCATTTTTATGGAGACATAACCAGCAGTATGCTAGTGAATGTCTGACAACCAACAGTACAGAAAAGAGGAGCCCTGCTTTACAGTTTGCCAATTTCCTGGTGTAAATACTCCCGCCATGACCGAATTCAAGATACCAGGAAGAGGTGTGCTTCCAAATGGAGCAGGGCTCCAGCACACTGTGGGTATAACTTAAACACAGAAGAGTCAAATGCATAAACCTTAGGCACAGAGCTTCATGAATTTTCACATGTTCCCCTGTGGAGTTACCAGCTACTAGATCAGGATTCCTCCACCTTGGCACCGCTGACATGGTGGGCCAGATAATTCTGGTGATTCTCTGTGGGGGGCTGTCCTGCAGGTGGTCGTATATTTAGCAGCATTCTTGACTTCTACCCACTGGATACCAGCAGCATCTCATCTCCCACCCAAGTTGTGGCAACCTCAAATGTCTCCAGACATTGCCAAATATTCCCTGGAGGTCAAAACTACCTCCAGTTGAGAATCAAGGGCCCAGATCAAAATGTGGAAGATTTCCAGGAACCCAGAAACTTCTCTCATGGCTTTCCACCTAACTCTCCACCCCAAAGGGGGCCTCTATCACCACAGATTCATTTTGCCTATACAATGTCAAGGAAAAAGAATCACATTGTATGTATCTTTTGGGTCTGGCTTCTTTCGCTCAATATCATATCTGTGAGATTTACTCATGGTTGTACTAGTTCATTCATTCACTCCTGCTGCTGTACAGTATGCCTTTGCGAAAACAGACCACAACTCATTTATCCATTCTACTCTTCTAGGAGACTGGAGTTGAGGCAGATTTCAGTCTGGGGCTGTTACAATTAATGCTGCTGTAAACATTCTTGTACACATCCTCTGATGAACATGCCAAAAGCTATGAGGAGTTGGGTCACAGGGCAGAGGCATGTCTAGTTTCACGTTCTGATTTTGTAAAGCCTTCCCAGGTGACTCTGATATGCAGCCAGGGTTGAGACCCCACACTGGAGTCTCCATGTTAATCACGCCTCTGGCTTCTGCCATCGCAGCCCTGATCAAACTGTGCAATGACTGCTTGCTTACTCACGCCCCACCCCTCCATCTGCTGCTCCACCATCTGCACTAGGAGGGCAGGGGCCCCACCCGGCTGGTTCACTTTTGTACTTTCAGCACATGGCACATAATGGACCCTCACTAAATGAGTGTTGCGTGAAGAAGAGAAGGATGAAGGCTGGCTGCTGCTGTCCCTAGTCCTCTATCTGTGCAGCACTGTGCATGGTGCCTAATTCTGGTTCTTCCCACCTCTGCCTTTCTCCTGGGCTGGGAACTGGGAAAGACATTTCCAGCATCTTTGTCTTTCTGCCTGCTGTTCCTGAGTCAGGAAAACCCTGTTCCAGGGAACCCAGGCAGGGATTTGGAGACGCAGAGGGAAAACTCTGAGATGTGTGGTTTCCTGCTCCTGCCTCTGCCCCCAACTCGAGTCCCAGTTCAGGCGTCTAGGGAGTGGCCCCAGGGAGGCTTCAGGAGAGAGAGAGAGAGAGAGAGAGAGAGAGAGAGAGAGAGAGAGAGAGAGAGAGAGACTCCTGATGCTCTTCCTGCTTCCTGGGGTGGCCTGAGTTTGAAATCCACGCAATCAGAGCTAGAGTGTGCCAGGCCAAGGGCAAGTGCCCATTCGGGTATACAGGGGGCTGGGATGGCTGTACAGGCCGTGCACTACCCTCTGAACTTCTTTTTTGCTTGCAATGTAACATGTTGCAGGGCACAGAACAGGCACTCGGGAATGAGCAGCATGACATATTCATGTTCTGGTTACCTCTTTCTCAACGGGGAAATGATTCAAGATTGGCTATGGTCCCCTTTGAAATCAGCACCTGGGGCTGAGGACATTAAAACTAGCCATCCTCCCTTCTCAAGCCTAGTCAGATGAAAATGCCCTCTTATTAAGGTTCTTTTGTGGCCCCTTCCCCAAAAACTCAACGTGTAGTGTTTGTTTTAGAAGTCCCATTTGCAAGGGTTTTCAGTGACTCAGAATGCTCTACTGCCTTTTCTTTAAAGACAAAAATATATTCCTGCTGTGTCCCCAGCTCTAGTGGTGCCCAGACACATTTTGGTCCCCCTGGAGTTGTGCACTATACCACCTGAACAACTGGACAGGGTGACTGCAGCAGCGGCCACCTGTGCCCTGCACTTTATATCCTCTCCAATGACCCCCAGAGGTCACAGTAGAAAGTTCTACGCAAACTAAAGGCATCTGCGTCACTCTGCATCCCAAGAGTGACCCTAAATCAGGGAAGAATGGGAGCTGGTAAGTAACTACCCCAGCGTCATCATCCCTCAGAGGAATAACCGTGAGGCTGTTCCACATAGTCTCCCAAGACATCCAGGGAACGCATAAGTGCCCGCTGTGGTCACCTGCTGATTAATCCAGGCTCTAGGGGCTGTCCTCCCTTCCCGGGCGCCTTCCCTCCTTTCTGGGCTCACTTCTCTAATAAGGCTTGCACCCAAACCCTGGGGAACCCAAGGCAGTGGCCCTGCCGTGCCCTGTTCCGGTCACTGCTCTGTTTCATTGTTTGCACAGAATTTCTCACCACCTGACATGATCCTGCAGACCGAGTTTCCCCGAAAAGAAGACCTAGCCGGCCAATCAGCAATAATGTGTCTTGGAGCAAAAATTAATATAAGACCCGGTCTTATTGTACTATAAGACTGGGTATAATATAATGAATGTAATATAATATAATATAATATAATATAATATAATATAATATAATATAATATAACATACCAGGTCTTATAGTAAAATAAGACCTGGTTTTATATTAATTTTTGCTCCAAAAGATGAATTAGAGCTGATTGTCCAGCTAGGTCTTATTTTCAGGGAAACATGGTATTTGCATGTACATTATCTCTCCTATCAAAGAACAAGCTCTGAGAGTGAATCTGTGGTCTCTTTTACCCCCAGTACCATGTTTCCCTAAAAATAAGACCGGTTCTTTTATTAATTTTTGCTCCATTAGAGCTTATTTTCAGGGATGTCTTGTTTTTTCATGTACAACAATCTACATTTATTCAATTACAGTCATGTCATCTTCTTCTGGAACATTGTCATAACGTACTAAACGTGTCCATCTGGCTGAGATCTTAACTGGGGCTTATTTTCAGGGAAACACGGTAACTACAATCACGCCTGGCACACAGTGGGCCACAGGCAAAATACAATTCTATCTTTATAAAGACAAAGTGAGGAGTAAACCTTACTGCCACCCCTCGCGCATACACTCACACATGTGGGCAACACCCACACCCACATGTACACACACTCACACGCATGCACACTGATAAACGTGCACACATTCACACAGGGCACACACAATTCTCCATGTACATACCATGCGTCCACACATTCTCTCTCTCATACATACCCGCACACACACATGCCTCAATGTGTCACATGTGCCAAGTGGTGAGAAATCTTCAGAATAAAACACTTGTTCCTAAACAGGTCAATACAATGGCCTTGCAATTGTCAGTGTTGATTGACTGTGTTTGCTTTTCCAGTAACATCCCTGGGTTCTGGGCCCTGGAATCAGTGAGCACAGGCGACTTGGCAAACACATTGGATGTTGGCCTGGCGAAAGCCATTCCACCTCCCTGGCCTGGTGAGTATATGTAAGCCACCACCCTTGGTGACTTGGCCCCTCACTGTCCCCACCCTGGAATGGTACCATGCCCGTGCCCAGACCCTCCCCGTGGTAGCGGTCACTAACCTGTTGATGAACTCTTCATAGCAGGAGTAGATGGCGGCCAGGCACACGGCCACTAGGTTGGGCAGGACCCGGGGGTGGGGGCAGTGCCCTGTGGGGCCGTGCATGCTGGAAAAGAGCAGAGGGCAGGGTGAGAAGGAGCCGCAAGAGTGGTACCCACTGCAGGGAGGAGGGGTGGGAGGAGGCTGGGGAACTAGTCAGACACAGCTTTTGGGATGTGGGGTTTGGGGGAACACTGAGCTCTCTGATGGGGAGTTGGCAACATCGGAATTTCAGTCCTGGCTCTGCCATGTGCAGGCAGCAGAGAGCAAAGCTCCAGGCCATGGGCTCTAGCTCCAGGGTGCCTGGATTCAAGTCTAGCTGAGCGGCCTTGGCAAGCTACTTAAATTCTCTCCTCTCAGTTTCCTTCGCTATAAAATGGGGACAGCAGCCCTTGCCTTAATGGGTTTTAATAAGGACCCAATTTTCTAACACATGAGAAGACAGCATATGGAGGCCATATGTCTGGGACAGTCACATTTATGCCTGGAGGTGCTGGAATAATTATTCATAATACCTCATTTCACTCTGCTTTGGAAGAAAACTTATTATGGTCACCCTGGCCTAGCATGGAGTCTGCGACGCAGTAGCTAATGCCTCTATAAATGAAGCTGGTGTTATTGATCACGGCTGTCTCTGTGCCTCAGTTCTCTCATCTGTGAAATGGGGCTAATACCCCTACTCCCAAGGCAGTTTGGGGCCTGAGGACAAAACCTATAACATTCCTGGAAAAATTATTGTGGCCACTGGGACTAAGAGAGACCTCACTTGAAAAAATTTTGCAAACCTTAACTGGGTGCTTTAAAGGGACCCTGAAGTCACCCAAACTCTGGCAGAAAGACACATCATTTGGATGTAGAAATGCTTTGTGAATTCTAGGTGAGTATATTTAGGAAACATGGAACTTCAGAAGCAATTTAACCAGGCTATTTTGGTTTTCTTAGAAAATAAGAGTCATGACAAGGACCACTAACACTCCCATCACGTTTATGCATTGTTTTTAGTGTTTGTGCGTGTTAGCTCAGCGAATCCCTCACATGAACTGGATGAAGTGGGTATTATGAGTCTCATTTATAGAGGAGGAAAACGAGGCATAGAGAAAAAAAATGTAAACATCAAAGCAAAAGTAACTTCCCCATCAGAAGGGAGGAAGGACCAGAATATTTGGCTTACTCTTGGCCAAGTATGGGAGATGGCCGGCTATTTAAGTCCCCAATGACGACTCTCCAGGGCCATTAGGGGATCGTTTCCTATACAGCAGGCACCAGTAGCCCGAGACTGTGGGACCCATGGAAATACTCATATTATTTAGGACTATTACCATTTCTTGACTTCCTACTGAACATCAGGGACTGTGCTAGGGCCTTCCTTACATATCATCTTATTTAATCACACAACAACAGGACAACAGGATCAGAGTGGTACAGCAACTGGCTCAATGTCACACAGCAAGTAAGCGCCTCAGTGGGAGGATCCCGGAGACACTCGGCCTCTGAACACCAGTGGCTCCTCTTCGGAAATCAGTGCAGTGCATGGTTCTGGGGTGGAGAGGAAAGCTGGCTCACAGGCCAGAGTGGGCAGGGGCTCAGCTGGGAGACCCACCTCTGAATGAACTTCTTCACCACTTCCATCCCCGCGTTGAGCTCATTCAAGGCAAGGATGTACTCCTGAGTAAACAGCCTCAGTCGTGGGCACTTCCCAAAGTCCTGCAGAGAGAACAGAGGGTAGGCATTGGGACACACTGCAGAGGAGGCCAGGAGACCAGAAGGGGTGGTGGGACCCTCTCTGTCCAGAGCCATTGGTACAGAAGGCAGTGGGAGACACCAGCGAGCTCTATTTTCTAGAAAGCACACACATTTTTCACTTCAAAGAACTGGTTCCATCACTCTTGCTTATACCTTCTGATGACTGCCCATAGAGATCAGGAAATGTCCTGTCACAAGGGGGTTTTCTGGCACATGTAGGGAACCCACTGGCATGGTACTAACCCACTCCTGTGGTGGGGCGGGGTCAGTGTGCCACACAGATATGCTCAGAAAACAGGCAAGCTCGGGCCCCTGTTCTGCACGGCCATGAGGGGACTGCAGATGTTGAGCCAGGCCCCCATCAATTCTTGGGGAAACCCCCAAGAGTTTTCAGGGCCCTGCTTTGTATGAACTATTCTCTGAGGCCACTCAAAACAGCAAAGTCAGAAGATGCCCCAATCTGGGACCATCAATTCGGGGGGCGGTGCTTTGGGACTTCCTGGGGGTTTGAAGGAGATAAAGGTAAGTACACTGGACAAACGGCGTAAGTACACTGGAATGCCCTGTGTCCCCAAACATCCTCGGTGAAGAAATACTTGATCCTTCTGAGCAAGAGGGCCACGGCTGCCTGAGAACCACATGCGGCCCCGGTGGGGACGGTTCCCAGTCGCTGGCTTCTCAGGCAGCTGCTGACCCAGCCACCCACCGTGTTCCAGAACTAAACTTAACGAGCGTTTGATGATCTTGTCCTTTGGTTATAGAAAAAGCCATGCTCAAAGGGCACATGGATAAAATAAAAAGGTAGATGACACAGATCAATGAACTCAAAAAGGGCTGGCTAGACGAGTAAGGGTGAGTTTGTAAGATGTGGAGTTTGGGAGGAGGGGTGTATGCGTGTGTGTGTGTGTGACAGACGTGGTGTGTGGGAGGAGGTACGTGTGTAAAAGATGTGGGGTATGGAAGGAGGTATGTGTAAGAGACGTGGGGTGTTGGAGGCGTGGGTGTGAGAGACGTGGACATAGGAGGAGGTGTGTATGAGAGAGATGAGGGAGCAGGTGTGTGTGAGAGATGAGGGAGCAGGTGTGTGTGAGAGATGAGGGAGCAGGTGTGTGTGTGAGAGAGATGAGGGAGCAGGTGTGTGTGAGAGATGAGGGAGCAGGTGTGGTAAAAGACAAGGAATGTGGGAGGCGCGTGTGTACATGTGTGCGTGTGTGAGTGGTGGCCTGGGAAGGGAGGTGTGTGTGCTGGGAGGTGAGTGGGAGTGGAGGGAAGGTGGCTGGTGTGTGGCTGCAGGTCAGGGACAGGGGGCAGGCAGGAAGGAGGAGTAGGAATAATCTGTCCAACATTAGAAACAGGCTGGGTTCCCAGCCTGCGGGCGGGCAGGGTAAGGGGGACGATGCTCCATGTTCATCAACCAGCTCAGCTGATGGGCACCCGTATCTTACCTCAGCTGAAGACTAATTAAGGGACACTAAGCAAGGACAGAGGGACTCTGCCTGCTCCAATGAGTGACATTATTGGAGACTGACATTTTCTCAGCTTCCCCAATGCAGCACGTTAACGGGGCAGGTGACAGAGCTCAGGTAAGTGTGGAAAGGCAATCTCCATGGTGGCTGTCGCCTCGGAGGCCTGTCAGAAGAAACACAGACGGTGCAGGAGAGAGAAGCGTGGCCCAGGAAAGGACCCTGCGTCCATTCCCAGGCCCATGATGAGGGACCAGAGACTTCGTTACTGGACGCCTAAAACCATGAGCTGGATTTTAAACAGGCAGGAGGGCAAATGAGTGTGGGCATGAAGTTGACCAGCCAGAGGGCAGCCTGGTCTCCAAACTCATCTGCCCCTCCTGGCCTTGCTCAGTGGGACCCACTTAATAAAAAGCAACCTGAATCAGAACTAAGACAAAACCAGTGGAGGCTCTCCTCATGGATCTAACTGATCCCACGGGCTCTCATGAAAGCTCAGAACGGATTGTGTCCCCCCCACACTCTCCGGCCAGCTCACAGGAGCATTTCTAGAGCTGCCTGGTGCTTCTTCACCAGGAGTCCAAGGGGCTGAATTAGGGTCCTCAAGACAATGGGAGGTACTCCTCTGATTATATCCTGACCACTAGGATTATGCCTTTGCATCAGGACGGCAGCAGAAGCCATGGAGAAAGCTCAAAAGGAACATACATACATACATATGCATGCACCCCCCCAAACATACACACTCATACATGTACACACATATGCACACAGAGACACACATGTATACACACATACAAGTATGTATGTGTGCACGTGCACACACACAGGACTTGACTAGAAGATGAGGTCCCTGCATGAAGAGAAGATTGCAGCTTGACTGTGCTTTCAAATTGAGGATGATGCCCAGACTTCCCTAGTTCCCTGGAAAAGGGTAACAGGAAAGCTGTGTGGCCTTGGGCTGTCAGGTCCCTCTCTGGGCCTCATCGTCTCCACTGTGGAATGAGGTTCGGAAGAACTGATCCCTAGGTCCCTTTGCACATCTAAGGTTTTATGATCCTGTGGAAACTACTTTAACTGAACCTGCTAAAGGTAACTGCCATTATCTTTGCGACTAGATTTCTGGATAGTCAAGGTCACTTCCTTACACCACGTGCTTCCCACACCTGGTATAAGCCACAATCACTGAACGTTACAGATGGGTCTGGTGGCCATTCAACACGTGAGTGAGGGACATTTTGCCTCTTCGGAAAAGTCAAATATGCTCCCCTTGGGAAGTAGGAGGTCAGACCACTTCGGCCACTAGGGCCCACAGCCACACCATGCCTCCTGCGTCACAGGAACACTCTGATAAGTGGCATGTGGGCACAGGGACCACAGTCATTCCTGGGGATGACAGAGGAACATATTGAAGGGCTGCTTCCATCTGTAGTTAATTTTACTTTCTGCCCAGTGAGTAACACTCTCTGAGACTCAACCTCTCGAAGATTCAGTACGCTCATCCATGAAATTGAGGCACATGATATGTTTACAAAAGATGCACACTGAGAATGGGAGAAGCTCCAAAATCCCAGAACACCACTGTAGTATATGATTTCCCCCATTTCCCAAATGTTCAAGTGCCTCCTTAATGAGGAACAGTGCCTGTGGGATGAAGAGAAGTCACTGGTCATGCTATGTCGACAGGCCCATGGCTGGTGGCAGGCTAGGCCCACTCACCAGCCAAGAGCCCCAGCTCCAAAATGATGCCTCTGGCCCACGGCTGCTTACTAAGCCTCAGGAACATCCAACGAATGACACCAAAGGTCTGCCGTGCTTCCCGCACCTGGTATAAGCCACAGTCACTGCTTAACCCATGTCTGTTCTTCTGCAGGAGAGGCTGCTCCTCTTGTCCCGTCTACAATTCTTTCCCAACACAGCATGGAATTAGGAGTCACTTTATAGCATCCTCAGACTCAAGGATCACTTAGGGGAAGTTCTTTAAAAGTGAAGTGAGAATTCATGCCTGAGGGTCCCTGATCTCTGCCAGGCCACAACAGATGCTATAAATTCTGGATTTGCCCTGTAGCCGTGCTGATTTTTATCCAGAAAATTATTACATGGTCAACACTCCAGGCCCATAAAACCAGCCAAATATAAGGGAGATGTTGTATGGTTAAGCTGTTGGAGGCTGCCTGAATTTTGACTTTTTTCCCTTTGAAGGCAGATGTCCCAAAAGAACCCTTATTAAACAGTCTATTGACTACCACGAAATATGCAAAAGTGTTTATGAGCTGAGGAGGCATGGGCCTGCCAGTATGCCCTCGAGTGCAGCTCTGTCATTGACAAGTTATGATCGGAAAGGGTCCTTTGCGAAAGAAACTCCAGAACCTTTGCCCTGGATTCTGAAAGCGTACAGCCCTGTCCTCCCACCACATCCGCAGTGATTTTAAAATCAACAATCAGAGACCCTTTCCTCCCAGCTGTCTGAAGCGAGGGAGTACCCTTGATACCAGTAAAGCCCAAATTAAGGCAGAACCCCACCCCACCCCACCCCCACCATCACCACCAAATAGGGAATTTCTTTCCTAGTCCTGGAGAAAGAATCAGATGGAATATCCCTCTCCCTGTGTTCAGAAAACAAGAAATGCATTTATCTCAAACCCAGAAAGATCTCAGAAACAAGCAACAATTCAATTACGGTGTGTGACCGTTCAGGGTAGAGAATGGTAAACGGAAATCGTATGGTACCAACAGGGTTCAATTGGTGGTGGCTGCTTGGAATGCTGTGTTGAGAAAGATGCTGAAGCTATCTCTGGGCTCTTTAGGAAGAGCACTGCAATCGATTAATGATGTCTGCCATGAGCACGGGAGAAGGATGATAGCACATGTCATACATTTCCATTCCTGATTGGGGAAGGGGGATAGGGTATATAATATTCTTTAGGAGCACGGTGTGGAGACAGGAAAGCTACTTCACAAAGCCTTTTTCAGAGTTGTTTTCATGAGCTAAATCTTGACAGGGCCGGGGGCAGTAGTCACGGGCACCCTGCCACTGATTCGGTGGCTCAACCTGTGCTGAATTACTCCAGTGCCTCCATGTCATCGAGATGAACTTAAGTCTGGCTGGTGGCTGGCTCAGCAGAGCATGTTGGAGCACCGGCCCTTGCTTCCGACTGCCTGCTCCTTGGTATCACTCATGAGCAATCATGGCTACTCAGAGGTGCCCTGAGTAACCTATGGAACCTTCTGGGTCTCAGCCTCCTCATCTGTAAAAGGAGGTCACAGGCTGTCACAAGGGTTAAATGATGTAATACACGTAGAGCCATAATATGTCTGGCTCTAAGAAGATGTTCAATAAATATCTGTGAGTAGAGGTTAGTTATGCTTATTCTTAGCTGTGGCCCTGGGGCCAGTAAACAGACCTGGCTAAGCCTGTTTCCCCACATGTAATATGGAGAAAACAATGACATTTGCTGTTCTCATCAAACCGATCAGAGAATGCAAAGGGGCCACACAGACTATAAGTGCCTGGTCCACTATAAATGTGCAATTAAATTCTGCTACTGTATTTTCTAAAAATCGATTAAAGTCTACAGTTAATTCAGATTTCCTCCGTTTTTCCCTAACATCCTTTTGCCAGGATCCTACCCAGATACCCCATTACATTTAGTTGTCATGTCTCCATAGGTCCTCTAGACTATGACAGTTTCTCAGACTTTCCTTGTTTTTGATGACCTAGACAGTTTTAAGGGGGACAGTAGAATGTCCCTCAATTGGGATTGGTCTGCTGTTTGTCTCTTGATTAGACAGGGGTTGTGGGTTTGAGAAAGGAAGACCCAGAGGTAAAGTGCCCTTCTCCTCACGCCATATCCAGGGCACATTATCGCCATGACACACATCGCTGCTGGTATTGACCTTGATCATCTGGCGCAGGTCGTGACTGTCAGGTTTCTCCACTGTAGTTACTCTTTCCCCCCCTCTCCACCCTGTACACTCTGGAAGGACGTCACTGGGACAACTCCCACGGAAGGACTGAGTTGCGCTCCCTTCAAGGGCAGAGTACCTACAGATACTGTTGTCTTACTAGAAAAAGATAGAACCAAGGGGAGACAGGCTGCACAAAAACCCCAACATAAACAGAATCCCAAAGACAGTCCCTGGCTGTCAGCCCAGCCAACCCCACCCCAAATCTCTGGAAAAGTGAAAGGCTGGGGAGCCCTTGTGCCTTCCTCCTCCGGCTTTACAGTCAGGGAGGGCAGGGAACTCACCATGTTATGCTTGAGGATCCTCTGGACCACGGGCGTGAACACTTCGATGACCACCATGGAGCGGGGCCGCTCTCTGCAGTGCTGGGGAAACGGGAAGACATGGTCAGCGCTTCGCCCGGCAGGGTCCAGCCGGGGCCCTCGGGCCTGTGAAAGCCCTGACTGTGGCTCCTAGCAGTGAGCTCAGCACTGTGCCTGGGTTCCCTTGATGAATACCAATACGGTTGCATAGCTTTTTATTCCCTTTTTTTTTAAGAAAAGTGGGTAGGGTTGGGATCATTTGTTTGCATTTTGTTTTGATCTTCAAGTGTGAGATGGTTTCAGATGGGACAGACAGGAGTTGGTTCTAACATGACCCTTATTTAATTCAGTGAGACTTTCGCAGCACTAAGATCCAGAGCGCATGGTCTAACAGCAGTCTCTTGAGAATCAGGGCAAGAGTACCAGAGGGTTTAGACACCAGAATCTTCAAAATTCTGTGACTTTTCAATCGTGGGCTTTCATAAGCTGGCAGCAACCTGCAGGCCAAATGCAGCTCTCAGATGTATTTTATTTCACGGGCAGGAAGTTTTGTTTTCAAATTGAAATTGAAGGACTTCCAGTGGAGCAGGTAAGACCCCACCACTCCAACGCACGTATGGAGGGCCTAAAGGTGCTGAGTTTCCAACCCCTGGATAAGGATACTGGACTTGGGATATTAGAAATCAGGGCTTTGCTGGGAAATCCAAGATATATTGGATAACTTTCCTCAGCTCTTGGGGTCCCGGTCTTGAAGTCTGGTAGGAGAAACGGCCTGGTGCGTCCAGAGAGCTGGCCCAGGATGGAGTCAGTGGGAGTGGCTTTGTTTCCCTCAAGCTCTCCTTTCCCCAGGCTGCCTGTGAGGCCAGGCACTGAGCCTGCAGCTCTGACCTCCACAAAGGGAAAACAGCCGAAAGGCTCACAGGTCCACAGGCCCACGTGGCTGGGACCCCTCCCTCCAAACGGCAGAGCAGCCGTGTTTTAGCACCAGTGGAGAGTTCTATCAGGTAATGCCCCAAAGGATGGCTTCTTCTACATCACTGTTTTTCAAGCTACTACCAGGAGTCTCCAGGTATGATTTACTTTGAACAAAGGTCCATTGCTCTAGAACAAGTTTGAAAACCATGAGATCTGGGAGAAACCATACAGCTGAAAGGAGAACAAGAAGATTTGGATTAAATTGGACCAAATATCAAGAGAGGAGATGACCGGCTCTGATAGGTAAGGGAACCACTGGCCATCCTCAGGAGCTCAAACACCGGGTTACCTGACCCCACTCCGCTGGGGGCAAAGAGGCCCATCTTAGTTGTCTTCAGTGTCACCAAACCGTTACTTCTTCCCTTCCTGTGCCCCGAGGGGGAGGGGCTTGATACCGCACACAGAACCCCGACGCCTGTGTAGGTGTGCTCTTGCACGCACACATGCTCACGCACAACTGTCAATCGGGTGCTCATCCACTTGGACCCACCTTACCGGCTTGGACCAGAGGACACACACTTGCACATGTCCACACAAAAATGTAGCCGGGACACTGCAGGCCAGCAGGCCGGGTCCACCCTCTGTTCTGTGGGGCACTGGAAAAGGTCTCCTGATGGAGCAATAGGGCCAAAGAGGACGATGCAATCCTGTCTCCCTAAAGCTTGTGTCCTGACAGACACGGGCAGGCTCCCTGTGTGTAGGGTGGGGCAGGGCTGACGGGCAGGGAATGGGGGCAATAAGTGTACCCCAGCCCCCCTTTCCTCCAGAAACCATCAGGCCTCCTAGGTACCCGCTTTGCCAGGCCACATGGGAGGGAAGGAGCATGAGTGAGGTGAGTCATCAGGAGCGAGACCAGGGTGGCGCTGGGAAGCAGCAGACCTAGGCACTGTGCCTTTCCAAGGACGTCAAATCAGCACATAAAATAATCATACAGCAAAGAAATAACGGGACTGCACGCTGGTTCAGCTCCGGACCGCTGAGGTGTGCCTGAGGAATGAGGGACGCCTGACGTGCCCTGGACGTGTTCCAGGTAAATCCCACTGTGAGGCTGGCGTTGTGTCCCTGGGAGCGGGTATCCCGCTCTGTGGCTCCTCCCAGCTAACCTGGCGTTCCCTGCCTTCTTTCCCTGTCAGGAAAGCCCCACAGCCGTGCTCCCACTGTGGGCCAACTGGTGCTCAGAGGAGCCGTGGCTAATAATAACCTGGCTCTGATGTCAGGAGCCCAGAAAAGCTGCTGCAGACTTCTCCCAAGGCAGCCATGAAGACATTCCAAGGAAAAGCTGCATGCTCCTCTCTGACCCACTGGTTTGGACCCTGGGCCTCCAATATTACCTGTCTGGCAGAGAGGGGTTGTAATTCTAAGAATGGGGTAATTGGCTTGCCTTCCAGCTGTGTCGGGGCCTGGGTTTACAGCAAATTGTGCAAAGCCAACACCCAGCGTGTACACACAAAGGCAGGCTGGTCCTGCAAACAGCCCCCGTTCAGCAATGCCATACCTTGCAAAAGAATTCACAGAGATCTGGTGGTGGATGGTTGTTTTCCAGCAAAGGAGCGATTGCCTGAAAGACAATGAAACAAATGTCAGTTGGAATCTCTTGGAAGGAATCGTACAGAGGATGTGAATCTACGTAAGGGGCACGATGGAAAGCAAAACCTCCCTGTCACCCTCTGGGCAAAAAAGGCCCATTCTCTAACTTGCAGGCCAGGCCCCCTAAATTTTGGGCGGCACATGGGTCCCATTGAGAAGCTGATAAAGCTCTGGGTTTCCTCCAAGAAAAATATATACAATGATGCATGTAAATTCAGGGGTTTCATGACCTGATGATATCCCTCTCAGATCAATAGTCCCTGACTACAGGGCAGCAAAGCATAGTGGTTTTAAGTCCAGGCTTTGGGGGCGGAGTCCTGGGTTCGAGTTCTGACTCCGGTGCTTACTATGGTGTGACAATTAGAGCGAGTTATTTTCTTTCTCTGGACCCCTGGGTTCCCACCGGGAAAATGGAGCAGAGAGTCACTGTGAGGGGTAGAGCTGTCATACGTGCAGAGAGGGTTTCGCAGCCTTGCACTATTGACATTTGGGGCCAGCTGTTCCTTGTGGTGGCAGCTGCCCTGTATACTGTCGGATGTCTAGAAGTATCCTTGTTCTTGCCCCACGAGATGCCAGGAGTGACTCCCAACCCGGTTGTGACAAGCAAAAATGTCTCCAAATACATTTCATTGTATATTAAGGAAGTTTAGAATATTTAATGTCCCTTGAATTCATTTTCACCAAGTATTCTTAGGCCAGCTGCACAATAGTTACTGGTTCCACTGCCATTCCTAAGCAAGGGTCCCATAGCTTGAATGGTGTTTGATTCTTGATTTTTTTGGTCCCTTTCATAATTTCTGTTTTAATGATTCTGCTAAATTTCAAATTCAAAAAAAATTTTTGAAAAATTAAAAAATGTGTTCAGACAATGCCAAATGTCCCCCAGGGCCCCGCCTGAGAACCCTTAATGTCAAGTGCCTCTCAGAGAGCCTGAAATAAGCCAGCTTTCAGTGTTAGTTACTAGATGGTTAATGCCTATGTGAAGTCCACTCTTTTTCCTGTTTACCACGCTGTGCACAAGATTCAGAAACAGGAGACCCAGGACCCAGCACCAAGACTGCAAGGATGTGTGACCTTGGGCGCGCAACTCAGCCTCTCTGGGCATTAGTCTTCTAGTCTATAAAATGGGAAAATCTAGAGTTACTGATTGACAGCGTTGTTGAGGGGGATTTGATAAGAGAACACTCTACAAGCTTTGGAGTCTCAGGCTTGGTAAGCCCATTGCCTGGAGCACAGCATGTCACTGACACCCTCGCAGAGGGACCATCTTGGGCTATACTGGGCACAGCAGCAAGAGGTGACGATTTTGTCCAACTCCCCAGGAAGGCTCCATGATGACATGGTCTCCTCATCACTGACTTCCGCAGTTCAGACCCTGCCCTTGGTTTTGGAGGGTCTACTTGCTCTGCCTCCTACAGCAATGCCCTTGGATACACAGGGGCCTCTCAGTAAGGCCTTCTGCTTGTCTTGGGGCCATTGGGGAAAGGAAAAGATAACTGACACCAGTAAGAGGTGACCCTCAGTGGCCTGGTTACGCACATGAGCACACCTCTGTGAAAAACGTCCTCAGAATGAAGCTTCTGTTCTACAGCAGCAACAATCAGCTGACAAACACTTGGAGAACAGGCCCAGGGCCTTATTGTCTAGGACTGCACATGGGACTATCCAAATTTTCACTGATATGCAACAAACGATTTTAAATGAAATAAAGAATGCAGTTCCTCAGTTGAACTAAACACATTTCAATAGTCACAGGAAGTTAGTGGCTCTCACATTGGATAGTGCAGACAAAGAATATCCCATCATCGTGGAAAGTTCTCCTGGACTGTGAAGCTTAGCATCTGGCGGCTGTGTGGGGACTCTGCTGCCCATTTCAACGTGCTGGCCCGTAAACACGGGGAGAAGTGACGTTACAGCAGGGGCAGAGGGGCTGGGAGCTTCCCCCAGCCTGCAGGCCACTGCCTGGTCTGAGGCTCTGCTCCCCAGACCAAGCTCTGGGAGGAGGTACCATGCACAGGGGGCATCCCCCTTGGTTAAGCCCCTTTAATCACACCGAGCCCCCGCTTTTGTGGGAATGAGTCAAGGAATAGAGGCATGGGAACGAACTAAAGGCCCACAGTGGGTGTCCAGCATGGGCCCCATGTTTTCCCAGCTACTATCTCATTTGATGCTCATTACAACTTGGGCAGTCAAGCAGCAGTTATTTTCATTTATATAGATGAAGAGACAAAGGGTCAGGGAGGTTACAAGGCCTGCCCTGGTCACAGAACGATCATAATTTAAAAACGTATAATTAATAAGAAAGCTTATATTTTTGTGGAATGTTTCTATGAGCTACGCATATTAGGTGCACTAGTTCACTTAACGCTTCCAGCAGTCCTGTCACACCCAATTCACAGCTGAGGAGGCTACGGCTTGGCGCGTCACGTTAGCTGGAAACTATCTGAATGGCCACCTGGTTAAATACAAATGTTCTTGAACCACTAGCAATAATGGGGTAGACCAGTGGTTCTCACTTGGGGTGACTTTGCCCTCAAGGGGAAATCAGCACGTCTGGAGACATTTCTGATCGTCATGACAGGGGAGTGCTATTGGCATCTAGTGGGTCAAGGCCAGGGACACTGCTCAACGTCCTACAGTGCACTGGACGGCCCCCACCACAAAGGATTATTCATCTCCAATTGTCACTAGTGTCAAGGGTGAGAAACGTGGGGGCAGACATGTATGAAAAGACTTGAAAGAATCTTCAAGACATATTGTAAAAAAACCAAACGCATACCACATACAGCATCACATCCTGCATGTTAAAAACAAAAAAACAAAAACACAAGCCTATCTGTCTGTGTGGGTTCATCACCACCTGGAAACCCCCAGGGGCTGTCTCTGAAGAGGGTGTTAGAGGGGGGCTGAAAAAAATTGTTTTTACAAGGAAAACACACTCATCAAAGACTTGCAAAATTAAAGATAACTTTAATAAAACTAAATAAAATGTAAAGTTCTTCCATTACTTCCATTACTTGCCCGAGATCACAGCTAGTATGGGGTGGGCCCAGGCTCTGCACTTGGCTCTGAACATGAACCCATATTCAGCTTTAAACACACTTTCTTTACCAGCACAGGGGAACACAACTGGGGTTGGACCTCCAGGTCCAAGCTTGCCCAGGGACATGCCAGCTGTTACCAGCCAACAGTTACCTACTGCATGGATGCCTGACTGATGGAGTGAATAAAACTAACTCCAGTTACTTGTAAAACTACTTACGAAAAATAAGTACATATTCATTCATTCATTCATTCATTCATTCATTAATTCATTCATACCAAGCTCTGTTGGGAGAAGACTAATTGCTAACAGGTCAAATCAGGTAATATAATTGCTGTAATGAAAGGAAGCTACATATAGAAGAAGGCTTCATAATAATGGTAACAGCATTGGGAATAAAGAATACTGCGGGGGGGGGAGGTTAAGGATGCTTAAAGATCAGAGCCTCAGATCAAATTCTTCCCTGTTTTCAGGCATTCCTGCTGAGCAGAGGCTCAGCGCAGCCCAATTAAGGGGTCAGCCCAGCCCAATTAGCTGGATAAATGCAGCCTGGATTTCTCAGACCAAAATTCCTTTCCCAGGCTCGTCGTAAGTCCAAAGCCCTTGCCTTCCCTTCCAGGGCCAAGGCCCAGAGTGGGACCCAACGTGTTGCCAGCAAGGAGCAGAAGATGCCGATTCCTTCCCTGCCCCCCACCAGTAGGATCATCACTTTGCCTCAGCATGTGCTGGGCCCACTGTCTAGACTGCCTTTCCTTTCCTGGGAGTACTCCTATCCATCCTTTAAGACTCAGTTTGCGCTCACCTCCTCCTGGAAGCCCTCTGTCATCTTCCTACAAGCATCCTCCCTGACAGAGGAGGTGAGGTGCCTGTCCTGTGTGCTCCTCTGTCACCTGGAACAAATTTCAACCCCTGACCATGTAATTTCTTGATCATCTGTTGACCTGCCAGGTTCTCCCAGCAAACAGTAAATCCCTCAAATGGTGGCTTTATTCTGTGAAATGGACACTAGTGTCTGGCACATACTTGTACTCACATGACAACAAACATCTGTGAAACCAATTTATTAATAGCGTACCAGAGAAGGGTGGTGGTGGGTGATAGGGGGTGCCCAGGTTGACGCTCCCCGTTCTGACCAGAGATGCAACGGGTGCTCAGGCTTGGCGATAACATGCCTAGGGCTCACCTCCTTTGGTGCCCACAGAGCCCAGCTGCAGCAAGGAGGGTAATTCTGTAGACTGGGCTTGCCAGGGCCGAGTGTGGGTCTCTAAAGCCCTAACTAAGCTCAGAGAGGCATGGTGTCTGGGATGTGGCCCTTGTTTGAAACGCTGCAGCCATGGGAGCTCTTGGGCAGATGGTCCAGGTCCTTTCCCAGGCATATAAGCCTCTGCCTGTCACATCGATTTCACATTCTGCCTCCCTGCTTCCCATTTCCTTATGCTTTATGTTCCAGCAATGCTGAAGCTTCCAGAATAGAGCATGTTGTTTTCAATCTCTGTGCATGCTTTGTTTCCTTTCTCTGGAGGGCCTTTATTCTGTTTTGCCATCTGGCAAACTCCTATTGATCCTTCAAAACCCAGCTCAGACATCACCGCCTCCGGGAAGCTCTCTGGCTTCTTTCCCAAGTGAGTTGATCACCCAAGGCACTCCTTGGGAGCAGGGGCTATCTTAGTTATCTGTGCATTCAAATACCCAGCAGAGTCCTTGGCACCAAGTAGGTGCAATCTTATTTTTCTTCTCTCTAGTGAGAGTCACAGTCACAGTTCATAGCTTAAAATCACTCAGGAAGAAGATATTTTACCCCAAAGATGCTTACATCATAGTCAAAACCCAGAAAATATCTCATTTTGTGTATCAGAGGGTATTAAATCCAGGTTCTATTTGTGGGTTAATTAGGAGACATGGCCTGGGGGAAAAAGAGAACATTTACCTTTCCACTAGTAGGGTTATGCCTCTGAATAAATTATATGGTCTCTGCCATATCCTGCCTTCAACTCCCTCAGCACACTCAGGAAGGAGGAGTCGATTAAGACACATTTGCTACAAACCTCAAAGACTCATAATTACAACCCTCCCTTCCCCCACAATCAATTGGGGCTCTGAAATGTGCAAAAGCAGGAGGTAGACATGTCTGGCTTGATAGAAAAGACAAAACTGAGCAAGGATGCAGTGCTGGTGGATTACACTGGCGCCTGAAAAATTATCCCAAACTAGGGAAGAACCGTGGGCACTGGGAGGTGGGTAGAGGGAGAGGGATGGCAAGAGACTTACCACAATGATGTTTTCATGCTCCTGGGTAGTCAAGTTTGTGTTCTAAAGGGTGGAACGCAGAAAGCAAACAAAGCAAAACAAACAATATTAATAAAATGGAACATTTGTATCTCAAAGGCCCACACAGTCACAAAATGCTTTCAGCCTCTCAGACAGAGCCCTGCTGCCACTTTTCCTAATTAAACACATCAGAAGACCCTCAAAGGCATGGTCAGGGTCGGAGAAAAGTGCAGCTTTGGGACAGGGGGAATTGTGTTCCAAGTCTGTTTCCCCGCTTGTGAGTTAAGTGACCTTGGACTCGGTGGGAAGCAGTTTCTTCTTCTGTAAATGGGATCTTCTTTAAGCTGCTGTGAGAGGATGGGGCTTAAACCTGTGGTTGGCCCTTGTCACAGCGATGCCACTTGGAAGCCAGAAGACAGGTTCATAATAAATATGTAAGGAACAGACTTTTAAGTCTTGACTCTGTGCCAGGCAATCTTTCGGGAGTGACACGCATATTATCTCAGTGGCTCTCAAACTAGGTTCCCAGGGAACACTGGTGTTCTGAGTTGGCCCAAGATGTTTTAGCTAAATTCACATTCTAACAATTAACTTTTCAAAAACAGTATTAAGTTGAATGGATTAAACTTGTTTAATTCTTGGGTTTCCCCTCCACCCCTATCTGGAATTTTCTTACACAATTGGTACCTGTACAGCCATCCTGTGAATATGCAAATGAGGAAAGGAATGAATACGTGATAAATGAGAACTCATGGGAACACTCAGAAACAGCCACTATTATCTTTTTTGCTAGTTTCGTGGTGCGTTCTGCTTTGTCTTTCTCGGTAGACATGGGCTCTCTTTGGTGTCACTTCATATTTCCTAATAGAGCTACACCAGCTGCTTGTAAGGTGCCTCCTCACTGGACAGTGAACTTGCAAGATCAACTGTTCCTGGGTTCCAGAAAGAGCCCCACAGCATCCACCACCTGGAAAGGTTTAAGGAGTGTGTTGAGGGTATCTAACGTGTTTAACAGCAGCTAAAGTGAAAGAAAACCTAGTGAGCCATGAATCTGCTTGTGTCTGGTTGCCCGAGGGATGAAGGTGGGCACCGAACCAGTCTTAGTGTCTGAGCTCCACAAGTGTCCAGGTTCCCATGGAGACGGCTGACCGACGATGCTTAGAATCCAGGAACATTTGGGAGGATGGTTTTTGAATTCAAACACTTTTTCCTTTTTGTGGATGTTGGAGTCTGAGCAGCCCATTTAAGGTAGATTATTAGACATCAGTCATTTTTCAGCTCAGGGTAGATGAAAGCCTGGCTTTGGTCTTTCTTCCCTTATGACTGACTACAAGTTCGCTCTGCCTCAGGCACTATGTCAGAGCTTTGTAATGCTCATCCCACCCATTTTTCCTTCTTATGATGGTTCTCTTCTACTGTGTCCTACTATTCCATTGACAGATGAGTTAATGGAGACTCAAAGAGGTGCAGTCACTCACCCGGGAACATAGCCAATAGCGGTGGAGTGGGGATTTGACCCATCTGTCCCGATCCAAAGCCTGGATTTCCACTGAGCTATGGTGCTTCTCCCACGTAAGTGGAAGTTGCATCTTTCAGGCTGCAGTGGGACCAGCCTGTCCCTCACCGTACCTGCACCCCTTTCCAGAAAGAGCCTTTGGCGAGCACAGATACCACTTTCTTTGTCCCATTCACCGGTGGCAGCCCATGCCACTCTGCAGGAAAATTTCTCTCCACCGAGGCCATTTTTACTCCCAGGTTGAAAGTGCTAAGAGCCACTGCATTAGAGGGGACACCTGAACCCCAAGCTGAGTGGCCATTCCACACAGTCAACTCAACGAAAGCCCAGGAGGTCAGAAAAGCCGGCTTTGCTTGGCTGGTAGATGGATAGTTCTTTCTCAGAACTGTTTTGCCGCCTAATAACTCCCTCTTCCCCCCTCCCTCTCTTGGGATCCTGCCCACCTTCTGGTCACTTAACTGATGCCTGGAGCCTCTGAGTGAGAGGCCTCGGAAACAACCTGAGTAAAGAGAACAACGAATCTAGCCACACATATTCTAAACAAAAAAGGGCAAAGAGGAGGGAGGATTTGTTTGTTTTTCCACCCAATCCCCTCTAGACATGAAGCTGAGGGTGCTTAAGGTCAAGATAACAAACATCTCCTGGAACAATAAAAATGTGACCATTTCTCAAAGGCTCCGTGTGTGTGTGGCACAATGCCAGGCACGGTTTATGTATTAGAATGTCGACCCCCAGTCCTTTGAAATGGGTACTAACGTTAGCCCCAGCTTGTGGATGAAAACGGGGCACTGAGAGGTCTAGGAACCTGTCCAAGACCAGTTAGCTCCTGAGGGCGGAACTAGGTCTTTCTGTCTCCAAACACCTGCTCTTAACCATGGTCCTACATACTAGGTGCGTCTGCCCCTCACTAAAAAGTCTCTCCCAATTCAGGTTCGTGTCACACCTTTGCACAAGAGCGTGAGCGTCACAATGGGGCAGACCTGGGCGTGGGTCCTGGCCCACCACTTCTCCGAGTGACCCTGGGCAGGCAACTTAATGTCTCAGAGCCTCTGTGACTCTCCGCACATTTTAATACTTCCTTTGCAGGGTCTCTGGGAGAAGTGTGAAAGATTGGCTCTAAATGCCTGCCAAAGTGATTGGTTACAGGGCGTGCGCTCAAAACAGTGGTAGTGTCACTCAGAGAGGTGGAGGCCTTACTGGAGGGAGTGCTGCCTGTCCCAGCTCTGTCCCTTACCAACGGCCACGCTTATCAGTAAAACAGGGTGGTACTGACCCCTGCCTGACACATAGCAGGCGCACAGCAAATGCAAGCTTATTCTGTTTTGTTTTGTTTTGAAATGCCTTTATCTCTCCACTTTAGCACTTGAAGATCAGCTGACTTTGAGATAGTTGATTTAAAGCTGAAGAAGACAAAGGCACGTAGTCACATGAAACATATCTGAGATGGGAAGCAAAGCCCATCAGAGGTTGGAAACAGTGTCATCTGCCACCTCCGCAACGTCCTGACGATGAACCTAACTTAATGATGGTGGGTGCTATGGTCTTGCAGTAAGAACCAGGCAGCCCAAAGGTAGAATTTCCAGCCCCACTGCTTACTCGGCAGGTTGGAAACTCTGTGCCTCAGTTTCCTTATCTGTGAAATGGAGACAGCAAGGCCCATCTCTCAGGGAGAATGTGAGTGTTAAATGAGACGTTATATGTGTGGCGCCTGGCACCCAGCAGGTACTCACTGAAAGTCAGTGGCTTCCCCTTCTTCAGATGAGAAGCCAGCCGCTGGCCTGCTTACCAGACCCCTTCCCCTGCTCAGGGTGAGCCTGGACTTGAGGTTGGGCGTCCAGTGCTTGGCCTCAAATTCTAGACCTTGACCATCATTCCTTTCAGAGGCTGAGTCATTACTCTTCTTTGTAACAAGGCTGTTCTCCCACGTGAGGCACAGCCTCTGTTCTTCTGCTTGTGACCATTAGTCACTGTAGCCCACTTTCTACCTCTCTCCCAGGGTGAGGGACCCTCTCTAGTCAGCAAACACAGTGGGCCTAGTCAGTTTCCTAGACCAAGAGGCAGTAACCAGTATGGACCTGCAGACAGAGGGCCAGAGCGAGGCAGCAGGGAGTCGAGCGGGTGTGTAGGAGCTACCCAGAGAACCAGGGTGTCAGAAGAGCAAGGACCACCCCAGGGGAGGGGACAGAAGCCTTGCTCTGGTGACCATACATAGTTTAAATCAAGAGTCATCAACTCCAGTGGACTCAGGGGGCCAGGAAGGCAAGTCAACGAGAGGTGTATTAATACGTGCAAAGTGCTTAGGCCAGCACCTGCGACAGAGTAAACACGAGTGTGTTTCCTAGCACCCTTTGCCTTCTAATGACAGCATGACTGCCATGTGGACTAGGTCTCCCTTGTGTGTCTCCCCTGCCCGAATGGAAGCTCCAGGAGGGCAGGGGCTTGTTTTCATTTAAACGCCCAGCATGGCACCTGGCACACGGCACACACTCAAAGCGTGGGGCTGCCTGGCAAAGCAGATGGCTCGGATGGGCGGCACTGAGAGCGCCAGCTGCAAACTGCTGCCGGATTTTCTGACTGGTTTTAAAGAGAATTTGGAAATTCCCATTTTGTTGTGAACCCTCCTGATTTTAAAAATCCTGTGTGAGTTAAAGCATAGCTGTAGGCTGTGCGGGAGGATTAGGGCAGAAAGCCATATTGCTTGGATGGCCGGAGCTGAGGCGGGACAGAGCTGGGGAAAGATGGCGAGTGGCCGGGACTATGACCCCCAGCAGCACCGGGGCAGGAAGCAAGGGCAGTCTGGGAGCTTCCCTGATGTGTCCCACTTGGGAACGAAAGAGAATTCTGAAATTGGCTGCTGTCATCACCACCGCCAGGCAGCCTAAGGCCCAAGACCAGGACTCTCCCCCGACCCGTTTCCCATACCCAGTTCGGTCATGTGGCACAGCAGGGTGGCAACATCTCCTCCTGCATCCCTGCCATAAGCCCGAGGCGGCTCAGCTGGAAGCACTGGGGCAAACCTTCGCACCACCCTTGAAGCGCTCACTTCCTTGGGCATCGGGGAGACACCAACTTGAATCCAATTCTGGTACAGGGTTGGTGCTCAGGGTAGGTACAGTGAAATAACTTCAATGGGTGGGGGGAGTGAGGTGCAAAATCAAGCAAGAGGAAGTGTCCTACCTCTGAGAGCAGTTTTGAGACGATTTCCAGTGGGGCTTGGTTGATGGAGTCATCTTGCAGGGGGGATGTCAGGGCCATGTCCACCAGAGTTCGGATCTCCTTCAAGACAACTTCCCAACGGCTTGGGTTACTCAGAACTTTCTTGTATTTGTAAATCTTTTTCTGGTCAGGAGAGAGAGAAAGAGACACAAATGTTTTATTAATATGCCAAGAGCGGAAGATACAAGATAATCAAATAATCAGATGCATTAGGATGTCAAAGGCTCCAAGAAACTGTCAGTGAGGACCACTCTCTCCCCATAAGAAACAGACATCTGAAAAGGGAAGATTCTTGCCCCACATCACGGGTGCATTTGCAGACGGCCAGGCCTCCTGATCACAGAAGAGGAATTTCCACATCATTTCCAGTGACTTTAAAACAGAATGAAGAGATTTCTCTTTCAGATCATATCTTCTGCCCAACTGACTTCCCAAGTATTCAAATGCAATAGGAGTGGAAACATTCGTGGCCCCACAAAGGAACTTTCTTTGAGTCGGAAGTACTGTTTCTGCTCATCCTGATCCTTGGAGAGTGGAGTTCAGCTAAGAAACAAGACAGGCTGGGGGCCAGGTATTGAACCCCAGCCAGGCAGGGCTGCACCCAGAATGGTCCCCAGGAAATGTAAGGCCACTTTCAGCTTCCACCTGGTGAGGAAAACGGAAGCATTCTCACCTTCGCTTAGGCGCTACTTCTGAAGCTGAAGAGAGAGCAACTGGGGCAAGGGCTGCTGCCTCCCTCGATTTAAGGCAGTTCGTTCCGCCTCTCTGACATCATGGAAACAGGAGCCCTGGGAAGGCGGAGGTCCCAGCCAAATGCTCCTTCCCGGCTCTGCGGCTGCCCCCCCCCCAACCCCCCCACATACACACTGCTGCCCCAGCTTGCTGGGGAGTCTCTTTCTAACTGGATGAACTCCTTCATTAAGTGCACTGCTCCATGGGGAAAACCTAATTTTAGTGTCACTGTGCCAGCAGCCAGCTGGGGTGACATGTCACAATCTCTGAGCCAAAGTCTGAATGAGGGAAGAAGGAAGGAAGAGGTCAGGGGCTCCTACTGGCCCCTGAGGCCCCCAGGGTCTCCGCACCACTCGGCTTCTGAGCTAAGAATTACACAGTGGTCTTGGAACCCAGTGCCTCAAAGGAAGTATGTGGGGGACACAGCCCATGTCAAACTGAGTAGTTAATTGTGCTGGGCGAGGCCCCGTGGTGGAATGAGTGGCAGAACCCAGGGTCACACAGACCTGGCTCTTCCTGTAAAGTACTGCGCCCGCTGCACCTCGGTTTCCTTTTTTGTACATTGGGCATGAAAATGCCCTGCAGCCTCTTCCAAAATGTAACCCTTATAAATCCTGGACCCACATGGTCCACTCTCTGTATGGAGTTACATTCGAAAGCATAGTCCAAATAGAATAGGCACCAGTAACAAAAAGGGGAATCCGGATACTTAACTAGTCTCTTTTGAACAATTTAAAAAAGATGAAATGTGCATCACACAGCAATACAAAGAGTATTCCATTTTGTTTCTCCCATTTTTTTCACATTCCATGATTTTCTGGAACCTCTTACTTGCTACTTACACCCCTAATCACCACCCCATCACCCCCTCATCCTTCCAGATCTTTCTTGTGTAAATCAGTGTAACTGTCTCTCCCTACACACACATTCATTCCCCCACTCTCTACTGCCACCTGTGTGCCTCTGCCTCTCTCTCTCTCTCTCACTGTTCTTTGCCTGTTCATCCATTCCCAATCAAGAACTAGAAAAGGGACAAGTCCTCTCGGAGGGCCAGCAGGACAGAGAAAACAAACGAAGTGAAGATAGCACAGCTTTCATCAGGTGGGGGAGAAGAAAAGACCAGAAATTTTCCGCGTCCATCATTTTGGGTCTGATAAGGACTTGAAGAAAGGCATGGCAAGCTCTGTCGGGGGAGGGTGTTTAGTGAATAGTAAATGTGCTGCTGATGGGGATGATGGTGACAGTGAGCAATTGCTGAGCTCCATGACGTTAGGCTTCCCTGGGACTGTGACCAGCCTCATCCTCGTTTCCATCAGCCCAGCTCCCTGCCCACAGCTGGGAGGCAGGAGGCTGTCTTCCCCGCCAGGTCTGTGCGAACACAGTGCCCGAAGGCCAGCGGCGTGGAGACACTTCCCAGGGCCAGAAGCCACTCCATCCTAGGAGATGAATGCTCCTTTGAGTTCTGGACACTGTGGTTTTGTCCCATACCCAGAGAATGGCTTAACTTTTAAATGACCATGAAATGGTCACAGAAACTTGCAATATATTAAGCCCCAAAGAGAACCGCAATGATGAACACCCATGCCTTCCCGCAGCAGATTCTAGACTTGAATGTAGTCTGAGCTTTAAGTGCCTTTTCATCTGATCAGCTGCAAGTTATTTACCTTTCAAAGAACAATACCTTCATTTTTCATGTGTGTGAAAATAATGCATGCTTATTGTAAGAAATTTAAACCATGCTGAAAAGCACAAAGAAAAGGGTAAATGAAAAACAAAAGTCTCAAAAATCCCACAACCTCAAAACAGCCATCATTAACCTTTGGTGAACACTGTTCCAGCCAACCCTCATTTAAACTTTGCTGAATACAGCCAGCCCGTGGGGTGGGCAGCCACGGGTACAATGCCCTGCTCTCTACACTCAGACGTCATTAGGACTCCGGGGCAGCAAGGCCCTGGCAGAAGGGCCCACTGGGTGCCACCGGCCCCCACGCAGCTTCCGTTCATTCCCTTTAAGGGTGGGCCCAGCCTCAGCGCTCACCAGCACAGCGCCCTCTGCTCTCCCTCGAGCGCAGGAACCCTGCTTAAGAGGCATCCACAGGACAGTGGTCAGAGGCTGCATTCAAAACCAGAAGGTCCCAGGGGTTGTAGAAGGGCTAACACATAATGAGCACGTACTGTGTACCAGGCACTGTGCCGAGCGCTTATGGCATCATCTCACTGCATCCTCACAGTAACCCCAGGAGCTGGGACCTGCCACAGGCTGAGCAGCCCGGGGAGCAGACAGGAAGACGAAGACAAGTGGGTTATCTATTTGAGAGGGGCTGGAGGACACATCAGTGCATCGCGGGGAAGGCAGACTGGGAAGAAGAGGTGGCATCATCAAGCATTATGACTGGACAACTGGCAACGTTAGCCACTGTGGGAATGAATGGGTGCTGAGTCCTACAGGGGCCTCGCGGAGACAGTGCAGATCACGCCTTAGAGCTGGCCCATCCAAGGAGCAAGGAAGCGGTGGCATTTATCCATAAACTTCCTGAACACTCCAGTACTCTGTGCCCAGGCCAACGTGCTCCCCCGGCCAGGAATACACACGCCGCCCGTGGAGTCACACAGGTACACAGTGAGCAGCCTTCAGTGGGATGGTAAGAAGCTGAGGCACCGGCAGCTTCTGCTGTAGGACTCTAGTATCCTGTTTACACAGAAGACTATCACAGCTGGAGAGGTGACATGGCTTGCCCAAGGTCACACACCTAGAAAGGGGCAATTCAAGAGTCAGAATTGGCTCTGATCAACTCCAGAGGTCCCTCTCTTTCTGTCACATCAGTCAGGGCCAGCACTGACGATGGAGAGGAAGGACAGACGCAACAAGAGACACTATAAAGGGGTCAAGCACGCTTGGTGGCATGGGGTGAAGGCCAGGAGAAACCGACAGGCTCTTAGAGCCGGGGCCCAGGTGACGAGGGGTGGAGGAGCTGTGGGAGAGGCCGGTGGGAGCCACAGGTGGACAGGGTGGCCGTGACATCGTGGTCATAGCCGTGGGTAGGCCACTGGCTCCCAGAAGAGGCTCTAAGCTCTGGGACAGGGCAGCCACAGGCAGAGGGAGGCCTGTCCAGTCACTCTGCTGTGGGTGACAAATGAGCAGGTTTCATCCCAGGAACTCTGATGAGCTCATCTGGTGATGAATCGCAGTGGGGCTGAAATAGGGATACTTCTGGAACCCTGACTGCCAGGCTCCCAGGAGCCCGGCCCTTGTTTTTGTGGTGCGGTCCTACCAAGCCCACGTTACCAGGAGACGTGGGGGACCTCTTGCACGTCCAGAGTGGATGGGCCGCGGGAATGCTTTCATGGGGCCTTCGCACTATCTCCCTGCTTGTTTTTGTGCAAAAGAAGCCAAGCATGTCTACTCTGATGTGCCAAGCACTGTGTCTTACATTTTTTTTAAGGGGTGTGGGGGGAAAAAGACATACGTGACAGTAATCACATGCGGCCAGAAAGCCCCACTTACTATCTGGCCCTTCAGAGAAAAGGTTTGCCAACCCCTTGCTGAAAAGGTCAAACCCCAGCCCAGCAGTAAATGCACAGTGCTGCTGACACCATGAGCTATCAGGGACACATGGATTCAGATCACAAAGAGACACAACTTCACACCCACCAGGCTGCCTGTAAGCGAAAAGACAGACGATACCAAGTGTTGGTGAGGGTGTGGAGAAACCGGGATCCTTGTGCATTGCTGGTGGGAATGTGAATTAGTACAGTGTCATGAGAAAACAGTTTGGCAGTTGCTTAAAACATTAAACCTAAATTTATCATGACCCAGCAATTCTGTTCCTAGAAATCTACTCAAGAGAACTAAAAACAGACTCTACATAAAGACATGTACACGAGTGTCCACAGCAGCATTATTTATAACAGCCCCAAACTGGAAATGACCCACGTCTATCACCCAATGAATGAATGAATGAGCCAGACATGGTCTAACCCAGACAATGGAATAGCATTTGGCGATAGAAGGGATGGACTTACTCATACATGCTACAATATGGATAAACCTCACAAATATTACGCTGAGTGAAAGAAGACAGATGCAAAAGACATATTGTATGACTCTTTTTATATTAAATGTTTAAAAACGCAAATTTATAGAGACAGAAAGTGGAACAGTCATTGTCTGGGGAGGGTGGGTGGCAATGGGGATTAGACTGCAAACAGACTAGAGGGTATCTTTGAGGATGACGGAAATATTCTAAAACTAGATTGTAGGGATGGTTGCACATCTCTATAAATTTACTGAAACCATTGAATCATACACTTGAAATACGTGAATTTTATAGTATGTAAATTATAACTCAATTAAGGTGTTTAAAGAAAACCCTAACCTGGGCAGGCAGAGGAGGGCATCACACAAAGCCAGAGGCAGTATGGCTTCGTGGTTAAGCACTCAGGTTTTTGTCATCAACAGACTTCAGTTCAACTCTAAGCTTTGCTTCATCCATCCATCCATCCATCCATCCATCCATCCATCCATCCACCAATCATACAACAAAACTACCGGCAACCATGTACTGTGATGTGCCAAGCACTGTGTTAAATACTAAGGTGAGCAAAGCAGACAGGCCCCAGGATTCCTGGAACTTACAGTCTATTACTTGCACCCTACTTTCCTGATCTGCAACGTGGGATGAGAATCACTACAGGCTGCCATGGCTAGTCCATGAGATAATATACAGAGGGCGCCCAAAAAATGTATACACATTTTAAGAAAGTAAAAAAACTATTAACATTGTGATACTCAATATATACCGATAACAAAAGATGAATACAAGTCATGTTTGACGTCTGCAATTACAAAAGGTGCTCAAGGTGGTTACCATCAGCGTCCAGACACTTCTGATTACGGCGAACTACTGCTTGAGCAACACTGAGCAAAGTGCCCACTTGTATACATTTTGGCACCCCCTGTATATAAAGCATCAAGCACCAATCCTGGCTAAACAGCAGCTCTCATTCTTATCACCTACCAAATCCTGGGAGTGAGTGGTCCAGAGCAGGCAGGACTTGGGAGGGATCCCAGCCTCCGTGACTAAGCCCCACCAGCTCCCGAGACAACAGAGACAGCAGCAAGAGCCTCTTGCCTCCCAAGAGGAACAGCCAGTCACTCTGTTGCAGTCCTCACCCTCTGCTTGTCAGGGAGGGGACGTTACCTGGGCAACATCCGCCATCTCTCCAGCAACTGCTCCCACAGCAGAGGCAACCACAGACGCCCGGGTTCTCTGGCCTGGGAAAGCAGAGCCCTTTGGCTTCTCCACAGGAGACGAGCTGACAATGAGAATGTGCCCCTCTCCAGGAGAGGTGTGACTCAGAATGTGCTGGAAGCACGCCTCCCAGTGACTGGGGCTGCTGCTCTGCCGCTTGCCGCAGCCTCCGAGGCTCAGGCTCACACAAGACGCATGCTCCCCACCACTTGTCATTAAAGGAAAGGCTGCACGGCTCTCCGAGAGCCACTGAGAAGAACGATTCAGGGAGGGAGCCTGCCTAGCTTTCAGAACTTCTTTCCAGCCGAGGTCCCAAAGCTGTGCTCTCCAACAGGAAAGACGCCAGCTCCATGTGGCTACTTAAATTTATCTTAATTAAAATAAAACAACTAACACTTCAGTGCCTTGGTCCCACCAACCACATTGCAGCTGCTCTACAGCCACATGTGCCCAGTGTGTGTCATACTGGATGGCGCAAATAGAGAGCACTTTCATCACCACGAAGTTCTGCCCTCAAGTCTTGGAGTCCCCTGTCACCATGCCCCCAGAGGACCAGTAACGTGCTGGCTGCCTCTCCCCATCACTCAGGCGATGCTATGTGCCGGGGCCAGAATGTGAGTGGCACCCTGCCCACCTGCCCAGCCCCTCCGACTGTCCCTCCAGGTCTACACGCTGCTGTCCCAAATGTCCCTTGCACACCCAGGGAGAATGACTGGTTAGGTGACTTCTCTGGCTTCCCCGATTCCTTCACAGGGGCCCTTGGCCTCCTCATTCCTTCAGGACTCGCTGGGGCTGTGCACACTGACGTGTGCTGGGTAATCACCATCCCTGTCAAGCCCGTGTGTTTCTGGGGGCCCTGACCCTCGGGCGGGTGTGGGGGAGAGGCATTTTTGGCCTTCTCCTTAGTCTTCCAGAACAGCTTCCCTTAAATCCTTTTAGCATCAAAGACCATCACTTTGCCTTCAGATACAACCCAGGCCTTTGACTGGCCCGTGTATGTCACCCCCAAACTGCCCTTGACCATCAACCTCGGACTAGCTCATAACCTCTCAGCTCACCTGGTGCCCTCTGCACAGAAACCCTACTTTACTCAACTGTTACCTGCTGGCCTTACCAATTGACAGATGGACTAATCAGATGACCCTCCAGGGACTCAGGGTTTTCAAGGTAGTGTAGGGATACCTGCTCTGTGAATTGGCTCTACCGAGGGGGGAAGGGAGTAGAGAAAACAACGCAAAATGAGACACAGCCCAGCCCTGGTCATCCCCTGTCATCTGGAAGGTCAGGCACAGCTCAATTCATTCTAACAAAGCCACTAATTACAGCAATACTGACTACCACTCATCCAGTGCTTACAGTGTGACAGGAACAACCATAATCGTTTGTGACAAGTGATAACCCGGGCATAATTGTCAGCACTTTTGGAGGGCTCTCCACAGGCTGGGCCCTATGCTAAGCACTCTGTATATACAAAGTAATTTTCTTAATCCTCACAACCCCTCAGTGAGGTGAGTGGTATAATTAGCCCCATTTCTCGGATGAGACAACCGAGGTTGAGAGAGCTTAGCTCATGTAGCAAGTAAGAGCCAGAGCTAGAATGGGGACCCAGGTCTAGCTCTGGATCCTGAGCGCCCGACCATGCCACTCTGAGAGGCACACCTGAGTGCTTTCTCTGTCTCCACTGATGCTGCCGCCTGCTGCTAAACGAACAAGAAGTCTGTTCAATTGGAGAGTTGAGCTGGCTACCCAGGACAGTTCCAGACTGGCTGCAGCCGGGCATCCAGCTGACATCTACCTGGAAAGCTGGGTCCTGAAGAGACGGGCAATTTGTTTGAAAGTGGGGAAAAGAGCCTGGGCACTCAGCTCCCTAAACGCCCACCAGAGGCGGTCTCCCCACAATCATTACTGCTTCCAAGGAAACAGCAGGAACTCGGGCCCAGTGTCCTGCTCATCATCTCTGGGGCAGCGGCTGGTTGCCTGGGCAACCATGCATCAGGCTGGTGAGATGAACTGGCCTTGGTGCCAGACTCTCAGCTGGGTACCGCATCTTACTGGGTACTCAGGGCCTGCTGCATCCTTGGCAAAATCCAATTACCACATGCATCCGTTTGACTGCATTTAAAAAACTGTGTATGGTCATTTTTCTCACTGAGCTCTGGGCTCCTTGGAGCCTCGTTTGTTTCTTTACTGTTTTGGGTGGTGACTGAAACCACTTCGGGCACATGGAAGGTGCTCTCAGTGTTTGTAAAAGGGAGCAGAATAAAAATCAGGAGTAACGGCTAACATGGATGGAGTGCTTCTGCTGTGCCAGGCACTGCACCAAACCCGTTAACCCTCCTCAAACGCTCCTGTGCACAGAACTACCTGGGGGGCCGGGGGAGAGGGTCTTGTTAAAAGGCAGATTCCAACTCAGAATCTGGGGGAGGCCTGGGAGTCTGCAGTTTTATGTAGCTTCCAGGTAAGAATAACGTTCTTGAACCCTAACCTGCACACCTTGTTTACTTCTCCCTACGAGGCAGATACACTCACTCTGTCCCCAATATACACAGCAGAAGGAGGCGCCTTGCTTGAGGTCACACAGCTGGTATTGTGGGTTGAACTGTGTCCCCCAAAATGACATGTCCAAGTCCTAAAATCTGGTATCTGTGGATGTGACCTTATTTGGAAATAGGTCTTTGCAGATGCCATCAAGTTAAGATGAGGTCATGCTGGATTAGGGTGGGCCCTGAATCTAACCGCTGGTCTCCTTATAAAAAGGCCCTGTGAAAACACACTCAGATGCAAGGGAGAATGGCCCATGCGAAGATGGAGGCAGACACTGGAATGATGCAGTTACAGGACAAGGAATGCCAAGATTTGTGGCAGCCCCCAGGAGCTGGGAGATGCAAGAGAAAAGAACCTCTCATAGAGTCTCTGGAGGCAGCAGGGCCCTGCCAACACCTTGATGTTGGAGAGCTGGGAGATGATAAATTTCTGGTGTGTTAAGCCACCCAGTTAATGGCACTTTATTGCATACAGCAGCCACAGGAATCTCATACAGTGGTGAGCCGCAAAGGACGACAGATCCCAGGACACCTGGCTCCCCTTCGCTCTGCTGTTCTGCTCCCGCCATGTGAGCTGACCCTTCCACCCCTTTTATCTTGTGATGGTGGCAGCTGAGGGCCCTCTGGCACTGTGGGTGAGAGGGCACTAGCACCTAGGAGCCCCCGCTCTCAGCAGCCTCTCCCAGCTTAGCCTCAGTGTGGAATTCGTTGGGTTTTGTCTTCCTGGGGGAAGACTTGACAACACCCCCCCATCTCTTTCTTGCTCCCTCAGGGGGTGGGAGTGCGGGTGTCCACTTATACACTCATAATCGGAACGAATAAGCCCCGGGTCATTTGCTGCCTCGGGAAAGACTTGACGGGGACACCTGCACACTTGGGCACCTGCCCCATCAGTGACATCGGGCTGGAGGAGCCACCTGATCACCCAGAGGGGTGACCACAGGGGGATCGCCCAGGAGAATTCGGGCAGGACATCAGCACAGGGCTTGCATAGGGTCCTTGGCAAAGAGGGGTCATGAGACAGACTCCGGCTGAGAGCAAATGGAGCTCCCTTTCCTTTTATAAGGGTCACACATCAGCCACCAGTACCCCCATCATGCCAGCTGAAAACCCAGGGCTTCCTACAGCGGGCACTGAGTTAGGCGCTCAGCCCAAAACAACTATTTCAGGGTTCTCAATCCTGGCTACGTACCGAAAACCATTTAGGGGGGCTTACCAACATTCCAGTAACAGAGTCCAACCCCAGGTCAACCTCATCAGGAGGGTGTTGGGGGCAGGGTAGAGACCAGGCATCCGTATAGTTTTTGGCACTGGTGTATTTTAAAGTATGTTTAAACACCAATGGGCATAGCAACATTATTCACAAGAGCCAAAAGGTGGAAGGAACTCAAGTACCCACTGATGAATGAATGGATAAACAGATGTAGTCTATCCATGCAATGAAGTATTATTCAGCCATGAGAAGGAAGGAAATCCCGACACGTGCTACAACATGGATGAACCTTGAGGACATTATGCTACGTAAAATGAAATAAGCCCGTTACAAAAAGACAAATACGGATGATTTCACTTATATGAGGGACCGAGAGTAATAAGATTCACAGAGACAGAAAGTGGGACGGTAGGTACCAGGAGCTGGGGGAATGGAAATGGGGAGTTAGTGTTTAATGGGGACAGAGTGTCAGTTTGGGAAGACGACAAAACTCTGGAGATGATGGTGGTGGTGGTTGCACAACAATGTGAATGTACTTAGTGCTACTTAAAATGGTTAAAATGGTAAATTCCATGTTATGACACTAAATGAAGTGTATTTAAAATCCAAACGTGATTCCAGAATGTAGCCAGGGGTCAGTAGGGCTGGTCCAGTCTAAGGGGGCAGGTGTGACCCCCCCACACACACACACACACTTAAGACGAGGAGACCATGACCATGACATAGAGGGGGACAGCAACATACTCTGGGTCAAAGCCATCTGTCTAAACCAGGACTCCTTCTCGGGGTCACCTCATCATCCTGAGTCATGGGCCATGAAGAGATCCTGAGCTGCACAAACACAAGTACAGCCCTGGACATGCTCTCAGCATCTGGACGTGCCCTCCTGTCTCCAGGTGGCTCTAACTCCAGGCAGGCCATTTCTCCCAGCAGCGCCCTGCTATGGCATACAATGGACAGTGCCCAGAGCGGGGCTGCATGTGCCTTCCAGCCTGGTCACAGCACTCAAGGGAGGCTGGTGGGCTCCTAGTCCTATGCTTAGCACACCCAACACTACAGTCTCACTGTCCTTTGCTCACTTGCCTCCCCACCAGCCTGTCAAATCTGGGAAAACAGAGGCTCAAGCAAGGCTGTTTTGGCTTTCAGGTATGCGAAGTATAATAAACCAAGAGTGGGGCACATCAGCATTCGAACTTCTGATCTACTTATAAGCTGTGCAGCCTCAGGCAAATGGAAGCACCTCTCTGAACCTCAGATTCCCCATCTGTAAAATGGGATAATGGTAGCACCCAGAGATTTCAGAAACTGGGACCATGGAGGTAGTACAGTCCTGTCCACAGAATTCTCCAATTGGTCAGTATCCCACATTCTTAGAAAGAGCTGGAAGGGATCTGAGATACTGTTATTTTTGACTTTTCGGTGCTCTATCAGATTACCTGGTTTTTGAAATAACACATGTTCACTGATAAACTAGAATCGTACAGAACCGTGTTAGGAAAGAGAGTAAAGGGCGTAAGAACTCCATCGTGTGGGCTCACGGCCTGCACTTTGTGTGCTGGTGACCATTGTTTCATGGATTCTCTTCCTGTGCATGAGTGCGCAAGCGTGCACACACATCAGTATAAAAGTGTGCAAACATTTAGCCCACATCATACATGCTGGTTTTTTCTTAACCTCACCTCTGCCTCCCTACTTCACCTCCCCCACCCCCGCACCCTCATATCCATGTTAACACCAGGATACGTATCAGCGTTTGGCAAACAATTTCTGTAAAGGGCCGGAGAGTAAATATTCCAGGCTTTCCCGGCCACACTCTGCTGCTGTAGCCTGAATGGATGGGACCATGTGCCCATAAAACTGCTTATTTGGAAAAGCAGGCGGTGGCCCAGATAGTCTGCTGACCCTGGTGTAATCAGTTCAGATCTTTCTTCACAGTCACATATAATCACATGCAAATGCAGAGAGAGATTTACGTTGGTCCTCAGCTTTTGCTGCTTTGTTCTTCCTTTTGTGTTACAGAAAGGGCATCACGTTATACCTAGGTCTCTGCCTCTTGCTTTTTCTAACACCTGGTGAAGTTGCTCCATTATCAATTTGTGTGCATTGTCCCATGCTGTGTGTTTTCGTAAAACACCTCAAATACCACTGGGCAAATGGAGCATATATATTTAGAAAATAAAAATGAGGCAAATCCTCTGTGCAAATCCTCCCAATGGTCCTTCTGGCAGGTGCCATTAGACACTGTGGCTGCCACACCTCAGTGACCGGGCGCTCTCCTGCTGACCAAAGCTCTTCCGCAGGGGGCCACTGCCTGCCCTGCGTTCGTCCCCTGGATCCAGCGCACACCTCCAGGGTCGCCAAGGGCACAGTCCACCCATCCTCTCTAGGCTTCAAATATCCAGAGACTTGTCCTGCTTCGCCTCAACTATAAATGCGATGGCCACTTCACACACAAGCATGAGGAAGACCCCACGTTTAAAACATTCTGTGTAAGGAGATCCTATTCCTCCCCAGTGACTCTCAGTGATGTTTCTAGTGCTGGGAGCCCCGTGCAGAACCTGATCATGATACTAAAGGCTGCAGTAAGTACTGCTTATCAATCATTAACAGGAGATGCCATTTCCTGAGGAAACCCCCAGTCAGAGCCACCCACCAAAGACATTTAAAATTGCAAATACTGGGGCAGCTGGATGGCTCAGTAGGTTAGAGTGCAAGCTCTGACAGGGTTGCCGGTTCATTCCGGCATGGGCCAGTGAGCTGCGCCCTCCACAACTACAGTGATGACGACGAGCTGCCACTGAGCTTCTGGAGGGGCGGCCAGATGGCTCAGTTGGTTAGAGCGCGAATCTCAACAACAAGGTTGCCGGTTCAATTCCCACATGGGCTGTGCCCCCTACAACTAAAGATTGAAAACGGCGACTAGACTTGGAGCTGAGCTGCACCCTCCACAGCTAGATTGAAGGACAACAACTTGGAGCTGATGGGCCCTGGAGAAGCACGCTGTCCCCTAGTATTCCCCAATTAAAAAACAAAAACAAATTCTGTACCAGAGGCCGCTCTTCCTGCCATGTGAGAGGACTCAGCCCCTACTGACGTTTGCTCCCCTGAAACGCAGCGCCCAGCACAGGGCTGTTTCCTCGGGGCCCGCAAAGGGAAACCTCTGTACCAAATAAGGAGCTCCCTGCTTGGCCTCAAGACAGGAGCACCTCCATGGGAGCCTCGGCTGCTTATAGGAGTGAGAACTTTAGCTAGTGCTCACAATACTTCAAAGGCCATCTCATCCGCTTATCCCTTTGTTTGGGAAGCCTCCATTCCTTGTCAGGCTGTCTCCTCTGGGCTGCAGCCATGGCTCCGTCTACAAAAGGCCTTAATTTATGAGCACCCTGGAGGAGGATCCAGTTCCCTGACAAATTAATTTACAGTTGATCCCCAACATACGTAGTCCGGCAGGTAGTGATGGTGTGTCTAAAACTAGAGTAAGGCATACTCCTGCCTGCCTTCCTGGATAGGGCGTCTTGTGGAGAGGCAGGATTTACACAGGGCCTGACCTTCCTTGTGGAGGAAGGTCCCTCAGACAGGACGCCGAGAACTCTACTTGCCTAGGGGAAGTCCAAAATAGAGCCCAGGAATGGGACTTGGAGGGTGGCCATTGTGGTGAAGTCTAAGCTACCTGCACAAATGGAAGAGATACTAGCAGGGTAATCCAGAAGCTACCGATATGTTTGGCTATGCATGCCTGATCTCAGGCTGAGAGGGACCCGGCAACAGGGCCTACTGGACACAGAAGGAAGTTCAGGCCTGGGTCTGAATTCTGGCTGGACACATGGGAAAATTATTTAATCTGAGAGTCGGTTTTCTCATCTGTACAACGGGGACAATCCCCACCTCCCAGGGACACTGTATGGCCTAAATAAGATAACACTGATGAAGTGGATGGTAAACAGTAGGAACTCACGAAATGTCTACTGCTTTTCCTTCCAACTACTGCAGTGGGTCTTGAACTGTGGTGCGTATCAGAATCACCTGGGGTGGGGGTGTAAAACTCTCCAGTTTATGAGACACTCTCGAGTTTGTGAGACAAACATTTGCACTTCCAGTAGGTTCCCTGGCCATGCAGATGCTGCTGGTCTGGGAACCCCACTTTGAGAACCACTGAGCTGTTGGTTCAAAATCCCTGGGACCATCATGGCGGGGAGGCCTGGGAGGAGATGAGGACCGTCATAGATGGAAACTTCAGTGCAGACATCGACAAATGCTTCAAGAGCTAAACAGATGCCAGTGGGTAGCTCATGTCCATCTCTGGCCAATGATGAGTGGGCCCCTGACCTCCCAAGTGTGCATTTTAGGGTCCACATACTCCTGGACATCTGCTCCAGTCCAGAGGTCAGATTCAGCCCACTCTGTCAAAGGGTTTCTTCCAAGTACCGGCCTGCCTCAGCCCCCACCCAGAAATAAGCCACTTTGGCTTCCTGCCCCCGTGGTCAGCAGGCTCAATCAGGGGTGGATTCAGGTCCCTTGAAAGCAGCTCTCTATCCATTTCAGGGCTTTCTGCAAAACTGTCTATTCGTTCTAAGAAGGCACCAGGGTCCTTCAAGAATCAGGACTGCAGTGGTTCTGCCCTTGTTTCCTGGTCAATTAGCTTCTCTCCCAAACACCTTTTTAACCAGAGAGTTGAGCTGGCTGCCTCACTGGGTATTTTCTCACCACTGGGTGAGGTGACACCTAACTCCTCTGTGGGGACAGGCACTGCTCTTTTTGGGATCTCTGGCCTCATCTCTGAGCCAACAGGCAGGCAGGAGCCTCAGGGCAAACACAGAAGGGCAGGGCACCTTCCCTCCGAGGCTGGACCCCTGCCATGACTCCATCCAAACACTGGCCCGCATCCCATCTCAGGGGTGCAATGCCAACTGCCCAGCTTTGAAAGGGACCTGCTACAACTCCTGTAGAACAAAAGGCCTTGCTAGTCAAAATATTGCCTCACGTTTATGTTTTAAAGACTTATTTAAAGAGGAAAAAAAGAGAAAAAAAAAATCTGCCTTAAAGGACCAAAAACAAGTTCACCCACAAACCGTTTACGTGAAAAAACTTCCTTGTATGGTTCAGTGACTCATCAGCCCCCATCAAAGCATGCGTGGGATGACACACAAAAGCTCTGATCCCTCCCTCCTTGTCTGGAAAAAAGCAACAACCCACAATGCACTTCTTTCTTGGACATTTGAAGAGCTGGCTGTCATGAGCCATTCCTGGGGCCCAGGGAAGACCTTCACACAGGAATGGGTGGGGGTGTCTAGGATGTCCCAAAATAAAGCCCAAGGCCAGCCCTCTGACAGGGACTGGGGAAGCCCTGGCTGGGGCAGGAGGGTGCAGGGAAAGGCTTGGGGTTCCAGGGACAGGGTGCAGACCCAGCTCCTCCACTTCCCACTCTCTGGACTGGGGCAGCTCATTCCACCCAGGACCCCTGGCTTCAGGTTCTTGACCTTTCAAGTGGGGATGGTTAGAGGCTGAGGATTGTAGGTAGCAAAGCGCATCTTGCTGTGCTGTGTCTGGTCCATCAATGGTAGGTACTCGACAAATGCCTGTCCTTTTCCGCAGGAACTCAGTTTCCCCATCTGGACAACACTGTTTTACTGTAAAATCTAAAGTTCCATCCAGCTTGACCCTGGTCTGAGTGGAAGACTACAAAACCGTAAAAAGGGAAGGAGGAGATCTGTGTGTGCAAACCTCGCCGCCAAGGTACTTAAAGGGTAAAGAAGCAAGAACACAACAATGTGGGTAATCAAACCTGCGTGGTGTTTGAAAAGGAATATTCATAAAAACCTTTGGAAAGGCCCCACAGGACATCTAACAGGACTGCCTTTGGGGGAGGAAGAGAGTGTGCATCTTACACCTTCCTATACTTTTTAGAATCACCGCATACATGCGTAACTTTCATTTGTCTTACATCTTAACGGAGGCTATTGGGGGGGAGGGGAAACTTCCTGGAAAGGGACACGAGGGAATTTCCTGGGGTGACGGGAATTTGGGTGGTGGCTATTCAGGTGAATATAATAGTCAAAACTCACCACACCCAACCGTTAAGATGTGTGCATTTTGTTATACGTAAATTATTGATTGATTTTTTTTTTTTTAGCTTAAAAAGTGTTAACAGAGGTTTATGGACAGTGGGGATATTTTTAGTTCTCTTTGTCCTTTTCAGTATTAAAGTAAAACCTTAATAAATGAGATTTTTAAATATCCCGTGCCTTAGGACTCTTGTGCACAGCTGGTGGGTGTGTAAACTGGTACGACCACTTCGGAAAACTGGAGGCAGTGTCCATTAAAGGGATCCCTGTGCCCGACCTATATGTTTGTCAAAAGGCGTGTTTGTCATGGTTCTGCTCGCAATAGCTAACCTGGAAATATGTATTTGTAACAGAATGAACAAATTCATAACTGATTCATTCAACAGAACACCATCCAGCAAAGAGAACGAATAAATGATCGCTTACATACGACAGTACAGATAAATCTTATAAACATAATGCTGAGCCAAAGGAGGCAGGCACAAGAGTTCAGCCTGCATGATTCTATTTACACAAAGTTCAGATGTATGAAAACACATATGTATCTACGCTGCTAGTAGGCAGGATCGGGGTTCCCCATGGCGGGTGTGGGGTGGAGGGAGTGGAGGGATTGGAGAGGCCTGGGGGCTCCTGGGAGGTAGTCACGCTCTGTTTCCTGCTCTGGGTGCCAGCTACATGGATCAATTCCGTGAGAAGTTGTGAGACTTCATCCAGCAGTATTCTTCTGGCCTGTGCACTCTTCGCTATCTATGTATCCTTTAATGAAAAGTTTATTTAAAAAACAGACCAAAATGTGCCATGTCAACTCCAAAGGGAGCACGGATTGGGGAAGGTGGAGACCACTGCAAGGGCTTGATGCTGGCCTGGGGCTTCTCTGCCTCTGTGGCTCAATGGGGCTGCACGCCCATGCCCCCACCTTCTCCAGGTCCTTAGTGGTGCCACCTCCCACTGGCAGCAGGAGGCTGGACTCAGAGACCACTGGGTTCAAAAACAGCTCTGCCTGGTTCTAGCTGTGTGATGTGTACGAGTCCTTTGCCCTCTCAGCTCAAGATGAGTCTAATCAAACTTTGACAAAGTTGCAAGAGATCACACACACGACAGCCCTCAGCACAGTACCTGACATTAGCTAATAACTGTTTTCTCCATCTACTGTAAAGAAAGCCCACAAGACTATGAGCTCTGGTCCCCAGGCTGCCCAGCCCTCTGCCACTTGTTAGTTTCAATCCCTGAAGCCTCCCTTATTAGTTACAGGGTCCCTAATGACGCACTGAGGGGCACGAGCTGTGCCCGGGGGTTGCCGAGGACTGTGGCACTCCCAGGGGACTGGCAGCCTGGGCTCCTGTGGCCTCCCCTCGGTTCCGCTGGGCATAAGTGCTGATGCAGCATGGCTGGACTCGCCTCTGTAAGGGCCTCTGTTCTCGGGCTCAGCACTACCACTGGCTGCATCTCCTGCCATGGCCACTCCTGAAGTCCTGGAATGTGGTGGGCCCCCTGCCGTGTGGGGAAAGCCCCTCCCTTCTCAGAGCTCTGCTGAATCCCTTGATCCCCTCTTAAGAGGTCACAAAGCCCTCTGTGACCAAGTGCCAGAAATTAATCTTGACGGAATTCCTGCCTTTTTGACCTGGATGAAGCAGACCTGTGGCTGGGGCAGTGAGAGCACTGAGGCCAATTCCCACCCACCCATCCTGGTTCCGTTTTGCCTTCCTTCTCAGAGGCAGGACAGTTGACACTCTTGACCACAGGACTACGAGGTCCCTAAAGCAGGGGACCTCCTTCTGTGAACTCAGGTGGACCAGCAGGGGGCTATGTTGAGCAGAGTTCTGCCTCGGCAAAGAGGGCAGTGATTGATTAGTGATGCCTGTCACAGGCTCGCTGGGGGACGGTGGCACACACGCTATGCATGTGCCTCCTTTCTTCTAGAGCTGTCTTCTAGGACAGGTCTACACAAAGGGAAGCAGGGTCCTTGATCATTAAAGAAGAATAAGAATAATTAACATTGATCCAATACTCACATGGCAGGTGCCGTTCTAAGTTCTTTACAGCTATTAACCCATTTAATCATCCCAAGTACCTTGGTCTTATTATGAACCCCATTTTTATTCAGGAGGAAATAAAGGCCTAGAGAGGAAAGTAACTAGTGTAGGGTCACACAGCCAGGAGCAGTGGTGGAGCCCAGATTTGAACCCAGGCAGTGTGGCCCAGAGCCCTCACCCTTAAGCATTGCAAAAATCATTCTTTTGGGAACAAACTAACAATATATGGTAAGACACACACACACACACACACACACACACACACACACACACACACACACACAAATACCCCTACTCTGCCTAGTAACCCTGTTCTGGAAATCTGCCCTGAAAAAAGTGGTTCTAGAGAAGAAAAAGCTGCAATACTGGGATAGTCATGTCTGCATGATCTACAATGAGAACAACGGGAACCGCCCAAACGCCTGCAAGGGTGTGTCCATGTAGGCCTGGACATGTGTGGAAATGTTTAAGCTGCAATGTTGGAATGAAGCAGCAGGACTGTCCATGCACCTGCCCACAGTGGTCAAATGTCCGTGCAAAGATGGGCGAAGCCTGGAAGGGCCTCACAAGGGTGCCATCAGTCACTGGGCGGGGACCGGCAGGAGCAGAGCTGCTGCTACCCTTGATGTGGTTGTAAAGATGTTTTCATGACTGCTGTAAAAAGGCAGAGACAGAGTGGGAGAGAGAAGGGCAGAGAGGGAGGAGGCCACCACAGAAGTGGTGCAGGGGTGAAGCAGGGCTCAGGTCTTCCCTCCAGGCAAAGGGACAGCTTGGCCAGATGAGGTGAGCCGAGCCAGAAGCCACATGGGAGGGTGGTGGCCCAGTGCAAAGGGGAGTTAGGAGCAAGCCTAGGTCTGGGAACACAGGGCCTTGATGCTGGAATCTGAGGATACAGGCCCCATGTGTTTGGGGCAGATGTGTAAGGGGGCTGGCGCTGAGCTTGACCTTCTCAGGCTGGTCTGACATTGTGAGATGCTGCATGCCGGACGGCTCCTACCCCTGACAAGCAGGGAATTGCCAAATCAGAGGTTAATTTACATAACCCTCATGGTGACGTTTGTGAGACTTAGAGAAAATGTAGAGCTCAGAAACACAAGACCCCAAACATGCAAATCACAAGAAAAAGGAACTGCAGGGATGGTTAGGAAGTACAAGCTCACAGGTGTGAGGCACAGTCTAGTGTGTATGTATACATGTGTTTGGCAGGGGCACTCACACATGTGTGCCATTGGGAGGTATGTTCCAGATGGCTAAGATCCAGGTTCTGCAATCCGTTAAACTTGTGTTCAAACCTCACTTCTGCCACTTAATAGTTGTGTGACCCTGAGCGAGTGGTTTCATCTCTTAGCCTCAGTCTCCACACTTGTGGAATGAGAAAATAGGAGGACGAGGCATCTCCTCAGGATTGGGAGGATTCAACAGGGTGATTGAAATAGCACCTGTCAAGGGTGGTGAAGGCCACCTGCTATTTTGTGCTTGAGGGGGGCTGGAGAAAGACTCGGGGCGCGTGAGCTCAGGGGGCTTAGTAGTTGGGTGGAGAAAGTCGTCCGGGGGCCACAGCTGCAGGACTAGGAAAGGCTCTTCCCTGAGGAAAGGCCTCGAGGAGGTCAGAGTGGGGGTGACAGCACCCACTAGAGGGTCCCATCTGTCCCCCAGGAGCTCCCCCTCAGAGGAGGCTGCATCAGCTCAAAGGTCTTCTATCCCTCTAACCTGTTCTTCAGGAATCTTGACACCAGATAGAGCCTTTCTCCCTGTGTGGGAATGGGGGTGATGGGCCCAGCCTTTCCCGGGGGGAGCGTAATGAGAGAGAACCTAGGCTTCCAGTCCCCACGGTCTTCACCTCTGAGCCTCTGGTTCTTCACCTGCCCACTGGGGACCCTGATGGTGGCTGTGCCTCTCAGCAGGGCCTTCGGGCATAGGACAGGCTCCCCCAGGGCCTTACATGGAAGATAGATTGTGACATCCTTAGGAGCCGGCTGTCCCGGGCAATGTCTTTTGTCCCTTAGACTCTCGGTCCCCTCATCTATGGGAAAGGCTAGTGAAGACCTTGCAGAATCATTATGAGGATTAAGGGAGAATGTGCAGTAAGCGCCAGGCGCAGTGACGCTCCAAAACCTGAGAAACACTCCACGGCCTGTGCCGCGCAGGGCTTCCTGAGGACAGACTGTCCGCATCCTCGGTTCTTACAGACATGCCACACCGGGGGTCCAGGAGGGGCTGGGAGAGGGAGCAGGAGCTGAGCTGGCTGCTCCCCCTCACCAACACACAGGAGACACACCAGTAAGGTGCATGCAGTGATGCTCCCACAGCACTGGCTCCTGGGGGCCCCTTTCTAACTGCTTCACAAACAACAGAGCATCCTGTCCTCAAAAAGACCCAATGAGCGAGGTACTAGTATCATCCCCATTTCACAGAAAACTGAAGCCCAAATAAACACACTCTATACCCAATGCATTCATAACATGGTCACAACCCCTCATCCCCCACACAAACCCACATTCTTTTCCACCCTCCTACTCTGTTCAGAGGAGGGACAGAGCCCTAAACAGGGGTGACCATGAGGCTTTGGCTACCCCAGGGGCTCGGGAAACCCTGCTGGGGAGAAGGAGGCAGTGTGGCCAGGCAGCCAGCCAGAAGAGACGCAAACCTGGACCGGGATTTTCCCAGAGCCAAGGGCCTTCATCTGCCTTGCAGCCTTGGGACAGGAAAATAGGGTAGCTTCTTGTCTCACATATAATCTGCCATTCTTAGTGACCCAGCTTCCGCTAGGGATAAAATCATTGGGGTTTTCAAGACTTCTGTGCAACGGCCTGAAGAACCCCTCTCAGGAAGTGAAAAGGCTGGTTTTCAGAGCTGGAGGCACCAGACGTACCCTATGCAAAGCAGGTCTCTTGCTTCTTAGGGCTCCTTTACGGGCCTGGTGCATGTCTCCTCCCAGCCGGGTACTCAGGGCCTGTCACCTCGAATCTTGGACACAGAAACAGGCCAGTCTTCTCACAGTTTTGTAAACACACACCCTCCTTTCAGAGCCCGGAATACATTCTTGGCTTTGTCACACAAACCAGGTTATCCCCTCCCAGCCATGCACACATGGACAGGCCTGTCTCCACAAGACCTGGCCTCCAAAGTGCACCTGAGTCAGAAAGGAGGTCTCATTAACTCAGCACACTGTTTATGCCTGCATACCCTCAGGAACTGGCCTCAGGGGCCAAACCACCCAAACCAAACAGGGCTGGCCTCCCCCGGGAGGCCTCAGGACAGCATACTCTGCTCCAATGGACGCTGGGAGGGCTGCAGCGGCCATTCCGATGCCCCGAGAAATCCCATCCCACCCTCTTTCCTGGGACCAGAGATGCTGGTTGTCCTCCTTTGGGGCTCCAGGCCTCCTCTGGATCTCCCTGACCAGTTCTGGCTGAAGGTGGCAGGGTGGGAGGCTGAGAGGAAGAATAGAGCAGCTGGGGCGGGGGCAGGGAAGGGGATCCTGGGGCCTAACACACCGTGGGTCAAACCCTGCTCCCCTTCAGGGTGGCCTCGAGACCTCGCGCAAGTGACTCAAATTTCTTCACTTGCAAACGTCAATAACGAAAGACTATTCAGTGAGACAGATGAAGCTCAAAACATAGAGCCCGGTGCTGAGGAAATGCCCCCAATGGACGTGGAGGGCCTGTGATGGCGTGTGAACGCACAGGAATTCAGCCTCACATAAGGGTGTTCGGAGGACGGCTCAGACATTGCCAAGCATATTATACAGATATTTTATTCATACTCTGTCTCGCTCCACAACACAACATGAGGCAGCTTCTCCAGCAGCATGTCTCAACCTTTCTTCACGATCATCTCCCTAAGGAACCGTTTTAGACACTGCATCCCCCCATGCCTCCTCCCTTTGAAATTAAATAGTGAAAAATAAGATTTTCTTGAGTAGAGTTGAACTTTGGAGGGCCATATACTATTGTAACAAGGTTTTTAAAGCCCCAAACAACCAGTTTGGGTCCTCTTGGGGGCAATACCGCCCCTGTTGAGAAAGCCCTAGACATACCAGGACAACTCGATAAAAACTAAATCAGTGGGAACACAGTATTTAAGAGGAAATGTTCTTTACAAGTAGAAGAATGTATTCTCTAGGTGCACTGTGGCTACAAGATGCAAATACGTATTTGGTGTAGGGGGAAAAAAGACAAAGACAACATTTAGAAAATTTAAAAACTCAAACCGAGGTTGTGGAATTTCTAAAATCCTTAATTTTGATGTTCTACTGATTCTCTTTTTTAATTAAAGATACAGAAAAGAAAGGAAAAAACGGGAAAAAAGAAAAAGGAAACACCCAAAATGGTTGGTTATAACTATGGAGGAGACAATGGCTGCACGAGGAGAAGAAGACACATCCTGAGCGGGCTGAAGGGTTTAGAACTGGGCACTGCTGGACGAAGGAGGCCGGGCAGACCCACAGATCTATACTGACATCTGCTTGTAACTATGGGCAAGTCACTAGACCTCTCTGAGCCTTGGTTCCCTCATTTGCTGAATGGCAATGAGCAGGAAAGAGCCTGGCCATGCCTGGTACATTGTAGGTACTCGGTAACTGCATCTGAATTAATAAATACTTGCTAGAATCTATGCAGACCACAAGGCGAGGAAGCTACAGAACCAGGATTCGAATCCAGGTCTCTCAGTTCATTTCACTAGCCAGCAGTGCCTCCAAAACACCTTATGTATCTTTGCCATTTTAAAAGGAAGGAGAGCAAGCCTCCTCCAATCTCATCAAAACTGGGTGGCAAACAGCCACAGGAACGAAATCAAGTTGCACACACTGAGAAACCACTGCCACCTGGTGGCAGCATACCTAAGTTGTGTGTGTGTGTGTGTGTGTGTGTGTGTGTGTGTGTGTGTTAGTAGTACAGTGCCAACTGTCAAAGAGGAAAAACAGCCAGTATCTTACACATGCCTAAGACATAACTGAATGCTTATACAGTGAAAACAAAAGTCACCATCCACCACCTGGCTAAAGGGCCACACTGCTGAACACTTGCCGGTTCCTTGACACCCTAAACTTGGGTTTCCTGGATGCTTTCTTTTATTTTTAATTTAACTGATTAAATTTCACAACCATAAATAAACTGAATGTCACCAAAATTTAGTGCAGACATCGGCTGTTTATGAGAACTGCTAGAAGCCCTGGGATCTCCAATTCTGTACTTTCTCAATCAACAGTCTGAACCCCACATGCAATCCTTGACATTTGAATGTTTATGTTTCAAGTCTGTCACTTTCAAATCATCCTTCTAGACAGTCAAGTCTCCCGAAATTCAGCTTTCTATGCCCACCATCTAGTGATCCCATGGTATTCACAAATTTCACCAGCACTGCCCTTTTAGGTGTTCCCAGTAAGTCGCCGTTGAAAACAACATTGACCAAGGCAAAACAGAAAGCAGAGCTCTGGGGAATACCACAAAAGAGAGCCTCTCCCTTGACACCAATCTTGGCCATCTTTTCAATGAGGCATTTTCCCATCCTGCTGGCCAGGCTGTATGTCTCTAAGTACTTTCGGCCCCGTCCTGAGCTAAGAAAAAGCAAGGCAATCGTTTACTGAGGACTCACATGGGAAACACACATGGAGAACAAAGAGGGGAGACGTAGGCGGCTGCTGTCAGGGGCAGTGAAATGGCTTCCTCCTTCAGGTAGCCCCCTAAAACCACCATCTCTGCTATCCTCCCTCCCTCTCACCTGCTCTGGCATTGAGCTCCCAGATGGCCCCCAGTAGGTCCTGACGTATACCCTGCCTGTCCTGGAACACAGCTAGCTGCAGAGAGCCAGGCCTTAGGGACAAGCTCCCTGGGGAAATCGAGCTCTCAGTAGCACCTGCTGACTCCACCAGCAGGCATGTGCCACCTTGCTTTTTCAGCTGCCACCCAGTGCCTTCGACCTACATTTAGACACCTACAGGTATGGGAAAGACGTAGGTCTGAACTCCGGATCAGGCCCTTACTAGCTATGGGAGTTGTCTAGCCTCACCTTTCCTGTACATAAAATGGGAACAATGAAAATAACCAGCCTTTTAAGACTGTGACAAGGGTCAAATGGACCTGAGCCCAGACACAAGTTCCTGGAACATTGTAGGTGCTCAATAAATCTAGTCCTTTCCCTTAGGAGCCCCAACGTGGAGACTCACGCTCAGCTTCTGAGATTGCCACATGGGCCACAAAGCGAGAGAACAAGCAGCTGTCAGGGGGAGCAGAGAGGAGTGGCCCTCTTTGGGACCAGGAATGTAATTTTCCGAGGTTTTATTTCCGTCCTCCGCCTGGCTACGATGAGAGCCCCTCCAGAGATGTGAGAGGCATTCTGAGTGTCCCCTTGGTCAGCCAAGATGGCACATGGCCTGAAACCCTGCAGAGGGCCAGCCGCTCATCCTCTGGGGCTCTCCAACTTCCAGTAAAAATAATAGCTCAGGACATGTACCAGCCATTCCAGCCAGACCCTGCTGGCTCCGTGAGGCCACAAGGCTGTCACAGCTTGTTCTAAACTAAAAGATCAGAAGGCAGGAGAGACAGGGAGGCAGGGCACATGGGCACATTCCACGCCTCCTGGGTCCTGAGCAACAGAAAAGGTCGACAGAGAAGGTCGTGGACTCCCTGGGGGGGGGGGGGTTTAGGAGGACCCTTCTCAGCAGATCTGGCTCCTGGGTTTGAAAGTGACCAGTAGAAGACTAATTTTCCTTATGTACTGGAAGGTTCTGGACCATCCCATGAAGAGCTAAAGCCAGGAAATTGGGCCAAAGATCCAGGTAACTGAAAGGAGTGAAGACTATGGAATTGGGCCTTTCAATGTCTAGTAAACTTACCTTTGCTGCTACCTTTACAAGCTATGTTCAAACCAGCATCTTGAACCCCTGAAGTCCTGCCTCCCCCAGTCCCTCAGGCGAGCCCCTGTTCTGAGAGCAAGCAGGTCTACACCCTTCTAGAAGCAGGCACAACGCTATAAGGCTCAGGAGCAGTCAAGACCAATGGGGCAGGAATGCCGCTTCGGCACCGCACGGAGAAGGATGTCAACGTCAGTCAGAGGGCGAAGCGGGAGACGCTTTGACACAATGCAGCAAGGTTCCTTGGCTGAACCACGTGAAAGGCAAGAGCTCTCCGCCTTCACGCCTCTGGGTAACAGGCCAGCTTTGAGCCATGCCCAAATGAGCAACCGAGTCAGGACTTACCTTCCACTGCAGAGAATGGAACCACTGGTCTCGCAGGTAGCTGTTGGCAGCCTGCAATGACAAGAACAGGACAGCAAAGTCCGGTCACTGGCTTACAGCATTTCAGAGCATTTCACAGGCCAGTACAAGAGCCCCAGCCTGTCTGTCCAACCTTTTGGGTGTAAAATCAAAATAAAAGTGATAACCAGGGGGACTTCTCTGAAGTAAGATCTCACTGCTATCATGTGCTTATTTTGCTGGGTAGGAGTGACTTCAGACACGGGTGCCTGGAAGAGCTTTGACTGCATGCATATCTCAACTTAGTTAGGAGTGGCCTGGATGAATGGGAAAGAGGCATGGTGGTGGGATGATGATGGTGGGAGAAGTTTGCATGTCTCCTTTGTACCAAGTACTCTGGGCACCTGGCAGTTGTTTTCCACATATTCTGTCATCAACCCTCACAACAGCCCTAAGATGTGGGCGACACCATACCCATTTCACAGAGGGAAAAACTGAGACCCTGAGATCTCACATCAACGCATTTCAACTCAGGCCCCCAAGCCTGCAGGTTTAACCACTGCACTTCTTGCCAACTGCAGAAAGTCATGGTAGAAAAGCAGCCCTGAACTCATGCAGACCTGAGTTAAAAATCAACGGGTGGAGAGCAAAACCTTCCTTTATCCACAACACCTAGTTCAGAGACCTTGGGCAACTCAGCCTTGATTTTCTTATCTGTAAAATGGAGACAATAACCCCGATCATTCAGGGATGTCATGAGGATTGGGTATGATACCTATAAAGCATCTCAAAGCATGCTGGACACACAGGTGGTCAAATAGAAGAGAAGCCATCATTACTGTTAGCATCACCATCTTCAATTCCTCTCAAATACAATGTAGCCGGAGGAAAGCCCTGCCGACTCTCATGCATGTCGCTGCCGCTCTTACCCCCGCTTCTAGCAGATTTGCTGATGGCAACAGTAGTATTTACAGGACATTTAATATGTGCCAGATGCAGCACTAAGCCCTACACATGGATTGGCTCATTCAGTCCTTGCAGGTCTATCCTGGGAAGCTGGGACTGTTAGCAGCTCACCCTACAATACAGATGAGGAAACTGAGGCTCAGGCTCACAGGCTGCAGACACAGGGCCAGGCCTTGAAGCCAGGTGGTCAGGCGCATGCTGCAAAGCACAATGTTGTGGCAGTCCCACTTTCCCACCGACCACTCCCCGGGACAGAAATGCAGCATCACTCCCTGCCTGACCCCAAAGCCCTCTTCTCCAAGTGACCCTGGCTCTGACGGTCAAGGGACTCTCACAAAGGCCAGAGCCTCTCAACATCAAAGGCCACCTTTTGCCCCTAACCCATGCACACGCAGACTCATGCATGCACAAGCGTGTACAACTTTGGGTCACCCTCAGTCAGGAGATCCGGGTCTCCCCTAGTTCTCACCCCAATTGCCATGGAAACATCAGCTGCTCTGCCAGGGCAGAGTTCGGGGAAATCTCTTGGCTTGAATGAATGAGGGGAATCAGGCTCAGAGGCTTGTTCCAAACCCTGAGCAGATTCACACCAGCACCTGGAGGCGAGCTGCGCCTGCCCAGAGTGGGAAGTGGGCTGGGGGACGCCTTCTGTGTGATCGGGGACTTCTGCAGTGGCTGAGTCTCCAACAGACCTGGGTTCAAGTCTGGACTCCCCCATAGTCTAGCGGTGTGACCTGGACCAAGTCCCCTTATGACACAAAGCCTGTGACACCTGACTGGGAGAAGACCGAAGGGGACTCTGCCACAGGACTAGCTGCACTCTGGAGGGTCCATGGCTGGGTCACCTCCTGTCAGTGCTGACCTAGTTCTGTGGTCTCATGACAATTCCTGTTCATTAGGATGACAAAATACATCCCATGCACACGGAGAACAGTGCCAAGATCCCAACGATGAGATTAATCCACGTAAAATGCTTACTTAGCGCCATGCCCGGCACGTGCACACACTGCAGACAGAGGTGCTCAGTATCAGTGGCAGCCACGGCCAGCGGTGTACTGATAAATGTACGACAACAGGCCTCTGGAATAAAAAACACTGATCACAGCGTGTGCCAACTTCTGTGCCGTGAATGATGCTACCTTGGCTGATTCTGTTCCTGGACCAGAATTGGAAGAGATACACGATTGGATTTCAGGAGCCGGTACGAGCCGGAATGAGTGGCTCCAGCACGCTCTTGGTCCACAGCCCTTTCTATGCTTAACAGACCAACGTGGCCGGCGAAAGGGGCAGGTGTGGGAAGCGGAATAAAGGACCCCCAAAGATTGTCCAAATTCTGATCCCCTGTGAATATGATACCATAGAGGGCCAAGGGGTTTTGCAGAAGTGAGTAAGGATCTTGAAAGGAGGACGTTATTCTGGATTAGCCGGGTGAGCCCACATAATCAGAAGGGGTCCATACAAGAGGGAGGCAGGAGGTCAGAGAGTCAGAGATGCATGTAGAGGTTGGAGTGATGTGGCCATGAGCCAAGGGATGCGGGCAGCCTCTAGAAGCTGGAAATGGCAAGGGAACGGATTCTCCCCTCGAGCTTCCAGAAGGAACCAGCACTGCCGACACCTTGATTTTAGCCCAGTGGGACCTGTGTTGGATGTCCAGCCTCCAGAACTATAGATAACAAATTTGTTTTGTTTTAACCACTACATTTGTGATTATTTGTCACAGCAGCAGTAGGAAATGAATCTTGGAGGTATGGCCAGGTTGGTTTAGTGCTAACATGGGTTGTTCCATTAGTTCTGAGGGTGCACAGTGAGCCTGGGCAGTGTTTAGGTGTCACTGGCTGGATTGAATGACCAAGTGAAGACAAAAAGGAAGAGAGAGGACAGAGAAGAAGAGAGGAAGGTGTAAGAGAGGGAGAAGGAAAAGAGACCCTCAATCTCTTTCTGTTCTGTGCCACTGGCCTCACTATGCTGCCCTATAAATACGTGCCTGTGTGTGACCGCCACAGTGGTGACTGAGACCTGCTGAATGAATGAATGAATGACTGGACTATGAGCTCCTAGAGAGCAGGGTCTTATTCCCAAATCCCCAGCGCTGATCAGCAGTACCTGCTCCCGTCGGGATCTGTCGCACAGACAATGCAACCGTGTGGGTGGTGGTAAGTGGTAGACGCTGACTCCCTTCCTCCGTCTCAGCAAACAAATCCAACACAGACCCGTCTCTCCCATGACCAGCCCAGCCTCTTCTATTCTAGAACCTCCCTCACGTGCGAGCCCTGGTTAGGGATCTTTAAAGGGGCCTCCCAGCCCCTCCCATGGCCGTGTATGAGCAAGGAATCTGGGCCGGGTCAATCAGAAGCTCTTGCCCAGGACCTGGGTCTTGAGCAAAATGATGTCAAGATGAGGGGGCGTGAGAATTCATTATGAGGTAGGGCGGTGTCTTCCTATAAAGATGGGTACTGGTCCCCCACCTGCCTTAGCTCCAGTCCATTTCCTAAGCCTGCTCTCCAGTCTCCCATCAATCCTTCTAGTATATTCCTTTCCTGCTTAAGATAGCTTGTGCCCATTTCAGCTGCTTGCATCCAAGAGTCCTGATGGATATGTATGGCCCCACTGGCCCTTCTTTCTTCTAGAAAGTGGACGTTCCAAGGCATCTTCCCTGCTGCGGTTCCTCTGGAAGGAGCCAGCCAGCTCCCAGAGCAGCGGCTGCTCCCCGTTACACCACGAGCCCTCCTGGCATTTCCCAGGTCCCAGAGCTCACACACCAGCTGATTTCTAGCTCCGATCAATAGATTTTCTCTCCTGCCCCCACGCTCAGTTGGGTCCACTGTGTCCTGCCTTTCACAGCGGTACTTGCTCTCTAGAAGAGGTGGAGGGTTTCTTCAGTGACATCAACCACCACCTCACTTGCGTCTGTCATCTCCCCCTCAGCCTAACCTCTTCAGGCAGAACAATCTGAGTTTTCCAAGTCTTTCCTCATGGGGAACAGTGCGAAGCCCCCTTGCGCAGCCACACTCAGCTTCCTGGCCAGCACAATCCTCCCTGGGACTGTCTCAACCCTAGGAGTCAGTGTGGCATCTGGAAAGAGGGCAGGTTTGGGTGCAGCAGAGCAGTCTGCGGAATCCAGCTGAAAACACCTGTGTGACTGTGGACCTTCTCATCTGTAACACAGGCACAGGAAGTCTGCTCTCTACGTGGGGATCAACTGAGATCCCGCAGGCCAGTAACAATAACTGGATGTTACTGAACAAGATCGTGCAAAATGCCTTACACTCATCACTATGCGGTGAGGACGTGAATATGCCCATCTCACAGGTGAGGAAACGCCCGGTGCCCACCCAGGAGTCTGACCCAGCCTCTGACCACACCATCGCCCCCACTGCCCACTGCTCCTCATATGCCACGTGCTCACCTTTCTCTGCTTTCAAACCCCCTCACCATCCACGATGCCTCAGCCAGGACCATCCTTCTCTTCCACTTGCCTGTGCTTCTTCTTGCCACGCGTAGAACCCTTATCCCAACCCTGCAGCTTACCAGTCCCACCCTCAGGATTGGGAAACGAGGCAGGATTAGATGCGACCTCCCCAGTGAGGCCAGTGTTAAAAGTTTTACTGAATGAATGAAGTACATGTAAAGCAAAGTGCAAGGATGCTGGACAAGAAGGATCATGCTGCCCAGCTTTCCTGCGCTTCCTCCCCAGCAGGGAGTGTCCTGCACAGCAAGGAGATTGCGAATGTCTCCCGCCCCACCCACCAGGCTTATTATTCCTCAGCCCAAAGAGGAGAAGTGGCCACAGGCCTCCCTCCTCCCCCCTAGACTGCCTGCACTTCGGAGGAAGACAGAGGCCTCAGCTGCATTTTTTCATTATAATGAATGAGGCTCTTTGAATCTGAGCCTCAAAAGGATTTTAAGGGCCACCGAGTCCAGGGATTCTCAACCTTTAGGGAATTTATGAGAACCTGAAACAAGCTATGAAGTCACACCCAAGTAATACTCATATTTGTGCACCACACACAAACACGCATGCAGGCACACACACATACAATGGTGCAGGCAGTTTCCAATTATACCATAGACCACAGGTTAAGGACCAGACTTTAAGCCAACTTTCCCTCCCCTGCCATGTTCCTGATGAGGAAACTAAGGCCTAGACTTGCTGTAGTCTCATCATGTCCTTCCCCAGTGTTTCCAGCTCCCTTCTAACATATGGTAGGTACGCGGAACCAGGCGACTTGCTTTGGCCAGCAAAACATGAGCTGACGTGATCTGTGTCACTTCCAGTGGAGGCCTTTGAGAACCAGTGCACTATTTAGTAAGTTCCCTTTCCCTGGTAACCAGGTAACCAGGAACGTTTCAGATAGTGCGTGCTCCTCCACCACCTGAGCTCCCAACTGACCCACCATGGACACTCAGCATGAGTGAGAAATAATCTTTTACTGTTTTAAGCCACTTAGAATTTGGGGCTACTTGTCACTGTAGCATAACCTGGCATAACCTGGCTTGCCCTGGCTGGCTGGCTGGATGGATGAACAGATGTATAAATGGATAGGTGGGTGGATGGATGAATGGATAGATGAACACATAGATAAACATATAGGTGGATGAATGAATGGGTAGATGGATGAAAGATGGAGATTGGATGGAAGGATGGACAGATGGTAAGTGGATCAATGGATGGACAGATGGATGGAGCATCACTATACCCATTCTGCTCATTGAAGAAAATGTGATGTGTAGCAGAGCTTCAAAAGAACTACACACCCTTGATAGCTTCCTTTCTCCAAGTTGTATTGGACTGTGCTAGAAATAATCATGGCAGTCTTTTCCTGAATACCTATTATGTACCCAGCACAGTGCCACGTATTTTACATGTGACATCTCTGATCCTCACAATACCCAGGGAGACAGGTATTATGGGGCCGGTTCACAGATAAAGTAGAGGTCCAGAGAGGTTACTGCTGCTACGCAAGGTTACACAGGTAGAGAATGATAAAGCTGGGCTGGGACTCAGGTCTGTCTGACCCCACAGCCTGTTCGCGCTACTGTCCACCCCACATGTGAAAACACGCTTGGGCTCCAACAGGCTCCAGGAACTGGGCTGGGAAATCTGAAAGCATTATGCTGACAAAGGGAGAGAAAAGGAAGGACTTGGTGCCCGTTCCAATCACCAGGAGGCCCCACCCCACAAACAAGAGGGTGGGGCCAGAACTTGCCTCCAGAGAGGGGAGGCGGCTCATAGCACATAGGCTTCCACACGACCACTGCCCATCTTGCTGATGGGGTCAGAAAGGTTGAGGCAAGCGTGGGCCATAAACTGTTCCTTCCTTCAGCGTGTCTAGTTTCAGAAAAGGACAGAGGCTGCTGGGGGATGTCCGGATCCCTGTGCAGGCGTCTCTGAGTGCCTTCCAAGGACAGGAGAGAGGCTGTGGCTGTGCCCGGCTGGGAGGAGAGGAAAAGTTTCTGGACAGACTCCCCATACTGCCCTGTGGGCAGCTGAGCAGGGGTGACCTGGTCCCCTGGGACACAGGGCACAGCTCATGGTCCTGAGGGTCACTCAGAGGAGACGAGATTCCAGAGAAAGAGCCCTGGAAGAGGCAGGCCTGCTCAGGCCAGCGCAACTTCTCCTAGTGATAAATCTTTCGAATACAGAAAGGGCCTCGTTCCAGGCAAATTCTGCTTAATTTCCTCTTCGAAAGGTGCCAAGTTCCCTCTCATTGTTGCATTGTCTTGAGAGGTGAGAAAAACAGCCAAGGGTGCACTGGGGGTGACTGTTCCCAAGTTCTCCTTCCCCAGGCTGACTTCTTAGGGAAAAAACAGCACACGCACTTCAGACCGGAAAGGTCTTTCTCTCCAGCTTCCAGTAAGAAGGGAACCCGCCTAGTGCCTGCCCTGCTGCCAGTGTTTGCGGTAAACAGTTGCCCGGCCTCCTGGGGGACTTTTGGGAAAGTCATTGAGAAGAGCAGGTCTTGGGAACCGCTCCAGAAGGAAGCAGAGGCTCGCGGGGAAGAGGCTGTCCCTGGTCTTGTCCCACCCGCCGGCAGCCTTGTTTTAGGAGCAGTGGGTCCTCCCCACTTCTCACCGGTGGGTGGAGGCAGAATCCCCGGAAGAGGACCTGCTGCCACGACACCCCACGGGCTGGGGAGGAGCCCCCAGGACGCTTTCACAGCACCATTTATGTGCTTATGTAGCTCCCTCCTCACAATGAAACACCAGCAGAAAGGGCATTAAGGGAGCAAAGATAAATAGGTCCTTTCTACACCCGGGGATTCTAATAACATGGCATTAGGGAGCTCATGCTGAAAATCACAAAGCATCCAGAAACACACCAATTGGGCCTAGGCTCAAGGCTGGCGCCTTTGTCTGGTGACTCGACCTGCTGGCAGATTGCTCGGTGTCTCTGAGCTGGAGAGAAGGCATGTTTGCCTAAGAGTGTCTCTTAACCTTCCTTGAACTCAGATAGGTCAGCACCCGAGGTCTGAGCAAGGCACTAATTCAAATTCCAACAAAGCAGCTTTGTAAGGAGGTCCCTGCGAGAGGGACAAGGAGAGAAGAGGGAAGAATGGAGAGAGGAAGAGAGAGTTAAGTCAAGACACACAGAGAGAAGGACTGGGATGGAGAGAGGGGCCTGGAGAAGGAAACCAGAGAAAAAGAAACTGTTAGAGAAGCAGGGCACGTAACAGAGTAACAGATAAAAGAGAGAGAAGGGGAAGGGAGGGGAGGGGAGAGTGGAGAAAAAGTGTCAGAGAGAGACAGGAAAATATGGATACGGAGAACCTTGGGGAGGTGGGGGGGGGGGAGAGAAACCAGGCAGGCTAGGGACCCCAGCAAGCCCTGACACGGCCCCATGTAAAGAACAGCTGTGCCGGATTGGATGTAGCAGGATGGGACCCTCTTCGGGTATGTAGGGATGTTAGAACATTCCAGAGCCACTTGCATTCTAAGGCTATTTCCCCTGGGGGCTGGGGGGCATGGAACATGGGTCAAAATCAACAGTTCTAGGGCCCAGCCCATCCAGCAGAACTCTGGGTGACAATGAGATGTTCTTTATCTGCACTGTCCAATATCACAGCCACTAACTACATGTGGCTATTGAGCATTCAAAATGTGGCTGGTGGACCAAGGAACTGCATTCTTAATTTGATGTAATACATTCAGTTTAAATGCAAACAGCCCTGTGTGGCTAGTGGCTGTGGCAAGGTACTGTCATCCTCAGGTGACCAGAGCACCCAGATGAAGCTCTTCAAGTCGGCCTTGCCCCTCCCTGAGCACCCCGGGCTGCTTCCTGGGCCTCCCTCCCACCTGGAACAGGGAAAACTGCTCTGTCACGCCATGGCTCTGGGTCCCATCACATGAATAGGGACAAGCCCAAAGCAAAGGATCCCACCGACTGTCACAAAGGCATGTGAGGGGCGCCCTGCCCTGCATTTCGGGCCACTATCCTGGGGCTCCGGATACTGGTCCCCGGTCACCCCGTAACCACATGGACCCCTCAGCCTGGAGCCCATCTTCAAGATGACTCAGAGCCCATTTACATAATAAGACGGCCACACACCATCTATGAATCATGGGAGGGAGGGCTGGAGGGCGACAGTAAGAAGGAAGCAAGGCAGAAGCCGATGGAAATGACAGTGAGTGAAAGACTGAGGCAGGCAGGGACGAGCTGCACCCACCTCGGCTCCCCTGGGTGATGGGTGGAGGCTGTGTCTGCTTCCTCCCCCCAGCTGAGTCCAGCTCTGGCTCCCAGGAACTGCTGGCCACCTCTCCCTCCTCTTCCCACTCTCCTGCTCCGGCTCTGGCTCCCAGGCTATGCGGCTGCACTGTCCACTGGAGCGGAGGGGGGCAGGGTGGGGGGCAGCGAGCAATGGGGATGCTGGAGCAGCCGCGGGCCCGCCCGCCCGTCTGTAAGCACCGCGGGGGAAGCTCTGACGTGAGGCCACTGCCGGGTGTAGCCCCAGCCAGGCGAGTCATCCCAGCCGGCCTGCAGCCACGGCTTGGGTTAAAGAGACATTCCAGGCTCTGCCCAGTCATCGACACCCCTCCAAGCCTCACTGCACCTCTGTCCTCAGGGCCAGTGACACTCAGGGTACTTCCTTGGGGGTCCCGCTGCCCCCTCCAGCTCCAGAAGCAATGAGGCCCCCCTGCCACTCCTCTTGGTGGAGTGGTGACCCCTATGCCTGGAGAGATGGGGGCTCAGGCTTTCCTTTCTCTAGCTGGGCTATTTCAAGGGTTTCCCTGTCTCATGCCTCCCTCTGCACTCACACATCCAGGCTCCTCTGCCCTGAACCAGACTGATCCCGCTGTTGTCCCCCATCCCCCTGGGGAGCTTTCAATGGCTCCTATTGCTCTCAGAACATAACCACAGCTTCCATACTCCGCTAATAAGACCTATATGATCTGGCTGTGACCTAACAGTTCCGGGTGCAATCACAGGGCCTGAACCCCCTTCCCTTCTCCTGCAGGGCAGCAAACAGTCCCTCACCTAATTCATGCTTCGCTCCCAAGTTCCTTCTGCCCAGAGTGTGTGCCCCCCATCCTGACACACTCCTACTCATCCCTCTACGCCCAGTTCTAATGTTGCCATCCCAGGGGAGCCCACTCTGGCCCCACTAGGCTGAGTGAGTCACTCCCAGTTCTCCAGCGCATGCCTCTATTTTAGCTATTTGTTTATGACTCCGTCTCCCCAGTGCGCCCAGGAGCTCTTCAAGGGTGGGGCCAAGGGTCTTATTCACCTTCCTCCCCCAGCAGAGGGGACAGGCCAGCTCAATGCTCTGTGATTCAAATGGGATTTTCTTGTTACCGGACTCCTCTCAGCTTTCCATGAAATCCTGCTATATTGCCTCCCTCATCTTCCACTGCTGCTCCTCCCCCAGCCCAAGGGGGCAGGAACTGACCACCTCTTTCACAGACTCAGCAGACAGGCAGGCACGGTTTTGGTGTCCTCCAAGAGATGACAGTAAAGAACGGAATTTTTTTAAAGGATGTTTAGCTATTATACTGATCTTGTTGAGCTCAGCATTCCTCAGAGGTCAAACTGCGTGCCTCTTGGCTCCAATGTTGTTACACAACTCAATGGTCACTTATGAAATAGGTTTTAGGGAGCACCTCTTTGGGCTCAGAGTAGGTCTCCCTGCAGTGACAGAGTTAGAAAGAAAATGCCCCTCAAAGAAAGGCTAAGGCAGAATGTTCTCTCAATGATGAGAGAATACATTCTCTCTAAATGAGGGGTTTCTGACTTGGAGTCTTTGCTGGAAATGGGGGTAGCTCTCCCTGAAATGACAGAGAACATGTCACATGTATGTACTTCAGCAGCCATGTTATTTTTTTCTGCCATAATTCCTTTCTTGGGGGATCCACCTCTACCGGTCCACGAGCTCCCGGTAAGGCTATCAGAATATACAGCTGACTGTGGTCAGGCTGGGCACGTAATCCAGGGCAGGGCATGCCCTGGGGTGCATGGAGCCAATCAGAATCTTCCATGAGATTTTATAGAAATATAAGAGAAGGAAAACGGGCTCTCACATTTTTAAAGATTACAAGCTCTAAGACTGTAACAGCTTGAGGCTGCTAGAAGTCCGTGTTTTCCCACTACATGGAGACACCCCGCCTAACAATAAAGCCAGCACATAGAAGCAGAGCCAGGAGATGAGAGAAAGAGAGAGAGAGAGAGAGAGAGAGAAAAACGAGACTGAATATTAATATCATTGACTCCTGGATCTACCTATGCCTGAAGTCCTTTCTCTCTTAGACTTCCCAGTTACTTTGATACAGTTACAGCATCAACTTCTCTTTTGCTTCAGACAGTCTGCATACAGATCACTTCCAACCAACAGTCCTGGCCAACAACGCGCACTTTTCCAAGGACGCAACTCATACTTCCAGTCTCAAAGACTTAAATATATGAGAAGTAAGAAAAACTGCTCACTCAAAGTAGAGCAAAAGGTGACATCTGATGCCTCCTTGCTTTTTATAGCTTTTTAAGCCTAATAATATGCCCGTGTGCCTCACTTTCCCCATCTGTAAAATGGAGATCAGAAAATCTATTTCTCAGGTTTGTTAAGAGAAATAAAAATACAATGTGTAAAGCTCCTAGAAGTGTGACAAGCATGCAGTAGGAGCTCCATTGGTGCATGTTCCCTTTTCCTTTCCTCCAGTGAGCCCTGGTTTATACCCTTCTTGTACCTGAAGGAAAAAAAAAACACCTTCCATTAAACCACCTTTGCTCCTGAGAGTTGGCTGTCTCCCTCTGGGGGAAAAGAGGAGGTGAGTGAGCGTGGCTGGGAAAAGAAACTGCTTACTCATGTTTATTTCTCCTACCTGCAGCAAGACAGTTCCCCCAGGAATTGTGAGCTGTAAACAGTACTTCGGGGCGTTCTCCCAGGACAGCAGCTGAACGTCTTCAATAGCGCTGTAGGAGACTGAGTTTTCCATGTACCCAGTTGGCTGCAGCAAAAAAAAAAAAAAAGAAAAAGACACGCATTGGTTACAATATCAGGCACAACATCCACAGTCAGAAGAAGGTTCTGGAAAACATCCCCACTGTGGCAACAAGCAAACCTAGCTGGTACAGACACCTGGCAGTTCTAGGGACCAAAGGAACTTTGTCTTTCCTAGGTGGCGGCATCCAGCTGGAGGGGAGGAGCCACGGTGGAAACTCGCCCATTGTTTAGGGATGCAGTTGGGACCAGACTGAGGGTACCTTCAAGGAAAGGCCTGTGCGTTGTTCCTCTTGGCATCAGCAAGGCCCAGCACAGGCAGAGCCTGGGCCCTCCAGCCCTTGCTGTGTCCAAACCGCCACCCTCGCCTGCCCAGAAATCAGTCATAGCCTCCCCCACCTCCCACCTCCCTGCCTCGTTCCCCTCCCCAGTATAATCGCTCTCCATTCAGCACCCTGGTCATGTTCCACATCGGCACACTCAATCCCCCTACTCCCCTGCTCAGCTCCTGGTGGCCTGACACGAAAGGACACTCCATCGACCACCGACCGGCCCCACAGGTGTGGTCTCACTTCCTCCTTCAGCCCCTGTCCAAACTCCCATACACAGGCCTGCTGACAGTATCACACTCTTAACCTGTTCTTTGTCCCAGAAAAGCTGTGACCCCGTCCCTGTCATCTCCTCTTTTACTCTCTAAATCTCAGCTCAACAGGACTTCTGGGGGCGGGAACCTGCGACAACTCCGGACACCATAACCCACCCGGTCGCATCCTTGCTTGAGCCCTCTATACTCATCACACCCCAGTTAATTACTGTGGACTTATGTCGCCTGTTATCTATTTGATGTCTGCCTCCTGGCCAGGCTGCAGCTCCACGAGGTCGGGCTGGTGTCTGTCTTGGTCCTTGCTCTCTCTCCCCAGTGCCTGGCACCTGGCAAGGGCTCAACAATTTGTGTAGAAAGAAAGAATGATAAAAGCCATCATCACTGGTCTACACTGGGGTGAGAGTAGCGCCAAAGAAATTCACAGCCACTCACTGCTCTCTGAGTGAGTTCCGCTGTCACAGAAGGAAGGCATCAGGCACCAAGGGGATGCACGGACCGCCAGGTACTGGCAGCGTCCATGTCACTCTGGCCCCAGGAAGCCAGACTTCAGCAGAATGAGAGGCAAGTACAGCACAGCTGAGAAGAATAACAGCTAATATCTCCCAAGCCCTGACGTGAGCCACGCACTCCCCAGGCACATGACACGTGCTACTTCCTTTAATCCTAATGGTCCCACACGGCAGGTGCAGAGCCATCCCGCTGCACACACGAGGTAGCTGAGGCTCAGGAGGTCACGTGACTTGCCCAAGACCACCCAGCTGGGAAGAGGCGTGGCCAGGATTGAACTCAGCTGTTGACTGGGGAACTGGCTCCCTGACCACCATGCTGTGCTGCAACCAAGAGGCAGACGCAATTTAAAGTCCATGGCCCAACAAGTTCATTTTACCAGGATTTAGGACCTCCATGAGGTCTTTAAATTGCAACTTCTGTCTGCCAAAGTTGAGATATGGTGGTGGTGGTGGAGGCAGAGAAGGCTTAAGCTGCCTCAAATTTCTCTATCTCATCAGTCACCAGGCTGTGGAAGTAAGATTGATGGATCACTTGATTTGTTCATCCACACGTTCACTCATTCATTCATCTGACAGATATTTATTGAGCACCTATTACATTCCAGGTCCCACGCTGGGTGCTGGGGCACAGCAGTGAATGAGACGGGAGCTCAGTGGGGCAAAGAGACAACAAACAGACAAAATACCCAAATAAATAAACTATTAGAGAGCAGCAGTGCTGCACCAAGAATCAAAACAGAGTATGGTGATAGGTGGCTGAGAGCTGGAGCACTGCGGAAAGATGGAGGGAAAGTGCATCCCAGAGCCTACGGCCAGTGCAAAGGACCAGTAGTGGGCACAACCTGGGAGTGTACAGGGAGGAACCAAAGGCCACAGGGAGGGAGAACTGGCGTAAGGCATGTCTTGGAGAGATGGTTAGGCCACTCTAGGCGGGATGTGTAAGTACAGCTGGGGGTCCAAGTATTACTCCCCTGGGGTGGACCGAAGCAGAGGCTTTAGGCAAATTTCATACAGCATCACTGAGGGTGTTGCATGGAGAACAGACTTGGGAAGAGTGCGTGGAATCAGGGAGGAATGATTCCTGGTTGTTCACCTGGACCTGGAGGCTCCTGCACAGGTGAGCAACCAGGTGAGCAACCAGGCTGCTCGGACCCTGGTGGGGAGGCAGCCAAGTTCGTCCTGCACTTCTCACCAGCACATGGCCTACCCCTAAGCACCAATCCAGGACCGCCATGTCTGATGAAGATGGTCATATCAGCGTGCCAAAGGCACACATGGGGGCTCCCCTTTTCCCTCTGCCCTCGGCCAGAATCCTCTGCACGTTATGTCCTCAATACTCTGCAGTACGCGTATGTGACTCAGCCCTAACAGCACATTTTGTCCTGAGAGTACCAGTGAAACCAGAGGCTGGGGGGGTTGGTTATATGCTCACTTTTCAAACCCACATTCAAATATTCACTGTGCTTGCTGCCGATTGCCTGTCTCCCTGCTAGTGTTTCAGCACCACAAGCACAGCACAGGAATTTCCCCCCGTTCTGTTCCAAGTGCCTAAACAGTACCTGACACTGAGAAGGTGATTATTTCCTTGATAAATGAAGAAATAGTTTCCTAAATAAAAAAAGGCTCATTTGCATGTTACTTAGAATCACAAATCATAACACACATGGGAAGATGCTTTTTTGGTTATTATTTAAAAATTAATACATTTTTTAAAAATCTCCTTTAGGAAGCAATGGCACTTGGGTGCCCACTTGTGCCAAAAGCCTTTCCTTGGTGGCCCACATCCAGCTCTCTCCCTTCTCCAGGTCACGTCGGACTCCCAACCCCAGCCACTGACCCCTAGAGATGCACAGGCCACAGGACATGGGCTATGGCGTGACTGCAAGGACATCCGGAAAGTGGCTAGACCATAACAAACGACGGAGAGATACAAAACCCCGTTCTGAAAATCCCAACAAGGTCTACGACCGCACCGGGCTGGACGTGGTGATCCAAACTAAGCACATGGCCAGGCTCGTTTCTTGAAAATCACATTTTGGGCACTCAAGCAGAAGGCCTTGGACTTCTATTTCCCACCACAGGAGGTTCTCGGTTTCCTCGGAGACCCTGCGACATGAGGAAACACTGGCCAGGGCCCACACCAAGGCCGGGCAACACACTCCAGGTGACCTCTGCTGACATGTGCGATCTGACATAAGAAGGGCTCGCTAACCGCCTGTGTCTGCCTTTCTCATGACCCTAGGCTTTAGCTGTCTCAGTGTGGCCTTGATTAGAAGTTGCAACACAGGCTCTTGGGGGAAACGTTGGGTATAAATAAATACATAGTTGTTGTTTTTTAATAGCAGATGTATTGCTTTCCCACTGTTTGAAGCAGCATTGGCTAAAAGCAAAATTTGTAGAATCTGCGAGACCTGTGTTTGAGCAACTTACTTTGTGTGTCTTTTCGCAAGTGACCACATCTCTCTGAGTCTGTTTCCTCTAACGGTAAAATGAGAATTTAACAGAATTATCAGGAACCTTAAAGAACATCCAATTTTCAAGGGCTTAGCACAGCATCTGGAACTTACTGAAAAGCTCAATGAAGTGAACTACTGTGAGAAAGACTAAACTTTATCTCTGGGGTCTTTCTCCCCTAAACCCACAATTCTGGTCTAGCCACGAGAAAAACATCAAACCCCAACTGAGGGCCAGCACTCATCATACACAAGCAAAGTCTGAGCAAGTCCCAACCAAGATTAGACTATGGAGACACAATGACTAATTGTACTGTGGGATCTCGGGACACAAAAAGGACATTCGTAAAAACTAAGGAAACTAAACAAAGTAGAAAGGAACGTTAATAGCATATCGACATTGGTTCACTAGTTGTGACAAATATATCATGCTTCTGGAAGATGTTAACCCCGGGGGAAATGGGGTGCGGGATATATGGGAACTCTTTGTACTATCTTTGTAACTTTTCTGTACATCTCAAACTGTTCCAAAACAAAACGTTTATTAAGAAAAATTAACTGCTGCCACTACCACGATTGTTACCGTTACCATCATCGTCACCAAGGGGAGGGGACAGATCGGGGTCCAAAGCACCCACACGCTGCTTTCTGGGTGAGGCATGAGCTCCCGCTGACCAAGGAGCCCTCCATCCGAGGTACTTTCACACTCTTGGGAGGATTTTACAGATAACTGGTAATTCCCTGGCAGTTTGAATATGATGGTCAGAGCTGCATCAGGAGGAGATTCGGGTGTGGGGTAAGGGCTGAGTTAGATTAAAAAAAAGAAAAATTAACTTCTCCTCCACTTGAGGGAAGCTAGGAAATCCAGCTCTAAGAGGTACGTTTAAGAGAATGATAAGCAGATTAAAAGTTATTTCTACATGCAAAAGCAGTGCAAGACACACTGTGATTCTGTGTATATGACATCCCAGAATTAGCCAAGCTATCGAATGGAAATGAGATCAGCTGAGACAGGAGGAGACTGGGTACCCAGGGGGACGGGGGAATGTTTTGGGGTGCTAGAAATACTCTGTATCTTGATTGCAGTGGTGGTTACTCAACTGTATATGTTTGTCAAAACTCAGCTCTGCACACTAAAAGGGTGAATTACACTGCATGTAAATTACAACTCAGACTGGACAAAGAAAGGCAATGCATGAATATTCAAGATAATTTGGGAGATGATGAACTGAATGAAATCTTTCAGATAAAATCATATCAAGATCACTCATTAGCGCTTTGGTATATTACCTTCCTGATTATTGTTTTATACATATTTTCTTTTTACACAGCCCAAATCAAGCAGTACATATAATTTTATAACTCTTTTTTTTAACATAACGTTACATCATGTGCACATCCCATATTCTGATCAATAATCTCCAGAACCACCATTTTAGTGGCTGTAAAATATTCAGCCACCATTTATTCACCACCACTTCTCCCCCCTCCCATGGACAGTGAGGCAGTATTCATTTTGGCTACTCTAAACAACTCCACAATGAACATCCTTATGAAACATGTTTCTCTACCCTATATTTAGGATTATTTCTTTAGGCCAGATTCCCAGAAATGGAATTACTGGGACAAAGGGTAAGAGCATATTTCATATCGTTGCCAAATTGCACTCATTAAAGAGACATTAACGAGAACTGGGGAGCCATGCTTAAGACTGGTGGGGCCTTCATCCTGGGCTCCCGGATGACTGGGTCCTGCTAGAAGCCACGCTCTGACTGGGTGAGCTCAGTGCGACCACCTGGTCGCTGAGTGCCTGCCACGTGACACACCCCAAGGTGTTGGAGTGGCAGAAGTCCCCAGGGTCCTGGCTCCTGGGGACACTGCTTTCCCATAGGAGTCAGGGGACAGGTTAGGGGTGCCTGTGTACTTTTGCTCAGGGCTTGAGGAGGGGCTAGGTTGGGGGTCTTTGCATTTGCCAGACCAGGAAAAGAATACTCTCCCTCTGCTTTCATTTCCAAGATGAGCTTCTTTCCTGGTGTCCCCTCCATACCTGGACGGGGGCTACAGTAAGCGGGACCGAGAGGGGGCTCACCAGGGCCTCCAATGACCCCCCCACAAAGCCTTCAGAGCTGATATTCCAAACTGGGCACCTTCTTGGACGTCCCATGTATCAGATAGGCATGGAGTGGGGTGACCAAAGGCTCCTGACACATCCCCCACTGAAGCCCATCCCCTCATTCCGTCTTTGCCTCCCTGCCTTTTTGGGAAGCCAGCTCCCTCCCGCTCAAACCTGCCTGCTGGTTTCCATGGGGATTTCTCTAGAAGTGAATATGAATCATGACATCAGAGGCCCGGCCCCCAATACAAGGCTTCAGACTGACTCAAGGCGCGCGTCAACAAGGCGCCAGCGCTGTTCCAAGGGAGGAGGCTCTGGACTCCAAAAGGAAAAGCTGGTCTGGAAACACCCTCAAGGAGCTTGCTCCGGTGGGAGGAGGAAGTGGGAGGCTGGGAAACCTTGGCCAGCTGGGGATGTGGGCCGAGACCAGCAGGCTGTGTGTTACGGGAGGGGTTGGCGCCGGGCAGCCTGCGGAGTATGCCAGGCTGTGGACACATCTCCATCCTCCACAAGGGGAGGTCACTGAGTCACGGGGCAGGGGGACCTGCACTGCACGGCCTGCTTCCAGGTGGCACCGCCCCACTGGCATAAGGAAGGATTCGTTCCCAGCGCCCGCACCCCACGCGAACCTTGGCCTCAAAGGAGCGATGTCAGGTCGGAGGGCAGGGGAGCCCCCACCCCACCTTGGGCAGCGAACAACAGCGGCTGTAACAGTAATGATGACGCCATGACCACGGGGGGGGGGGGGTACGAGGGAGGGTCTCAGCTGGGGGAGTGGCTTCAGCCCTCACCTCCCCCTGCTGCTTTTTAAAAACTTGAGATAAAAGTCATGACATAACATTAAACATTAACTATTTTTAAATGTATTATACAATTCAATGGCATTTAGTGCATTCACAATGCAACTTTCACCTCAATTTAGTTCTAAGACACTTGCATCACCCCAAGAGGAAACCCCATACCCATTAAGGGGTCACTCCCTGTAACCCCCCCCCCCCCAGTCCCTGATGACCACCAGTCTGCGATCTGTCTCTATGGATTTGCCTGTTCTGGGCATTTCATATCAATGAAATCGTACAATATGTGGTCCTTTCTATCTGGCTCCTTTCGTTGAATGTTTTCAGGTTCATCCACGTTGTACCATGTATCAGTATTTCGTTCCTTTTTATGGCTAAATAATGTTCCATTTAATGGACATTAACGCCGTGTTTTACTTACCCATCCATCAACTGATGGACATTTGGGTTGTTTCTACCTTTTGGCGACTGTGAACAGCCTGCTGCGTATTTTTTCCAGGGACAGGAAGGACGCACGCTCTGCAAGCACCACCCTCCTGAAGTCCCTGACACAGGAAGGCACATGTGCCCTTGGTTAACGTCTATCAGGCAGTTCCCAGTGGCCAGTACCATGCTGAGGGCTTGTATGTATTATCTCATTTAACCACATAACAACATGGGGGGGTCTGCTGCATGTACCCCTATTTATCTGCATGCTACAGAAGAAGAAATTGGGGCACGGACAGGTGATGGCATGTCACTGGTCCCCGCTTTTAAGGACAGACAGTCCCAAGATTCACTCTCACAACCCCGAAACTGCAGCCTCCATCACCATGCTCCGTCACACTCCTCTAGCCAGATCCAAACTGCAACATGCGTACCTGTGTGCACACACGTTACAGGTGCATGCTAAGCAACAAAGGAGCCGGGACCAGAGAGGACAGAGCCGAACCTGGCAGAGCAGGGCTCTCAGAATCTGCCTGCCCGCTGCCACCCAGCCATGCAGGATGCCAGGCCACCTATGGCTCCACTTGGCCTCGAGGGCAGAAACCCACATGTGCTCATCTGGGAAAGGCCTGTCAAAATATTTTGATGTTCTCTTTAATCCCACAGAGGGAAAGTTATACAGCGAAAGAAAGCGGCAGGTAACAATCTGCTGCTAAACAGGCCAGTCTGGGCCCCAGCCCCAGAGCAAATCTCCTCAAATGCCTTTCACACTCCCCCTTGCCCCTTGTTTCCATAAACCAAAGATCCTGAGCATGATGTAACCTTTTCTGGGTGCCCCAGGGCCATGGTATCATTGTGACTCTCCACTGGGGAGCGGGGCAGCCCAGCAATGGTCTCGGTGCCACCAGGGGACGGAGAGCTGACTGCTGCTACACTTGCTGGCCGTGGGGCGACTGTCTGTTTTGTGTAGTGACTCCAATCATTCTCCTGATGCCAAAGGGCTACTTCCTTCTGCTGCCAATGTACCTTCCCTCATACCCTACCCACAAATGGTTACTCCTCCTCTGGTGTAGCCTATGAAATCAGAGTGCCAAGCACATCAGAATTATGTGTAAAGTAAAAGTAATTGGGTTTTGAGCAAGAAAACCTCTTGTGACAAAAATACATCCTTCTTGTGTGTCATGGCGTTTCGTCTGATCTTATCTTGGCAGCGGGGGTGATTACTCTGAACTCTTCACAGCATAAACAACTCTTGATCAGCACCATCTGACAGAACTTTCTGTGACGATGGAAACGAACCGCAGCTGCACTGCCCAATGCAGTGGCCACCAGTGGCCTGCTGTGCACCTGAAATGTGGCTACTGCAATGGTCTTTTCGGACTGAATTCACATATTCATTCGACAAACAGAACCCTTCCCACATGTGACCTAATGCCAGGGCCTGGGGAAAGGCAGGGACATAGTACAATCATGGAACTGAGGAGACAGATGACCCCCAAAAAATAGGCGGTCAGAAGGATAGAAGTCTGTGTGTCCTCAGGGCATGGGACTTTCATCGGGGTCGCTGGGCACCTCTGACAGCTGAGTAACTGATCAAGGTTCAGAGGGAGTTTGGAAGGGAGTCTGGAGTTCGGAGGGACTGGCCCCGGCCCCTGCTCAGGCCCAACAGAACACCTACCCCTGCCCTAGTGTCAGGACCTCCCAGGCAGGGAACACCCCTGCTGGCTCCCCTTGCCCACTTCCCAGATCTGCATGGTCCTTCCCACCTCCACCAATCCCCCGAAACCCACAGCCCGCCTGGTGGCAAGTACTGCCATCGACCCCCGACAGACCAGAAGTGGAAGCTCTGAGCATACCTTAACCAACTGCACATGGCTGGCTACTCAGGGCAGATGGGGAAGAGAACAGAGAACTTGGGACTTCTGTCCTGGCCTTTGTCTATGTGACAGCCTAGTGAGCAGGAAGTCAGGAGGTCTGCCCCAGTGTGACACCACCGCACCGTCCTCTAGCAGAACTGGTAACACTGCTGGTTACCCCGGGACGGGGACAGTGCTGGAAAGAGGCCGGAGGGAGCTTTTGGAGGCCTAGTACCATTCTAGGTCTTGATTCCTGTTGGTAGTGACACTGTGTGTTCACTTTGTAAAAACGCATCAAGCGGGACTCCATGTGTGCACTTTTCTGTATGTATGTTACACTTCACTAAAAAGATGCTTACAAAAAAAATCAGAAGTTCTAGAGTCGAATCCAGGCTCCATCACTTGCTGGCTGTGTGGCCTTAGGCAAGTCACTTGGCCTCTCTGAGTCCATTTTTCTCAGGTGGAAAACTTAGCTAGTATTCACACCCACTAGGACGGCTACTATTTTAAAAAGATAATACCAAGTGTTACAGAGGATGTGAGAAAACTGGAATGCTCATACACTGATGGTGGGAATGTGAAATGGTACAGCCACTTGGGAAAACAGTTTGGCAGTTCTTCAAAAAGTTACACAGTTTCCATATGACCCACATGGGGAATTTTATGGTACGTGAATTATATAGCAATAAAAAAAGGTAACAGTATACCTATCTTAAGGGTGTTTGTGGAGAGAAATTAAGTGTGTATAGCTCAGCACCTCGTAAGACCTTGATAAGTAACTATGCTCATGTTGTCACCCCAAGAGAGTATTACACAGGGTTGCCTGAGAAAGAAGGCCAGGACTTGGGGGGCTGCAGGCAGGGAAGGATGAGAGAGTTCAACTCCCAGCACGGTGCCAGGTGCTAAGAAGGAGCTCATTATACCCGGGTGATTATTTTCCAAAAGCCTCAACAAGAAGGAAGAAGGGGCTTTGCACAAATGTTCTCCGAGTCCCTCTATCACCCACAGATCACCCCAGAAAGTGAGACCAGAGAGGACGTCTCTGGGTCGGAGTGAGCCTGGTGTACAGGACACCACGCAGCTCTGGATGACGGATGATAAGCAGGACCCTATCAGCTATGGACGGTGTGGGCCGGACCCTCAGCGGGCACCCCAGGAGCTCTGAGCCGTGCAGCACTGCTCACCTCAGGCGTGCCCGCCTCTTGCCCCGTATCTCAGTCAAGCCTTGTCACAGCCCAGTCCTCCTTGGGGGCTCAGAAGGGGCTGCCTGGGGGGCCGTGGGACCTTCAGGAAGAGCCCCTGGACCGCCTTTCTCCAGCCTGGCCTCAGCAGAGCCAGAGGCTGGGCCAGGAGGTCAGTGTCAGGGCAGGCCCAGGCTGTTCTCCATGGACCGGGCTCCGTGGAGACAGGCGGGAGGCACGCTGGCTCATTAATCACGAGTCCAGCCACGGCAGCTGCCCCCTTTTAAGGCCAAATGGCTCAAGAGGTTTAATAATAGAGCAAAGGGCTGTAGTTCTACATTCAGACCCTTCCAACCCCAGTCGCCATCACAGACATGGGAAGATGGATGGGAATCTGGTCTCCAGGGCGTGGTGCTCAGCATCTGTGCCACTGGGCACCTTCTCCATCGGAGCAACTGATCAGCTCTGGAGGCCATGACACAACGTCAGCACACTTCCACCCATATGAGTCAGCAGCCCACATAGATCAAGCATATCCCACAGGCCAGGCCCGCAGCTAGGCAGTCCCCAGGCACCATCTCCTTCACAAGGATCCTGTAGGACCCCTGTATAAAAAGGAACAAAGGGAGGCTTGCAGCAGTTTAACAGTGGGCCCCAGGTCACAGTGGGTCAGCAGACAGACCTCGCTGTTGACTTCAGAGGCCAGGTCCGTATCCACCATCCCACGTCCCTGGCCTGTTCTGCCACACACTGGCCCGGGAGCCCCAAGATGACCAGGGCCTCAGGCGCCAGCGTGGGCGGGGACAGAGGTGTACAAAGGTAAAGGACAACACGATGTGATAAGCACCTGTAACCGAAGGCTGTAGGAACAAAGGGCAAGCGGGGGTGGGGGAGGAACACTCTGGGACACTGGGGAAAGCGTCCCAGAAGTGACCTCTGAGCTGGGTCTTCAGGTGGGTAGGGGAGTGCCAGGCACTCCCATGGAGGAAAGGAAAAGCACAGGGGGCCACAGCGAGCTGGACTCTGGTCGGGGAATAAGAAGTTGTTAGATGAGACTGGGGTGCAAAGACTCCCCAGGAAGACCTGGACAGGACTCAGACCGGGGCACAGCCCTCGACTGCCCAACCTTCTCAAATTCTTGGATCTCTCTCTCTCTCTCTCTCTCTCTCTCTCTCTCTCTCTCTCTCTCCCCCTTCCTTTTTTTTTTTTTAATTAAAGTATACTATATAAGCAGGACAGTATGTCAGGTCCAAAGGTGCACAGGCTTCCGTGTTCAGCTGGATTCCCTTCTGCACATGCACAGCCCTGTGTGGCCCCCGCAGAAGGTCCCCTCGTGCCCCCTCCCGGTCCACACCGCCCGGAGGTGTCCGCTGTCCTGGCGTCCATTGCTGCAGATTGGTCCTGGAACTTCTTACAAGGGGAAGCGCACAGCACACACACTTTTGCGTCTGGCTCCTTTTGTTTGGGGTGTCTGTCTTCTCACTGCTTAGCAGTGTTCCTCCCCACCTACAATGTTGTTTATGAATCTTTGGTTGTTTCAAGTTTGGGGCTATTGTGTATAAAGCTGCTGTGAACGTTACGTTTTTTGTACTTATTTTGGGGGGAGGGGAGTGGAGTGGGGAAACCAAAGCACTCTTTTGGGTAAATACCCAGGAGTGGGATTCCTGGGCACAGGATAAAATGCTTATATTTAAGCCCAAGAAACACATGTTTGAGGGGAATTGCAGAGAGGTTTTATATAAAAACGAGCTTCTTTGTAGGGCCTGCTCTTTCTCAGGTACCTATGCCTTTGGGAGAACGAGGATTCCTGAGTTTGGGGGATGGAAACAGGCCAGCAATGGAGCTCCATTTCCTCATAAGGTGGAGTGCATCTTTCACACAGGGCACTCCTGAGACCTGCAGAAGAGGCAGCGTCCTTCTCAAAACTGGACACAGGGCCACAGAGGAGGTGATGGCAAAAGATACTTTTTTCATGGCTAACATGGCAGAAGGGGGCGTCTCTACTTCCCTTCATGTTCAGTCTTCTCGCCATGCTCAGTATAGGCGTTTTTGCAAAAGGAAAGGGCACATTTGTTCAAGATTAGAGCTCTGAGTTAAAGGCTGGGAATGGCAACTGTATAGTTTTGTTCATGTTAGTATTAATTTAACTCCAACATCACCTGCCAGTGTCACGCAGGCCTGTACCCATCAGATGTAAGGATACCGAAAGGGATTGGACGGCAAACTTTCAGGTCTTCAAAAACACATGCTAGTTGATGGCATAGTTCAGCTGTTGAAAACTGTAGCCCATGACAGCCTAGAAATAGGGGCACCCGCTTCTGGGTTCTCATAGGCGGGGGCATGCTTCAACCCTGGTACCTTCCCGTGCACTGGTGTCAGCTGCTTGTGAGCCAGGAGCTCCTGAGAACAGAGACTGTGCATGTCAGTCCGCCACCTTAGCCCACGTCCAGAGGAATTGTCCTGATTAAGGGTCATCTTTGTGCCTCCTATGTGGGTCAGCTGCGTGCAGAGTCTTCTCACTGACCCAGGAGATGGGTGCCAGTATGATTCCATTTTACAGCTGAGAGAAAACCAAGACCCAGAGAAGAGAAATACATGGCCCTACGCCATGCCCCCCATTATTAATGAAGTCAGGACTGGAACTCTAGCCCTTTGATCTAAACCACAGGTTGGCAAACATTTTCTGTGAGGAGCCAGACACTAAATTCTTTAGCCTTTGTGAGTCACATGGTCTCTGTCATAACAATTCAACAGTGCTGCCGTGCCGTGAAAGCAGCCATAGACGATACACAAATGACCATGGCTATGTTCCAATAAAACTTTATTTACAAAGGCAGCAGGCCAGGTTTGACCTGAGAGCTATACCTTGCCAAAGGCTGGTTTAAACCATTCAAGGAGTATAAATATGTGGTGGGTGGGTGGATGGATGGATGGATGGATAAGAAAAAAGAGTAGAATGTTTCCTCTCCTTGTTTTCTAAGGTGACTTTTAGCACAGAGCCACAAAGGAAGTTTCAGTGGGTGGGTAAGTGAATGGATGAATTTGCTATTTACTGTGTCCACCAGGGCTCCAGCAATGTCCCATCGAAGGACTAGCCTTAGCTCTAACCCTAAATTCTATGGACACATCAGACAAGCTCTGAAGAAATTTTCCAGAGGACAAATTTAGGGAAAACCCCCTTGGGCCCATCCCTAAATGAAAGTAAATGACCTAGAAGCCAGGCGATGTGGCTCTGTCTCCCAGAGCTACCTACGCACATCCACTGGGGACATAAGGCTGCTAGAGATGCCCAAGAAGTGAGATGCCAGGCCCAGGCAGGGTGACCCCCACCTCACTCTTGTTCCCAAAATTATAGGAGCAATAGGAACAAGGCAGCATGACTGAGTCTCATTCAGAGAACCTGTGACAGTGTAAAGAAAGCTGGGGACAGGGCCTCCCATCAACACCGTCTTCTAAAAACCTAATAGGAGAGAGGGAGGGAGGGATAAAAATGAGAACCATGTTTTGGTCCAACATGCATAAGGTAAGCAGGCTCAGACAGGTATGGTAACTCCCCAGGACCAGCCAGCTGGGAGTGGCAGACCCGAGGTGGGACCCCTGAACTCTGCAAGACAGGGCTACCTGTCGGGCGCCCCACTGTAGACCTTCCTGAGGCTCTGACTAGACCTCAGGGTGGCAGAATATCACTGGTGGGGGGCAAACGAGAGTTTTGGGAATAATCGTTCACTCTGCCCTGTGCTCCAAGGACACTCCCTGCAATGTGTCTGTCCCTCAGTGTCCATCCAGCCTTCATCAACCCACGCTCCCACCCACCCAAGCAGGATTCAGCACCACTTCTATGCGATCACGGAGACTCAGGCAGGTGCCAACTTATGATCACACATGATGTCACATGTGGAAACAGTCTTTTTACTTATATTCTTCACTGAACAGATGAATTTGGTACGTGGAGTTTACCTTACTCCCCACAATAAGTTAACTGAGGGAGGGCGGGAGGGAGGGAGGGAAGAGGGCTACTTTCTACAAAGGCTGAAGGTGCGTAGGACTTTTCAAGCATCAGTTCATTTTCATTAGAACACCCTGAGGTGTGCAGCACTGTTCTTCCCATTTTACAGATGAGTCAATGAGGCCCTGAGAGGCAAAGTCGCTTACAAAGAAGCAGTGGAGCCAAGACTGGGCTCCTGACTGTCCGACTCTCGTACTTCCTGCTAAGCCCTGTAATGATGATAACAATGCTGGCAGCAGTGAACGCCACCGAGCAGCCACTTGGCTATAGAAAAGAGAGGAAGAAGGGAAGAAATGAGAAAGGGGAAGGAAGAGGCCCTTGGGGAGGCAAAGTGTGACGCGTCACTAGGTTTTCCTGTTCGGGGAAACCAGCCTCTGACGTCGGACAGGCCAGCCCAGAGCTCACTTGGGAATCAGCTCAAGCTGCCCAGAGTCTGTATCTGTCAGTACAACAAACAAGTGGATGAAAGAGAAAAGAGAAAAAAAACTCTAATTAAAAATAAAAGCAGTACACAGTACAAATGAGTGGCTGGCTGCTGGCCTGATCACGCTGCGGGGCTAAAATGGCCGCAGACAGCGCAGCGGCCTGGGGAGCAGGAACCATCAGGGTACAGGCCTGGCCGGGGGCAGACGCAGGTCCCACAGCTTTGAGCCCTCGGCTCTGTTGATTCATTATTTCCAGAAGGTGCCGCCCTGCACTAATTACACCAAATGGATGTGGCCATATTTGGTCAGAGCTTCAAGGCTAGCTTTTCATATGCCACTTAGGAAGGGGTGTTGTCATTTCAAGGCTCCTGGAGGGGCCCCATGGAGGTCACAGAGGCAGCTGTTTCTGCCCTAAACACCTATTCATCTACTGCCATTTCTTCTACTCCACGAGACACAGAACTTAGGGTTATGATCCGATACTGAGACAAGAAATTGGGAACGTGAACAGGTCTTTTCTTGCAAAGAAAGAGAAATACTGGTGTCCCTGCAGGCATGAGGCTGCAGTCGGGGTCAGCCTGTTGAGACAAGTGTGGTTCTTAAGTTTCCACCGTCCAAGGATGTCCTTTCTCTCTCGGCTGGAATCCCAATACGCAGCTGTCACTCCCACCAGTAACTTAATTCAACTCAACAAGAATGTACTGAGCGCCTACTGTGTACTAGAAGCATCACAGTGATTAGAAGACACACTGCTGGTGGTACAAAGGCACCTCCAACAACCTAGAATAAAATTACCAATTTTCAAGACAGATATCCAGACAAATTCATTAAAACGTCATTCTTCTGAAATCAAATGAAAACCACCAGCTAAACACTATACCTACCAGAATGGACACACACACACACACACACACACTCAATACCCATCATTAGGCTAGCCACTGTCAAAACAAAAACTACAAAATAACAAGTGTTGGTAAGGATATAAAGAAATTGCAACCCTTGTACACTGCAGGTAGGAATATAAAAATGGAGTAGCTGCTATGGAAAACAGTTGTAGGTTCCTCAAAAAAATAAACATAGAATTACCATTGATCCAGCAGTTCCACTTCTGGGTATTTATCCCAAAGAACTGAAAGTAGTGACTTGTCCAGATATTTGTACACCTGTGTTCACAGCAGCATTATTTGCAATAACCAAAAGGTGGAAGCAACCCAAGTGTCCACTGATGGATGAATGGAGAAACGAAATGTGTCATATGTAAACAGTGGAGTATATTATTCAGCCTGAAAAAGGAAGGAAATTCTGACACATGCTACAACATGAATGAAACTTGAGGACATTATGCCAAGTGAAATAAGCCGGTCACAAAAAGACAAACACTGTATGATTCCATTTATATGAAGTACCCAGAGTAGTCAGACTCACAGAGACAGAAAGTAGAATGGTGAGTGCCAGGGGCTGGAAGGAGTGGAGGAAATGGAGAACTACTGCTTAATGGGGACAGAGCTTCAGTGTTGCAAGAGAAAGCGTTCTGGAGATGGATGGTGGTGATGGTTGTACAACAATGTGATTGTCCTTAATACCACAAACTATACACTTAAAAATTGTTAAAATGGTAAATTTTATGTTATGTGTATGTTACAATAAAAGAAAAAAAAATGGGGTGTAAAAATGACAGTATCCTGTGATGGCTGGGATGTGGAGAAAGCTGAATGCTCCTGCACTGCTGGTGGGAACATGAGCTGGGATATAGCACTCTGGAAGGGGACCTGTCAGCACCTGACAGAGCTGACTCTACCCCTACCCACTGTACCCCAGGATGTCCACTGCTAGATACCCAAAACAGGAATGTATACACATGGTCACCAGGCCCCAAGATCCACAGCGGCACTTCACAAGTGCCCTTCGACAGTAAAACGCATAAATAAATGACGGCGAATTCACCCAGTGGAAAACTGTACAGCAGTGAGAGGGAACAGACCACAAGCCTCCACGGCAATATGAGTTTCACTGACAAAAGGGTACATGAGTTCACTTATATAAGGTACGGACACTGGCAAAGGCTAGGGGAGCGGTCACCTTTGGGGGAGTGGTAGCAGGAAGGGGCCCAAGGAACGTCTCAAGGACGGTCGTACTGTGTCTCCATCTGGGTACAGGTTACAAGGATCTGTTCGATTTGTGCAGATTTACCAAAGCATACACTTAGGATCTGTGTGCTTTTCTGTAGTATTTTATTCAATTCCACAAAGTTTCCTTTAAAAGACTACATTCCTCTGGATACCACTTGCCTCTCTACGGACACAGACGATGGCAGGGAGCTGGCAGAATTACTCCGCGATGTTTTGTCCCACCACGCATGTCGACATCATCCAACAGAGAGAGCCCACATGCACCAGGCACAGGCCAGGCTGTGGGGACGCCAGGGTATGCGAGACCCGTCCCTGCCCACAAGCATAGCCTTTAGATGGAAAATATGGAATGTCTGCATATCCGTGTTCACTGCAGCTCAAACGTAGGTAGGTGCTGCTGCTATGAATACACGTTGGCTGGCAAGCAAGACGGAGTTCAGAATAGCATTATGGCATTTCACAGATTTCTCAAATTATAAAGGTAAAGAACCCAGGCTTGGGAGTCGGGAACCCTGACTCCACACCCCAGCTCTGCCTCTCACAGGGTATGGGCCCTGGGATACGTAGGTTAGTCTTGTGGAAACTCAGCTTCCTCATCTGTGAAATGGAGTGATAACAGAGCCCTGCTGATTGGGTCATTGTGAAGATGGAACGAGAGTAGGCATGGAATTCACTTAGCACAGTATCCAGCACACAGTAACGAACGCCAGGGCATGCAATATGGAGGACCTACTGTGTGCCATGAAAAACAGCATCCCTGCTCTCATGGAATTTCCCTTGTGGTGGGGGAGACAGACAGAAAACAAGATAAATAAGTGAAATACAAAGGAAGTCAAATGATAAGTTCAAGTGAAATAGACAAAGCAGACAGAGAAAGAGGGCATGCTGGGTTTTGGCATGGCCCTATCATTTCATAGGAAAGTAGAGTTTAACTTAACCATCACACAGAGCTAATACTGGAGAAGTACGGGGAACCGCTCGCTGCTCGATATTTCCCAAGATAAGTAACTCCTGGCCTGAAATGAGACCACTCATGGTGGGGCAATGGGACCAAGATAACAAGGCCCTTATAGCAAAGGATCAGAACTTGTAGAGGCAGCGATGATGGACAAGTGTACCCCAAATCTCTGTAATCGGAACAGGGGAAAGAGAGAAAGAAGAAAGGCAGGGACGGGAAGGGATCTTCCCCACAGGATAAATGTGTGTGCTTTCCCTGGTCAGAAAACAACACTCACATAAACCTGCTTCCCTCTCGCTGCCTCCACAGAAAGCTCGGAACAGCCAAACAAGGCCTAGGGTACTCGCCTGTCCCTGGGGATCCAGAGGGCCTGTTCTGTGAGATCCTAATTGCCTCATTTCACACGGAATCTTAGCTCTGAGAAGCCGCAGTCCTCTTGGAGGCAGGCAGGGTATAATCTTAGACAAATAAACACAATAGTTCTTGGGGGAAGCAAGTGCTGGCAGCCACTGCCATTGCCTTTCAAGTAAGGAATAGGAAATCCCTGATTGTTCTTGGCTCGGATCTTGCCTGGGGGGCTGCCGGTTTCCAGGGAGGATGCCAGGACCAGGGAATTCTTACACGCTGGCTGCTTGTACACACACCACAGACCTGGGGATCTTTCTCCAAGGAAGGTGGGCTGCAGGGTCAGAACCACCTCTAGGCCCATGTATGTTCCTACACATCACTCAGAGGCGGGGTCTTTGGAATCATCATTAAAAATCTGCTCCTGAAAACTTAGGTCCACACGAAACCCTACACACGGATGTTTATAGCACCTTTATTTGTCACTTCCCAAACCTGGAAGCAACCAAGATATCTGCCCTTCAGTAGGGGAGTGGATAGATGACTGTGGTACCTCCAGACAGTGGGAAATTATTCAGCACTGAGAAGCCGTGAAAAGACTGGAGGAAACTTAAAGGCATGTGACTAAGTGAAAGAAGCCAATTGGAAAAGGCTACCTACTGTGTGATTCAAACTATGACATTCTGGAAAAGGCAAAACTATGGGGACAGTGAAAAGATCATTGGTTGCCAGGGGTTCGGGGGTGGGAGGGACGAATAAGTGAAGCACAGAGGAATTTTAGGGCAGTGAAACTATTCTGTATGACGCTGTAATGCTGGGTCCATGTCGTTTTACATTTGCCCAAGCCCACAGAATGCACACCGGGGAGCGCTGATGTAAACTATGGGCTTTGGGAGACAGTGCTATGTCTGTGTCGCTTCATCAGTTGTAATAAATGCCCCCCTCTGATGAGGATGTTGACTGGGGGAGGCTGTGCTGTGTGGGGATAAGGGGTACTTGGGCATCTCTGGGCCTTCCACTCAATTTTGATGGGAACCTAAAACTGCTCTACAAAAACGAAGTCTAAAAAAGAAATAAAATCTCCCCCAAGGCAGGAGAGGAGGGAGACAGGCTCAGTCACTTCAGGAAGCCAGGCAGGGTAGAGGAAAGTTCTGGACTGTGGGCTCAGATTACATGGCTCCCTGTCTCAGCTCTTCTCATCGCTCATCTGGCAGCCTCGGGAGGCCACCTCACCTCTGGGCACCTTGGTGTTGTCACTGGTAAAACGAGATGATAACCATGAGGGCTATAATGGTCTGCATGGACGCTCGGGAAGCCGAGGGCTTCCTGCGTGGGGGCTCGGGGCACGCAGAGGTGACGTGAGCCTCCAAGTCCAGGTCCCCATGTGTGCACACATGACACAGATTAGCCACCTCATTGATCCTACCACAGGCATTCCAACTTTTGACAAACAAAATCTATTCATGACATAATAAGCGGAAGTGATAGTAAAAGTATTTACTATCTGGTACAGACTAGGAACAGACAGGTTAGAATGGACACCAGTTGTAAACATCTGGTCCAGCCATCCAGGTGCATCCCACAGGACCCCTGCTCATGGTAATGAGTCACACATGTCCCCTTTTTCATGAACAAAAGGCCCTCTGTCCCTGTCCACCAGAGTTCCGGATCAATGCGTGTAACTAGTACAAAATCAATGAAAGCAAAATCAAATGAAAACTGAATACATGACACAGAAAAACAAAAGGCAACCACCCAACCCCATAGATTTTATCTCATGTTCTTTACACTTTTCAAAATTAGGCAAATAGCTTATGGGTCCCAACAATTTATGTGAACCCGAGAATTCGGGAACCGCCTTCCCCCAGATGTGAATCCAGAGAGCTCTCGTCTTTGAGTTCTCTACTTGCTTGCCTCCTTTACCCAGCTTTACACATCTACACAGATACCTCATCACTACCTTGTCAAGCATTTGCTCCAAGAAAAAATACAGTGTAGAATCCCTCCCCTTAAAGACCTCACAGCTGATTGGGAGAATCAGACACGTCTATAGATTAGAATTCCGGGTGCATGATATCTGCAGGTAGGGAGGCATGGAAGCCTGGGGGAGGTGGACTAACTAACTCTGCTACTGGGGCATTCAAGAAGCCCTCAGAGAGTATGTGATGTTTGAGTTGGGTTTTGAAGGGTAAATAGGAGTTTATCAGGCAGAGACAGAGGTTGAAGGAGATGAGTCAGAAAAACTGGTTAGATCCCGATGATGGACAGCCTTGAACATGAGGCTGTAATGCTTAGATTTCCTTTGGATGACTGAGGTATGTGGGGGTTCACAGGGTTTCGGTTACCTTAGCGCACAAGACATCGAGTAAGCTAACGTGTGTGAGCAGGCCTGGTAAGAGTGACTCAGGGACTGGCCCCAAGGATTGCTGTTGCTGCGTCTCTAGGTGACCCTTCAACAACCATCACTTCCCGCTATCAATGTTGCTTTCATCATAGTCACAAGCCGTCACCTCCACGAAGGAAGAGCCACATTGCAGTTCCACTGGGTCTTTCCTCTCAGGGACACAGGCCACGCGTGATTTCTGCCATGTCTATAAAAAGCCTTTCTAAACCTTGTGCTATCAAAATAGTGGGATAAATGCTGCTTTTCCCATGTCAGCACGCCACTTACCCAATGGGCTCCAAAGTCCCATCACTGAACAAGCCTCCTAGTAGATCCTGAAGTTGGACAGCTGAGTGTGGGGTGACAGCATTCTCTACAAGTAGCTGTTCAGACCTAAACACATCCAAATCCCTTCTGAAAAAAGACAGGAGCACACAAATGACAACATGACAAAGCACAGAAGCCAGCAAGAGGAAGCAATGAAGTGTGAGTGTAAGAATACCATTAGTTTATTCACTGGATCACTTATTCATTCAACAAACATTCACTAGCAATACCCTGTACTCTGTCCTCCAGGAGCTCATGGAGAATGGAGGGCATGGTTAGCACAGGATGAGATGAAGTGCTACAAGAGGGCTGCTGACTCTCCCATGGGGATAAAGAAGAGAAACACTAAATCTGCTCAAAGTGATGGAAAGGCATCCAGGGCAGGAGGAAAAACATGCTTGGGGAATGGTGGGAAGTGGGTGTACATGGGAGAGGGCTGGGCGATGAGATCGGAGGGATACATTGGGTTGGGAAGGCCACACGACAGGTGTGGGCTTTGTCCTGCGGCTTTGGCCAGGCTGAGGGGCGGGCTCGAGATCTGAGCACAGAAGAGGACTAGTGGGCGCTTCTCTAGCCAGGGCCTTGTCAAGGAACTGCCGAGGGCCAGGAAGAGGGATGAGAGGTGCTATATCATGGGGCGCCTGCAAATTCTGTGACTGGATGTGAACTTCTCTGCAAAACGGGATGAATTCATACTGAACACGCTACAACACGGACTGACCTTGAAAACATGATGCCAGACACAAAGGGGCTCATCATGTCTGATTCCATTTCTGTGAAACATCCACAGTGGATAAATCCATAGAGACAGGAAGCAGACCGCTGGTCACCAAGGGCTGGGGGACGGGGAATGGCCACCAATGGGCACGGGGTGGCCCCCGCAGGTGATGAGAGTTATCTTGGAACTAGATACAGGTCCTGGTTGCACAGCCCTGTGAAGGTACTAAAAGCCACTGAACTGTATACTTTAAAATGGCTAATTTTATGTTACATGAATTTCATCTCAATCAAGAAAAAGTTCAAAATAAGTAACAAATCCTGAGAATTTTACAGACTGGAGGATCATGGTGGGTGGAGGGGCTGGCTCGAAGGCCGTACAGCCTGGGCTATCAGAGAACTCTCTCCCAGGCAGGTGTCCAGGCCCAGCAGACTCACCACAGCCGGCAGACGGCAGCTTCCCTTCCCTGGACACAGAGAGAGGAAGAACCAGTGTCTCAGGGGACTCCTTCAGAGGCCATTTCAAGAGTAGAAAAACCATCTCCTGGCATCTAATCATGTGTTGATAATTCGGATGATGGATGACACCAGGCTAGTTTGTACAGGATGAAACAGTATTTCCAAGAGTACTGGCCTCCCTTACAGGAGAAACCAAGCCATTGTGCGTTACTGCAATCAATCGATGTCGACACACTCTTAACACGAGATCAATGGCCTCATCAATGTCCACGGAAAACTCTATGACCACTTTAGGTAAAAAAAAGGTCATTCTTCCAGCAGACAGAAGGATGGCTTTACACACACACACACACACACACACACACACACACACAGCCTTGTACTCAGCTTGAAATAAATAATCTAAAACCTGGATTAAGAGTCTGTTTCCTGAGCTCCAAGCTCACAGTTTATTCATTCATCAAATATTTATTGAGTGCTTCCTGTGCAACACAAAGCGCTTCCAGCGCCTTCTGGGTATCGGGTACGCGGGGACGCGTCATCCAACCAGACAGCGCTCCCTGCCTCCGTGGAGGGCGTACCCTCTGGTGACGGCCTGCTGGGTGCCACCACCTTGATGGCCTCCAGGTTCCTGGGATCTCCACCCAAGTGAAATCCACCCCATGGGTTCTCCCTGCTGTCTTCCTAAGCCTGGTATGTGGCCACCACATCTGTTAGTTGGCCGCATGCAAAACCTAACTGTTCAATCATATTCAACAGCCTCAACCCCTGAATTCGGTTAGTCACCAGGGTCAGGTCCAGCTGCTAACTTGCCCCCTCAATTCACCGACGCTTTGCTGCACCCTCTGTCCTCCCGTCTGCTCTCATTGCTTTTCCAGCGTATTGCAGAGGCTTCCTGTCTAGATTTCCTGCGTCCAGTCTTACTCTCTTCACCTCCCTATAATCAAAGCACCGCCACCAGAGTTTTCTTCCTGAAACACAACTCACTTGCCTAGCTCTTCTGCCCCAGCACTCTGGGTCGCCCTGCTTTGCCTTCAGAGAAAAATCCAGCCCCTCTGTCCCTGTACTCAGGGCTTCCATGAAGTTTCTCAGATGTTCTCATCTTTCCTGGAGCCCAAGTGGGAAGGGTGTGCCCTGAAGTACCTGTGTAAAGTCAGAGAGGAGAGAGGAACTTGGGTCCAAAGAGGGAAAAAAAGTATCCCCAAGAAGCCCCAATTGGGGGTAACAGTAAAAACAAGGGATGCTGAGACAATGGGCCTTGTTTGAGGACTTGACTACTGCCCTCTCTATCTTTGACCCAACTGTGGGAGGTTCTACTGACAATTTTCATTGAGTGCTGGTCCCTCTCTCTGCCTAGGGACAAGTATTCCCAATGATTTATTTTTAAAAAGCAAAATTGGGCGCCGATTGAGAAAGAATTCCGATTTAGCCCAGGACATTTGCTCAACAAACAACAAGAATAGATTGGTGGCCGTTTGCAGTCAGGGTCAAAGAACAGAGCCTCCTTTGCTGCCCGTCTGGGACCACAGCTGTCGGAGAGCCCCTCGGCCGGGCCTCGGGGGCCATACTCGTGACATACTGGGACATTCACACAGATGGGAGGCCCAGGACTCTCCCAACGGTGCCCGCCATCAGTGGGGAGACAAAGGGGCCAGGCAGCCCAGATGTTGGCAGGATCCCATGTGCAGCCCCAGGAACAATTCCCTCTTTCACTGCACAGTGTCAGGCAGCCAAGGTCAGAGGCAATGCCAGCCAGAGCTTACCCTCCGAGTGCCAAGGCCCTTTAGAAAAATTTTAATAATTTTAGATAGAAATGTCTCCTTTTTTCCTGCTTTAAACAGACCATTCGGAATATCCTTTGCCCTTTTCTTGATGACATAATCATCATTCGGAGATCCCTTGCAGCACACTGCCACCATCAGGAGCTCTTGTAGCAGTGGCAAGATGCGGGCCCCTGTATCAATCGTCCCCAACTGCTGTGCATTTTGTATCTTTACTTTCCGTCTATCATTTCCCCCTCTTTCCCTCCAGACTTCAGGCTGTCAGGGGTTCCTGCTCTCTGAGAACAACAGGTCTGTCCAGGAAAGTCCCCCTCCCTCCTCCTGATTCGCTGCTTCTAATTCCGTGGTCTTGGAAACCTAAGCAACACACTTGTCAGGTCTGTGTGTGGGGTGCGAATGAATGAGACCTGGGAGCTCAGTGTGTAGCAGCTGCCACCTCTAGGGACACTTCCTCCTGGGGTTCTGGATTGTTTGGGATTGGTGTGCCTGTGGGAAAGTGGCCTCGGAACAAGTCGGGTAACCTCTGTTTACTGGCAACAAGGTTCACTACTGACTCCAAGAGCAGAGGTCCCTGCAACTGAAAAGCACTCCGTTTGAACACAAGAGAGGAATCCAAGGCCACTCACTGCCTTTTAGGGCAGGCCTTTGATTCCGAGAGGAGCCCTTCCCAGTCCCCACGCCTCTGGCCCAGCCTGCCCTTCTCAAGCCCAGTCTGATAAATGGCTTTTTAAAGAATCTCCTTGGCCCCATCATGCTCAGAGAAATGGGGACTGAACTGGAAGCTGGCAAACAAACATTCCAGGGAGGCATTCCAAGGGCAGCGCACTGCGCCCTCAGCGTCCCTACACGTAGGGAACAGCCCCTTGGTTTCTGAGCCCTCCCAGGGGGAAGCAGAAAACAGGAGCTAAAAGACCCTGGGCGCTGGGGACCTGATTCCCTGGGTTCAAATCCAAGCTCTGCCACTTTGGAGCTATTTGATGTGAGGCAAGTGGTTCCATCACTCTGTGCCTCAGTTTCCCCATCTGTATCTGCTTCAGGGTGTTATTGTAAGGATTAAAGGAGACACTATTTCTAAAAATGCTAAGCTCAGCAGTTCTCCTCCTAGGTATACAGCTAAAATAGCTGAAAACAGGGACTCAAACAAATACTTGTACACAAGTGTTTACAGCAGCTTACTCACATTAGCTACAAGGTGGAAACAACCCAAATATCCATCGATGGATGAATGGATACACCAAACATGCTCTAGCCATGCAGTGGAATGTTATTCAGCCATAAAAAGAAATTAAATACTAAGTCACACTTACAACACGGATGAACCCTGAAAACGTCATGATAAGTGAAAGATGGCAGTCACAGAAGACCACACAGGGTATGATGCCATTTATATGAAGTGTCCAGGACAGGTAAAACCACTGGGACCAAGCACAGATTGGTGGTCACCAGGGCATGGAGCAGCGGAGCAGGGGGAAAAGAGTGACTGCTGAGGGATACGAGTTTCCTCCTGGGGCGATGAAAATGTTCTGGAGTTAGACAGAGGTGGTAGTTGCTGAACATTTTGAATATATTACCCACCCCTGAATTCGTCACTTTAAAATAGCTAATTCCATGTTATGTGAATTTTATCTGAATTAAAAAAAAAAAAAAGCCTTACGTAGCTCAGTGCCCAGCACATAGTTCACCGTGTCAAAGGCTCTGGTGCCAGGAGACCCGGCCACCTCCCTTCCCTGAGTCTCAGGTTCCTCATCTGCCCATGAAACAGATCTGATCACAGCTGTGCCCACATGGGGTTGCTGGGGTGATAAACTGAGACGGTGGATGCAAGTGCTTGACATAGTGCCTCGGGCATGAGTAACAATTCTCAGTGGGTGATGGTGAGGGCAGAAAGCAGAACCCCCACCTGCTAGTGGGTCTGGAGAGGTGTGGGGGCAGGGGTGTGGCAGCTGCAAAGAGTGGGTGTGGGAGCCGATAAAGCAGCTGTGTCTGGAGGCAGGTAAGGCGGCCCCTCCCTGGTCCCTACCCTTCCTTGCTTACAAGGATTCTAAGAAAAGGGACTCTTTGGAGCCGACACTAGTTTAGTTCTACCGGAAACATATGTTTCTCAGCAAGACAAGCTGGGCCACAGGCTTTCCTAGATTAGTGCTTTGCAAACCTGTTGTATTGTTTTATTTTTTTTTAATGGCAAACTCTTTTTTCAAATGAAATCTTTCCCAGAGTCCCAACAGGTAAAACATAAGGCAGGTGTCACTGGGGGAAGTGGTGCTCGGGAGGGCCTGGGCCAAGCCCCTCACCTCTCCCCACCCTGCTCTGGGTCAGGAACAATTTCCTTCCATCTTCCTAGTGAGACCCCCAAGAACCGACCTGGCAGGTTTCTGCTGATTCTTTCAAGGAGGAGGCTCAAGGTGAATCATTTTCACTACGGCTCCAGGGCAGCAGGGGCCTGGGCTCCCCTCTACCATCAGCCCTCCCTGAGGACCAGTGGGGAGGGAGGTCTGGCTTAGCTGAAATGGCACCTCCCTGCAGCCGGTACAGGCAGGGAGCAGGCGCTGCTGCTTTCACGCTGTGGTCCCCAGGGAGGGTGACCAAACATGCCTGCACACAGCCTTTCGTCATGCCTTCCACGTGGAAAAGCCTAAGGTATTTTTATCCAACTGCTCAGAAAAAAATACCCTGCACATCAGCCCATCCACGAAAATTTCATACTTTCTGGGCTGAAGAGATCAGGAAAAGGGAGTAGAAAATTCATAAAGACAACTCTCTCTAATGTGGATTCCAAGAGATTGTTTTTCTGGACAAAAGAGGGAGGGAAGGAAAGAAGAGGGAGAGAAGGAAGAAAGGAGAGAGGAAGGGGTCCCACAGACAAATACACTTGGGAGAACAGTCTCTCTCTGTTATTCCCCTCAGTGAGGTTCTCAATTCGTACTAACATTAAAGGCACTGAGAAGTCCTGCAGCCAAGAAACCTGTCTAAACATACCATTTCTACATCTACATCGCAGAACCTTTAGTTTTTGTATTGTCATTGTGGCTACTATTATTCTTACTTTTCGCTAGCATACCTATTAACATTATGCAACAAAACTCATTTGAGGAAATGCTAGGCTAAGACATCGCTGGCACCACCAGGAAGGCAGGGGTTGGAGATGAGGGTGGCAGTGCAGTCTCTTTATTTGGGAAAGAGAAATCTATTTCAACTGCAAGGAAATTATCACTGTCCTTCTTAATTAAGGAACTCTGATGATACTGCCTTGGCTCGTGGAAAAAGTCCAAATTCCTCAGGGTGGCATTCGAGGCCCTCAACAACTGGGTGCTGGTCTCCCTTTCAGGCTCACCTGCCACTCTGCTCTCCGCTCCCTTCAAAGGTGAGGACATGACTGGCCCCTTGGCATTCCAACCTCAAGGTTCACTGTGCCTCTAACAACATCCCTTTAGAAAAAACCCTGGTAACTCACCAGGCAGGAGAAATTTTTCAGAAGAAAAAATCACACGTTTATTTTCCAAAAGTGTACAAGATAAAGGAAGTGTGGTGAGGGAAGGAGGAAAGCATGGGAATCGTAAGTGAATTCAGTGTACGGTACCCATTTCACAGATGAGAAACAGAGGCTCATACCTCGTCTCAGTACTCTCTTAAGTTGTCCTGGCCCCTGAATGGAACCCGCAGGCTTGTTGTCAGGTTGGATAAAAGGACTCATGTTGCATTCCATCTTGGTGTTCCAGAAAGAATCCATTGAGTGGTTTCTCCCACTCCTTCCCGGCACTCACATAACTCCAAACATTCTCTTCCAAATTAAATTTTATGGCCTGTTATTCCCAGCATGGGGGTTGAGTACTTAAAATATTCTCTCCTTTCCTTTCTGAAGGCAGGCGTGACCTGGACATTGTATGAACAATGTGGAGACTTCACACTAGGAAAGACCCAACGCTCACATGACTCAGGGCTGGGATTACCACTGACAGAATGAGAATAAAGCACACTGCTTCCAGCGTGCGAGGCCCAGGTGAGCAGGGGAGAAACCTTATGTATGGTGCCTCACACTGAATGGAATAGTGATGGGGATGGATGTGAGGGAGGTGGTGATAATGGTTAACAGTGGTGGTGGCGGTGATGGTGGCTGGTGATGACAACGACAGTGACAGTGGTGATGGTAATAACAGTGATGGTGGTGATCATAGGCTCGATGGAAAACGGCCTCCACTGTGGCCAAGTGCTTCTAAAGCTTCACCAAACTTAACCCCTGCTATGACATTTCCCTTTTATAACTGAGAACACGAAGGCTTAGAGGTACTGGGACATCTCAAAGCCGCATGGGTCTGTCTGACTCTACACCAGTGCTCTTCCCCACTGTTCCACAGGACACTTAGTTCACGTGATTCCACGGCACACTGCAGTGGGAATGACACCCGGCTCTGGCAACAGGCTGCTGGGGTTGGAATCCTGCCTTTGCCTCTCACTGGCGGTGTGTCCCTGAGCAAGTTACTGAATCTCTGTCTCTGTGCCTGATTTCCCCATCTAGAATGAATACAGTGATACCGTATTTCATCAGTTCAAAAATGCACAGTTCAACTTCCCTTAAAGTTGACGGGATAATAAACCTCTGGCCACTTTTTTTTCTCTCTAGAGGCACATAAGAGCATGGGGTACCTTACAAGGAATGGGCGTCTCAGATATGATGAAAGATGGTAGTTCCTATTCCGTAGGGTTGGTATGGAGACTAGGTGAGATAATACACATTGAGTGCTTAGAATAGCACCAGCCACGAAGTAAGGACTTACAAGCATTTGCTCTTATTTCAGAACATTTTAAGAGTTTAGCCAGTCTACAAAATTTATTCAAGTGTTCATTAACAGATCGAAATGTTCAGACCTTAAGCCAGACCCTTTGCCAGAACCACGTCCCTCCTCTGAGAGACCATCAGAGACCCCTGCCCACACACATCCCTGTCAGACTCCAAGCGCACATGGCTAGGAAGGGCCAGAGGCAGGACTTAAACCCACATCTCCTAACTGCCCACACACAGCTCCGAGCACTCTGGCGTGGGGCTCCAATGCTGTCATGCTGGCAGTAATTCAAGCGTCTCAGGAGGCAGGGAAGCAAAAGAAGGGAGCAGGGCGGTGTGTCCCGGTCACGGGTGGCAGCCTCCAGGGCCCATGATCTTGGTGTTTATTCTGCACTAATGGATGAAGTCAGCCTCCACGTGGGACCTTCCTTCCTGGGGCCCAGATCATCACTCTGGAGACCTGCAGGCTTGATGTGGGGAAAAGTTTGCTGTTCCCTGTAGCCTTTATTGCCACTGCTCTAAGCCTCCTAGAGCAGTCGGGGAGTGATAGTTTTAGAGCCGTCTCCACTGGAGAGTGAGGGCAAGGGAGTCAGTGCCAGGGTCAGTACAGTCCAAATTGGAGTCTCAGGAATGTTCTGAGCCTGGCAAGCCTTCAGAGGTGGCCTGGAAATCCCCGTTCCACCAATGCACAACTTGGGCTCAACTGACTACATTTTCTGTGCCTCCGTTTCCTCCTCTGTAAAATGGGGTGATAATAATAGGCCCCTTGGCACATTTTTTGTTGTGAAGGTTAAATGAGATAATTAGGGTAAAGTGTTTAAAATGCGCCTGGCATGTAGTAAGTGCTCAGTTAATCTTAGGTATTATACTGTAAGACAACCCTCCTTGAGTACATTCCAGAAGCAGCAGGGCATGATGCCTCTTTGAATTCCACAAAATGGGGGCAATGACTATCCCTCTCTAAGGATGAAATGAGAAAGATATCAGCGATAACACAGCCCTATACAAATGTTCCTCCAGCAACCACTTAATGAGCACCTACTGTGTGCTGGGCCCTGAGGACACCAAGGGGACAGCACAGACCTTGCCCATATGAACTTACATTTGGTCAATTCAGTATCAGTAGTGTAAGCACAGACTGAGCTGAAGCGTGACTATTTACTCCTATGTTTGTGTCTCCCCTGGGTCTGAACCCGAGAGCAGGGACACGGACCAGTCCCCAGAGGTCACCCATGTGTCCCTGGCACTAAGCACAGCGTCTAGAACATCAAACCAGCTCACAGATAGGCGAGAAAAAATGAAGTGAGGGGCTATTTCAGGTCACAATCAAAGCCTCTTTCTTACAGAACCACCACAATCTTTCCCTCCCTCTATTTCTTAGTGACTGACAGTTTCTCAACTTGTCCAATACGAAAGCCTCCAGCAGCTTCCCAGTTTTTGCCAAACCACCACCTTTTCCTGATGGATTACGTAGATACCATGAGCCCAGGTCAGTGCCCTCCCGGTCCAGCTGAGCCAGCAGCGCCAGGTGCCAAGCCTGGCACCCCATCCATGCCCTCCGCCTGCCAGTGGAAGGACTCCTGGGGCTGAGAAGGATGTGGGCGCCAGGTGACGGGCAGCCCCAGGATGGGCCAAAAGGTGGCAGGCTGGGGTGGGGAGGGTGTTGGGGTTGGCAGGCAGTCTGGACAAGAGTTGAGGGGGCCCCAGAAGACCTGCCGAGGAAGGCAGACCTGAGCCTGCAGCAGGACGCTGAGCATGGTGGGTACGGCAGGTGGGCTCCCTGGGCTTTCGGCTGGGCCTCCCCGGCAGTCCCAACCCGCTGGACCAGCACAGACATGTCTTAATTGGCCTTTCTGTGATGATGGAAATGTTCTCTGCTTGCACCACCCAACACACTGGCCACATATGGCTACTAAGCACTTGAAACGTAGCTAGTGGGACTGAGGAACTGAATTTTTAAGTTGAGTTAACTTTCATGTCCAACAGCCACATGTGGCTCGTATCTACCACACGGACCGTACAGAAATAGACTCTGAGGTCAAAGCTAGGGTGTGGAGGTTACAATGCACCTCAGGAATCAGCAGAGAACGGAGGGTAGACGAAGGAAAGCATGTAGGGTCCTGCTCCCATGAAAAATGGTCTCTCTCCTTGCTTCTCAAGAGGCTCGGAATACTAACGGCTCAACTCACAACCCCAGACTCGGCCAAGCACCACGGTAAGAGCTTTATTTACGTTTACTCACTCAGCTCGCACAACCCGCAGGGGGGTGGCACGATTACAGCGCCTACTTTACAGACGAGGAGACTGAGGTTTGTGTCGCTAGGGTCACAGGATTTGAAGAGCTTCAGCCACCGTACTATACTGTCCGATTCTCCCCACCACCACCACCACCACCTCATACATTTACACACCCCACTCCCGAGGCGGAGCTGCCTGCCTCCCTCCCGCAGTAGGAGGGGTGGGTTGGTTCCCCAGTTTGTGCTTCTGAAACATGGGGTTCAGGGCAATTGTGGGGTGGGTGGGCTGGGGGGGTGCAGACCTCCGGGGTAACTGCGATTCCTCTCAGGTGGCTGCAGGAAAACAAAGGTTTACCAAAACAGGACAGAAATTTCATCGATAATTCGCGTCCTTCAACTTACAGGGAATTCCTGATTCCTCAGCTCTCCTTCAAGTACTCACTCCTGCTGGGAGAAGAAAGCCTCAGCCTCTATTGGGTGTGGACTGTAGATCTATTTTTCTCTCACTGTTGAGAGCTGTGTCCGCAGGAACCTCTCTACCTCCATCCTCCCACCCCCGCAGCCCCCAACCCACAAAGCTATTTTCAATAAAATTGACAAATATTATACATTGTGCTTGCTTTTAAAAAACACACAAAAAAACAAAACAAACAAACAAAAAACCTTTCCTCTTTTCAATTCTGAAATTTGAGTCTTGGAGTCCCCATTCTGCCCCCCAAGCCAACCATCAAATTCCTCACTGCTTCTTCCCTACATATATGGAAGGATGAAATAGCAGGTGCACCTTCTTTTTTCAAAGAAAGTTCTTGTCCTGTGGCTTCGTTTAAAATCCTGGCCGTTCCTATGGCGTGAAGACACATTTTTTAAATCTCTCCATTACAGCTTTGATACAGGGACAAGAGGTCATTCTATTTTATTATTTTATATTTATGTTTCTCTGACTGTGAAACTTGAAGAAACTTAGATGGGAGGTAGGGTCTCAACGACCAGGCTGGCTTACCCGGGACCTTGGGGCTTTCTAGAAAGAGGGCCTTTCAGTGTTAGAACAGGGAAGTCCCAGGCAAACTAGGACGAGTTGGTCACCAACCTCAATTGCCAGGAGCTGACTCTCCCAGCAGCACGTCACTTTCCATGAGAAATCAGGTTGATTTCACAACGATCACTAGGGACCTTGGGCACCTCCGGCTGTGGGGCTGTTAGCCACCAGGCAAACAGGGGCCATCCAGAAAAGAGTCTGGATTGGAAATCAGATGGAATCAGGTTTGAGATCCCAGCTCAAGCACTGCGAGCTGGCACGCTGAGCAAATGGCTTCTTGGAGCCTCAGTTTCCTCATCTGCAAAATAAGGACAGTAAGACTCTCCTCCCAGGGCTGCTATGGGGACAGCAAAACAGTAAAAGTGACTGCACACAGTAGGTGTTCAAAGAACACTAGCTTCTGTCCCTTCTTTGCTGTCACTGGTAAAAGCCTAGAAGACTACCAAACAATGCTTCTAAGTAATTCCAAGAAAAAACTCAAAATATCGCATTTAATTAACATTCCACACTCCCACCCCACCCCATGAAATTTGCAATGGGGGAGGGGCTCTTTCCAAGACTGACACCCCTCCCCCCCACCCCGAGTCCCACCTTGGAATGGGAGGTTCATCCCAGCCCAACAGTCCACAGATAGAGTTGGCTGAGGGTGGACACTGCAGCCAAGTGAGAGGCTGATTTGATAGACAGAAATGGGAAGTTCAAATGGTGAGCTCAAGGTCTAGGAAGCCTTGGGAAGAACATGCAATAAAGCCTCGGGCAGAGAAGGAGGGGAACTGGCCCAAGGACTGGCCAGACACTCCATCAAAGTGTCCCGGGCGGGTACCCAGGGTCAGGGCCAAGGATGCCTGTTGAGTCCACGGAGGATCTGATGGCGGAATGCTCTTCCCAACGCCCTGCCTCCCAAGAGATGAAAGCTGAGGGGGACTGGCGTGGGGGGCACTAGAGGAGAGGTCTTTCAAGCACAGGTCCACTACAAGTACAAAGAGAGGCTGGGTTGTTTCCTGGGCATTGCGGGGAGGCCAAGGTGTGGGAAGCACTCCTGGCTTCGGAGGCGGGGCTGCCAGTTGGGCAGGGTGTGACCAGCCCAAGTGACACACGGGGCCCACCCCAGCCCAAGCTGTACTCCATAGCTCTGTGCTGTGGTTTTCCAAGGAGGGGCCATGTAAGCCTGCACCTCTCTGGAAGGCCTTTTCTTCTTTGAATGGATTCTACTTTTGAGAACAGTTTCCCATTTACAGAAAAACTGGGAAGATAGCACAGAGAGTTCCCATTGGCCCCACACTCAGTTTCTTCTATTTATATTAGTGGGGTGCATTTTCTACAACTAATGAAATGTTGACATATTATTATAACTCACGTCCATGTTTTATTCTGATTTCTTTCGTTTTTACCTAATGCTCCTCTTCTGCTCCAGGATCCCACATAACATGTAGCTGTCATGTCTCTTTAGGCTACTCTTGACTGGAACAGTTTTCTCAGACTTTCCTTGTTCTTGAAGACCTTGGCAGTTTTAAGAAGTACTGCCAGGTGTTTTATGTTTTTCTCATGAGTAGACAGACAGGAGTTGTGGGTGTTGGGAGGAAGACCCCAGAGGTAAAGTGACCTTCTCCTCACATGACATGAAGGATGCATGCCATCACCACGACTTAGGAGGACTGGTGTTGACCGCAATCACCCGGCAGAGATGTGTGTCAGTTTTCTCCACTGTAGTTACCCCTTTCTTTCCCTTTTCCATGCTTTCCTCCTTGGCAGTGAGTCACTCCCAGAAGACTCGTAAGGGATGGCCAATGCCATTCCTACCTCTTTACCAAACAAACGGTCCAAGGCTGGGGTAACAGGTAGTGAGAGGAGACGAAGGGAGCTCAGCAGCCGGGAGACAAACCAGGGCTGCTGACTGGAGTTCAGCCAAGCTCCTGGGAGCAAGGCTGACATGAGCATGCAACCTCTGCTACCACGCCCACCAGACAGCACTCATAAGAACCACGACGCAAGGTGGTGGCTGGTCGCAGCGGGCAGCAGTGACATCTGTGAAACACCTGGCACCTGGGAGGGCTCAGGAAATGTGGTGGCCGTGGCAGGGGACTGAAGACCTGAAGGCCTGAAGGAGGGGTGGACAGGGCACTGGGAACCAGGGCCTGCAGAAACGAAGAGCAGTGTCTTCTTCCAGCACCACATTCAGAGGACCCTGTTCAAACTGATGCTTTCACTAGGGAAAGCCCTTCCCGCACCCCTCCACTGGGCCTGCTGGAGCCTAAAGAAAGAAGGGGTTCCACATAGACTCTCAAAGTCCCCCACCCAGGGCCCAGAGCCTGGCCAGCCCAGGCCTGAGACAGCAGAGTTTGCCCGAATCACTAAGAACGCAATGAACCACACAAAAATTTTCAGCATCAACCTCCTTAAAACCACCCCCCATTTTACATAAACACTTTAGAGTACGTATTACGTGCAGGCACCATACAAAGCACTTTACACGTATTCACCCATTTACTCCTCACAGCAACCCTATAAAGTAGGTATTATTCCCATTTCACAGATGAGGAAACTGAGTCTCAGAGAGATTAAGTGACTTGACCAAGGTCATCCACTTGGGACGTGGTGGGATGTGCTGGAGGTGGCTATTCCTGGCTTGTGGGAGCCAACTTTGCACAATCTCGTCCCAATCTGCCCTCAGTGGTCTTGTTTTGGCCACAGGAGAAAAATTTCCACTGTGGAAATAGGCAAACACTACAAATCAAGGCTTCCCCCCCAGAAAATTTGCCACTCCCCAAAAAGCAGATTCACTAGCACCCCACTGATTCTAACCCAAGTAGTCTGATTCCCCACCATCAGGCCACACCGCTCTGAATGTATACGGGGGTGTGTGTGTGTATGTGTGTGTGTGATGTTCTGCCCTTCATGCCTCCCATGCTTCAGGAGAAATCCATACCCCAACACTGAGGATTCAGATATTTATGGGATGATTTTTGTCCGCATGAGCAAGAGCACTAATCACTACCTGGCCAAGCTATGGAGACGCCTCTGTAGCCCACTGTCCTGCTTGGCAGGACTGTCCTATCCAATCAGCCCCTGTGGGCTATGGGTGCTAAAGGTCAAAGCGAACACCGGAGGTGCCGGGACCATCTGGGTGCCTCTGAGAGAATCGGGGCAAATGGTGGCCAGAAGGCAGACAGACAGAAGAGGAGCTTGGCCAGAGTAACCTCTGGGTTCAAATTCCAGCTCCATTACCCTCTGTGGGACCTCACTCAAGTCACTTCACCATTCTGAGCTTCAGTTTTCTCATCTTCAAAATGGAACAATAAGCTGGCTCACATGGGTTGTCCAGAATGAAGCACTATGTGCAGAATGCCTGATACATAGTAGGTACTCATGGATGGTAACTACTAACATCCTCAGTAGATACAGTATGAGGGCAGTAGGTCACAGGATGAGGTCACCCAAAGACTAACCAATGTAGAAGAGGGGGATTGAGTACAGGCCCAAATGGGAGAGGGTCCAAACAGTGCTGAAGGCACCCCGCTTCCTGGGAAAACACATTATCATTGCATATCTTTTCCACAAAATAAAATAAATCTTTGCTAGTTTTCCAGGTGAAAAATTGCACCACATTTTTTTTGTTAATTTACCTCTCCTCAATTATTGGGAGGTTAGTGTTTTTTCCGTTATTGGCTATTTCATTTCTCCTTTTGCTCTTTGCACATTTGTCCTGAGGAAGTCTCAGTTTCTTATTGATTCATGCACACTTTTTGCGTATTAAGGTTATTCAGCCCTTTGTGGGTCAAACATGCTGCAACTGTGTTTTTCCAGGTTGTCATTTGCCTTTCAAATTGGTTTATGGTAAGGCTGATTTGTTTGCCTGTTTTTCCACGCTCAAGGGTCATTTTTTTTAACGTAGCCAAATCCAGTTCTCCTTTCCTTTGTGGTTTCTCTAACAGAAAGAGCCAAGGTTCAGGGCTGCTGTTGATCTATGAGGTTGATCCCTGCTAACTGGCTTGAAAGCAAGAAACAAATGTAGAAGTTTCCACTCTCCTCCCTCCTGCCCCAGCAAGCCAAGGGCTGTGCCTGGGCCTCTCCCCGACCAGGCCTCCATTCTGTGGGGTCACTCCCCTGTCCCCTAGAGCTCCTGCCTGGCACGGACAGAGAGTGACTCACTGCAAGGCACCGTGCCCTCACCCTGGGCTCCAGCTGGGCCGAAACAGGAGAGATGTGGCCCACAGGCTACAGTTTTCCCTGAGAAGCCCCTGCCTCACACTTAGGGTGACGGGCACAGCTCCCTTCTGATGCCCCCATTTCCAGGGGGCAGAGGGTAGGCATGTGGCCAGAGGCACTGGGGGAAAGGGAACCAAACGTCAGAGGGAAAGGTACACTCGACAGACCAGACCATGCATGGCCCATGGTCAGTGTCAAGGGGTGAGTCCAGAGGTTCCCTTTCTCTCCCTCACCATCAAAGATGCCCTGCAAGGCAAGTCCCTGGCCCTTCTGGGCCTTAGTCTCCATATCTGCAAAATGGGCCTCTTCTCTATGTGGTTACTTCCAGCTTAAAAAAAGAATCAGATCTAATACTGAACAACTCAGGCTGTTTAGACATATGCTCCCAGTAACCCTGGGTGAGTATACTAATCTTTTCTGAACTCAATTCCACCTAACAGAAAGCCTGGGACATGAAAAGATTAGGAGTACCTTCTAACAGCAGCTAACAAGTCAGTGCCAAGGCAACAACTACTAACTAAGCACCTACTATATGCCAAAAGCTGGGATTACAGTAGTGAACAAAACAGACAAAGCACCCTGCCTTCAGGGAGCTGACAGGAAGCAATGAGTGAATAAAACAAACGCACTTTAGGTGGTAATCATTTGTGTGGAGGAAACAGAAGGGGTGGGGCGTGGCGAGGTGGAGCAGGAAAGCCCTTGATGGCAAAGTGGCAGTGGAGCAAGAAGGGGGAACTCAGCTTTGCTCTGAGCCAAACAAGGGGCTGGCACTTCACACTTCAAACACGGCGTCCCTGTGTGATCTGCACTCATCCCTCAGTGCCCTCGTTCTTACAGAACAGAAACTGAGACTCACAGAGGTGGCGCCCTTGCCCAAAGTTGCACAGTGAGGAGATTTCCAATACAAGTCTGTATGTCTCCCTCCTTCAACCACAGGGCTAGGACTCCAGGATAAGAAAATGCTCCCGAGGCCACGCTGTTTTCCTGACATGGATGCCACATGCAAGGATAGAAAGTCGTCCCACTGAGCAGCAACAGTGCCCCCATGCCGGGCATGAGTCCTCAAGGACAATTAAATCCCTCAAGGAACTGCAGCTGCCACAGGCACTTCCTTGGAGGGTTCTCCCGCCAGGCGGCAAAGGGTGGGGCTGTACTTGGGGATTCCTCCTCGTGAGCACCCACAGAACAGTTATGGCTACAGGATTCTTCCCTCTGGGGAAGGGAGTGTCCAAGGTGTAACTTCCATGGGCACGTGCACTGATGGCACACACAAGCCCGATGGACATTCACACACATACACACCTGCGTGACCACCACCCAGAACCCAGAGCGCTCCCTCGTGCCCCTTCCTGATCAACACCCTCTTCTGACCTCCATCACTACAGGCTAGTCAGCCTGCCCTTGAACTTCACAGATGAGGGAATCATGCAGTATATACTCATCTGTGTCTGGCTTATCTTGCCCAATGTAATGTCTCTGAGATTCATCCCTGGTGTGTTATTTTTCATTGCTGTGTAGTATTCCATCATGTGCTTATGCCACAAGTTGTTTATCTGTTCTCCTATTGATGGATACTGATGTTGTTTCCTGTTTTAGGCTACTATGACTAAGGCTGCTCTGAATATTCTTATTTGTGTCTTTTGGTGGACAGAGCACTCAGTTCTCTTGAGAATATAATTGGGAGTAGGATTGCTGGGTCCTAAAAGCAGCAGGAGTGAACGCATTAGACCTTTGCCAAGATCTGGTAGGCAGGCAATATGAGCCTCATTGTGTAGACGAGGAAACAGAGAAGTCAAGTAATGTGCTCAGGTTTACACAGCTAGAGGGTAGCAGAGCCGGGACACAACCGAGCTGTGCGTGGCCCCAGATCCATGCCTCCTCTCCTAGCCTCGCTTGGGTGGGTGTGCTGAGGAGGACCTGCTGGATAATGAGATGACGGAGAAAGAGCTCGAAGGAGGATAATGCTTCTTCACTCCCTGGAAGAACAGCAAGGCCCCAATCTGTCCCCAGGAGCCTGGGAGACCAGGTACAGGGCCTGGCAGGCTGAGCAAACAGAGACGCATGAATGAGGCCTAAGTCCACTCAAACCCCAAGCACGTAATTTCATCTGGAAGCAAATGCATCCAGCCGTCCCGGCGCGCCCTCCGTCTTGGGGAGAAGGCAGCATCCGATCTGAAGCGTCTTTGTCTCCCCTGGAGTGTCCGAGACCGAGTGGCAGAAGCCTCGCTTGTCCAAACAAATGACAGTCAACGGTCCCCCACGTCCCCCGCTGCCCGATTTCAGCCTCAAAGAGCCAACTATTTCCCCTGATCTTTCAAGTTCTTGCCTGAAGTTTCCTGTTGGCTGTGAGGGCCCAGCGAGGACACGCTCTGGTCCAGGTCCTGAAGCCTGGAGGAGGGGCGAGGTGACACCTCCTCCTGCGTGGTGTCTGTGCCGCTCACTGTGCATGAACCCCGACCCAGGGCTGGGAAAAGATGATGGGGCCCGCGTGTCCTGAAGGAGTTCACAGTTTCCGAGAAGATAAACATAACAGATGGACGTGGGTTGAATACTACCTTCCCACCGACAGGATGAATGAATGGCTGAAGAATCAAGGAGGCACCTGAAGTCTTCCTGGGGGTGGGGCACACGTGCAGCTACTATCTCTGCGTCACGCCCTCACCTCTAAATTTTCCCCCTTAATGTCCCTGTTCCCACTGCTTGTGGGGTCATCGTGGTTACCACAGGAAGCTGCCATGTGTACACTGACCCGACCAGGTAGCCATGCTGATTGGTCCAGAGGCTGACATCCGCTGCCCTAGCCCGGTGTATAGGGTCCTTTCTTGGGAACTTGGAAACTGGAGAGAGAAAGAGCAAATAGTCTCCTTCCTAATGAGAAACTGTCAAGTTTCGGCTGGACATTCGGAGGCTATGTTTTAGTGTGAGGGGTGCAGAAGGAAATAGAAATACAGAGAGAAGTGGAGGTGAAGCTGCCAGAGGCTTCCAGTCCCTGCTCCAACTGCTTTCCGATGGCCCCTTGAGTTGGGCTGCTGTGGTCTGCACCTGGAATTGGGACAATTATCGGGAGGTGGCACATTTCAGTGGGTCTTGGGGGACACACAGGAGTTTATGCAGTGAAGACTAGAGAGAAAGGCTCCTTTCCTCTGAGTAAGCCAAAGGGGCAAACTTCCCTTTGGAAGGTGAGCCATGCGGCTGAAGGCAGCCCTCCATGCCCAGTTTGGGGTGCAGACTCTGGGCTAAAGTTCACAGTAACGCCCCAACCTGGATCCGAGTAGGGGCCTTCTGCAGATCATGGTAACTAGCTCGTTTCTGCCTCGCTTCCAGAACTGAGCCCGTTATCAGCCAGACTGTCCTGAGCTCCCTCCTGGAGCAAGACACACCCGAGCACCAACCCTTCATCCAATCCACTCTGGAGGCCCCTGCTCCATCCACCCCGCTGTCCTGGAACCCGAACCCACGTCCACGCGCCCCAGCACACATGCATTCGCTGCTTCCCAATGCTCTCCTTTGTCACATTCTCATTTGCAAGCTCATTCTCTACACATTCATCCATCAGCTCATGCATGCTTTATGCACTCCTCCATACACACTTCCACGCTGCATGTATTTAATGAGCACCTATTATGTGCCTGATTTGCTGATTCTTTCCACAGTACCCACTTTCCAAAAGTGCGATCTGCAGGGCTACCAGCAACAGTCACCCAGGCTTGCCTGTTCCAAGTACAGAGCAGCCCAGCCCGCTGTCACCGCCACCTAGGAACCAAGCTCTGATAGCAGCAGGTTCTCTGCGCGGCCCACGTGCATTCGAGTTCAAGAACTGCTGGCCTCAGAGAGCTGATGGAGCCAGCATTGCTCCTTCTCCTCATCCTCATTATTCATGTCGGGCCCCCATGGACCCTCAGGGATGCCAGGAAGGAGCTCAGAACCACATTACATGGAGACCAGATTCCTCTTTAATAGCTTTGTGGCTTTGTTTCTGTTCCAAGAGCATTAAATATATAACACCCACACACAAAGATATATATATACAAAGATATATATACATATATACACATGCATATACATATATACATACACACACTTATCTATACGCACACACTTTTAAATCGCGTCTCTGGAGGGCCTCATGAACACTCTTAGGGAAGTTCCCCCAAGAAAAGTGATTTAAGTGGGGTGGTGCAGGGCAATGCTGATGAAGGTCCCAGTGCAAATAAGTCTTTATTTGCGGCCCCTCCTGGGCCACCTGACTTCCTTGTCTGCGTGAGGGCTGCATTCCTTTCTCCCCTGGGAGATGTATTTGGCCAATTAAAACCTGGGCTCCACCATGATGTAACAGCTGCCTGCTTCTCTCCCACTCACCCAGGACTCTCTCAGACCACATATATCGATTGGTGCTAAAACTACAGGGTAGAAGAGAGAAGCAATGGATGAGTGGCGGGCCTCCGGGCCCTGGGCTCAGGCTCTGCAGCTCTTTCGGCCTCACAACGCCGGGCTCTGCTCAGAAGGCCAGGTCCAGGTACCACTAGCTGCAGCCACAAGAGCCATACCCCCAGTTTGCGGTCTGTGATGGAAGTTTGACTCTACAAGGCACCGTAAATGGCTGGATAGCACCGACTCTTAGCAGGAGGGTGAAAAGCAGAAGCTTTCCTAGGTATTGATCTGTTTTCCAAGGCATCTCACCTCTGCACCATGAAACCCCGTAATAACAAGAGTTCAGAGTGAGAGACAGGCAGCTTGACTACACAGCTCAGAAGAAGAGAGGACATGCCTACCAAGAGCAGCCTGCTGCCTGTACTCAGCAGTATCTGGATCACCTTGAACTTCTCCCTTTAAATGTGCACACGGACCACCCGGGGAGTTTTGTGGGGATCCAGATTAAAATGCAGGGGGTCAGGTCATGTCTGAGAGCATGCGTTTCTAACAAGTTTCCTGGTGAGGCTGATGCCGCTGGCCTGTGGACCCTACCTTGGGTGGAAAGGGGCGACCCTACCAGGCACAAGAAATTGTTATTATCATCTTTCTCCTTTTCACAAAAAAAGGAAACTGCAACTTGCAGAATTCATGGCCTGCATGGAGTCACAGAAGCAGAGGAGGCAGAGCAAGGGTTTGAACTTGGGACTGTGGGCTCCAAGGCATGAATTCATGACCTCAGAGCCAAGATGCCTCCACCTGCCACCCTTCAGGCTTTGCTGCATTCTTGCTATTTCTCTGTGTGTCATATGGGGTGCCAGCCCGGCTGTAGGAATGAGAAAATGAAACCCCTCTTAACCAATATGGGCCAATGTCTAGTGAGTTGGGTGAGTTTTTATGCAAAGAACAAAAAAACGCCTTTTTCTCTGGGTGGGTCAGCACCTTGCCAGGGCACATAGGATTCCAGCCTACTCAAGCCTTGGCCGCCGACAAGGTCTGAAATGAAAACTGCACGGCTCTCTGTAGGAAGTCCTGCTCACCAGTGCTTCAGCGTGAGGTGGTGGGTCCTAGTGGTAAATAGAAGGGCTTTGGCTTTGGACCACTCTGATTTCAAATTCCGCCTCTCCAACTTAGCCTCTGTATGACTTCAAACAAGTGACTGCACCTCTCTGAGCCTCAGTTTCCACATCTGGAAAATGGGGGAAAGGCCCACCTACCTCACTGAATTGCTCTGAAGTATGAACATGGAGCTCTTTGATGCTGGCAGTCAACACTGGATAGATGAGGGAGCCAGGTGGGGTGCTCAGGAGCCCGGCGGGGGCAGTCTGCCAGTGATAGAGGAGGGCAGAGCTGGGAAGGAAGGGGAGGACAGCCCCGCTTTGCCCCATGACACACTCTCACAGTCATAGTCCAGTGAACACTGCCCTGGCCCTAAAGGACTGTACTGGGGCCTGCCATGCACGGGCAGCACTACAGGTCGGTCCCAAGTGAATTCACTTGGGAGCAGGAGGGCCTGGCACTTAGCATGCGCTTTCTGGGATGAGGGCACTGACAGTGAGGTGTCCCTGTAAACAGCGTCAGAGTGGAGAGGACCCAGGTTTGAATCCTGGTGCTCTGAACCCTGAGCTGGGTGAGCCTGGCCGGACATGCCCCTCCGTGGAACCCCACTTTCTCTGCTGTAAAATGGGGCTGTCGTGGGGATGCCAGGAGACCCACATAGGGTGCTCAATCTATGTCTGGCACAGACCATGCGCTGGGTTGGAATGAGTTATATTACCATCTGCGCCCTCATCTCATAAATGGCCTCTCCAGCCAACCACCACTAAGCTACCCTCGGCTTCCCTCCCTCACTCATATACATCCAACCCATGAGCAAGTCCTGTCCTCTTTACCTTCAAATACGTCCTGAGTCTGACCATTTGTCACAGCCCCCACAGATGCTACCAGGCGGCCAAGGGTCAGCATCGTCTCACCTGGCTTAGTACTACAGCCGCTGCCAGGTGCCCGGTGTGCACGCCCCTTACACAGCTGGCCAAGAGAATGTTCTGTGATGGTGGCAATGCTCTATAGCTGCCCTGGTTAGTGAGTGCTTGAAGTTGGCTACTGTGACTCAGAACTGGATTTTCAACGTCATTGCTTTTCAGTTAATTTAGATTTAAATGGCCACATATGGCTAGTGGCAATCGGGTTAGAGGTTTAGACTATTCTCCATCCAGCAGCTGAAGGATGCTTTTTAAAGCCAAAGTTGGATTATGTCCCTCCTCTGCTCAAAAGCCTCCAATGGCTCCCTTCTCATTCAGAAGAAAGTTGAGAGCCCTGTCAATGGTCTGAAAGGTCCCTTGTGACCTGTGGCCTCCACTCTCCCCACCCTCTTCCCTGCTTGCTCTGTTCCAGCCCCACTGGCTTCCTTGCAGTTGCTGAAACCTGCCAATCTCAGCCTGCCACAGGGCCTTCGCATGTGCTGTGCTCACGACACACACTCCCTCTAAGTATCTTCAGCTGGTTCCCTTCATTCAAGTCTCTATTCAAATATCTTTCCTGACCCCAGGAAATGAAACCCAAGTCCCCTGTGTCTCACCTCCCGTCTTGTTTCTTGAAAATACTTCTGGCCACCTGAAATCTTATGTGTTCATATTTATTCTCTCTTCCAGAATGTTGGACTCATGGAGACAAAGACTTAGTTTATCTCCTGTGCCTGGAACAGCCCTGACCAGGCACATAGCAGGCCCTGGATAAAGACGAATGAGTAAGCCATCCCGCACACAGCAGGTGTTCAACAAACAACCATGGTTGTTGCTGTAATAATATATTTTCATCATTATTCTTGTCTCAATCTCCAGCAGCCCATGTTCAGGGCCTGATATCACATCGCTTGATCCACTCAGCCATGCCTGGTGTTCTCGTTAAACAAACACCAACAAAGGAACGACATCCCCTCCAGTGCCTGGCCTGCCCTGCCTGTGGGTGCCAGGAAGGTAGAAGCCCCACACCAAAGAAGGAAGTCCTGGTGGCAGCTGGGCAGCAGGTGGGACTCGCTGGCTTGGTTGCCAGGTAACCCCACCCCATCACTCACAAACACGGGACAGCGTGAGTTCCATCGGGAGGGGCTGTGTGTTTACACGGCCATTTTCTCTGCTGGCCTGAAGCACAAGTGTCTGTGCTTTCGAAAGGACAAAGCACCTGGAAGAGCCAAGCTGGTGGGGATCAGAGTCACACTCTGGACCTGCAGGGGGGAGGGGAAGCGAGCTCCGGGTCCTGAGGGCCTACTGCGCATGGCCCACTTTCACCAAGTTCTCGGCCACCTTGTGGTGGTGTGGGTTTAAATTAAGTAATGCAAGAAAGGCACTTCCTGGGTGCCTGGCATACCAAGAGGGGCTCAGGTAAATATTCACCGCTGCTGTGGTTCTTTGTTCTTCTAGGACATGCTTATCACAATTGTCAGGGCAGCCTGCCTAGCTGGGCCCGCCTCCGCCTCTTCAACTTCATTCTACGTCTTTCCCTCTGCCCCTCTCTCACTGGAATCCAGGTTTTCTCCACCTCGGCAACATGGACATCTGGGGCCAGGCCCTCCCTCTTTGCAGTGGGGACTGTCCTGTGCATTGGACGATACCGAGTGGTGGGACCACCGTGGGCGCCTCCGGCCCTGCTCAGCCACTCCCCTCCGTATAATGTTGACCTCACCCCACCTCAAGTCCCAACTCAGAAGTAACTTCCTGGGGAGCTGCTCACCCCAGTGCACAAAGCAGAGCCCACACAATCCCGAGCCCTGGGAAGTGCCCTGGGTTTTAGCACAACGGGAACTACTCAGAAAGATGACGTGACGAGGATCGTTCAGGGATAAAAAGAAAGGTTAACGATGAAAAAAGTCTGGAAGAATATAGTACCCCAAATTATTCACAGTGCTCTCTCTGGGTTGTGGGATTCTAAGTAATTCCTGATTACTTTGTTTTGTTTTATTAGCTATAAGCAAATACTTTTTTTACTTGTTTTTTCTGTAAAAATTAAAAACTTTAAAAATGAATAAAGGCATTTCACTCACAAAGAGAAGAGCTAGTAGTCAGGACATTATTTTAAGAGCCTGTTAAGTAACTAATAGGGTGTTGGCACTTGAAAAACACAAGCTCCAGGTACTGAGACTATTCTCTTGGGTGGAGCACCAATGAAGGCAGTGGCGATTCAGTTCTTACAGGAGCTTACATGTACTAAGACCATACCAGAACTCTGAGCCATCTCGGGTGCTGTTCCTTCTGCCTCCACACTCTTCCCACCCAGCAGGCCTGACTTCCCTCAACCTCAGATTAACCATCACTTCCTCCTGGAAGTCTTCCCTGACCACTCCCAACCAGATCAGACATTTTTCCTTTTTTATAAACTTTTCAATTTTAAAATCATTTTAGATTTAGAGAAGAGTTGCCAAGACCGTACAGGGAATCCCACTGAGTTCTGGTATACCTGTCACCCAATTTCTCCTAATGTTAACACCTTCACAACCAGGGAGCATTAGTCACAGCCAAGAAACCAGCAATGCTGCATGGCTATTAACTGAACTCCACCTTCAACAGGACTTTGTGCTGCTTCCCTCCAATGTCCTTTTCCTGTCCTGGGATCCCAGCCAGGACCCCAAATTTGTCCTCATATCAGCGTAGCCTCCTCTGGTCTGTAATAGCTTCTCACACTCTCCTCGTCCTAGAAGATCCTGACAGTTTTGCGGAGTACTGCTCAGGTGTTTTACAGAATGTCCCTCAATTTGGGTTTCTCTAATGTGGCACCTCCTTTAAAAAAAAATACTATGCTAAAATACATATAACAAAATGTATGGTTTTAACTATTTTTAAGTGTGCGGTTCAGTAGCATGAAAATCATCCACACTGTTGTGCAAACATTACCACCCTCTGTCTCTAGAACTTTTTCATCTTCCCCAACTGAAACTCTGTCCCCATGAAACACTGACTCCCCATTTGCAGCCCCCTGCCCCAGGATAACCACTGTGCTACCTTCTGTTTCCACGAATGCAACTCCAAACCACAGGCACATGCCGCTGCACACCCAGTCAGATGGCCAGGACTGAAACAACAGAACATAGCAAGCTCTGGGGAACCTGTGGGAGAACTGGAGCGTGTGTGCACTGCCCGTGAGAGTGGAAAGTGGCGCAGCCACTGTGGAAAACAGTACGGTGATTCCTCCAAAAAGTAAACACAGAATTAGCACATGGCCCAGCAATTCCATCCCTAGGTATATATACCCCAAAGAATCGACAGCTGGGGCTTGACCGGACAGCTATACACCCATGCGCACAGCAGCACTATTCATAATCGCCAAAAAGGTGGCAGCAACCCAAATCCACGGGCATCTTTTAAAACAGGCATCCCTTGTAATAACCAGTTGGACACCTGTCTGCTTGCCCTCACCCTTACCTCTCACCTCTCCTGTCTGGGCCTCCTTGCTCCCTGGGGCATCCCAGCCTCACAGGTGTCCGGCATGTAGCCTCATGAGGTGACCTGTGGCCAGGTAAGGGTCCTGCTCCCCTCTTGAGGTCCCTGGTCCAGGTTGCACCAGAAGGTCGTGCCATGGTGGAGATGCCACAGCAGGCCATTCCTGGCCCCGGGTCAGCCATGGCACAGCGGCAGGCAGCACCGGGCCGGGGTCCACACCTTCATGACCCTCTGGGCTGCCTTGAACACTACTGACACCAGCTGGTGGCTCCGGTGAAACGGGGGTTCTTGGAGCAAGTGTGGGAAAGCGAGGCTCCCTTCTGGGGGAAAGGGCTCTTCCTCCTCGGCACGCACGCTGGCACCCGGAAAGGAACAGCCACTGTATCCACTACGATAACAGTCAACCTGCTAACAGTGGTCCTCACTGGGCACCCAAAGGGCGCTGGGCACTGGGCTAACTAAGCACTTGACAAGGTTTCGTTCAGACTTCAAAACAAACCACGAGACTGGTATTATAACTACCCCACCCCACCCCATTCTACAGCAAAGGAAACTAAAGCTTAGGCGAGGAATGTGACTTGCCCAAAGTCACACAGGTATCAAGGTCACATAGTGTGACACTGGAACCCAAGTTTCTGACCCCAACGAAATGCCTCTCCCAGCCGGAGGTGTCAGGAATTAAGGGATCCCGTCAGCATGATTTGCAGCTCATCACTGGGTCTGCATTTTCAGGGAAACAAAGGCTAAAGAGAAAGAAGACGATGATTCAATTTGGTGGTCATTCTATTCTCTCACACCTTTAAGTTGTAAGGAAATGAGTGAAAGCCACAAAGGAGTCCCTATTTACTAAACACTTACTGTATGACAAGGTTTATCTCCTGGCTGTCATCTTCACAGCTCCCCACTGGTCGGCATTATGATTGACCCACTTTAGAGATGAGGAAACTAAGATTCAGAGAATAGTCACTTGGCAGGAATCAGGCCCCCCCAATCAGGACAGAATGTAAACAGCCACAGTGGCACTCACTGGTACCAAGGAGTTTCACCTACTCTGGAGTGCATGGCGTCGGGGGGCGGCGGGCCTGGACACAGGCCGAACAGGGGAAGAAAGTCTGTGAGGCGGAGACAGCTGTTCTAAGGTCCTGGGGCTACAGAGAAGGGCCAGGAAGGCAGCCCTTCTTTCAACACTGACCCACATCAAAACTCTCTCCTGATGTCACATTTCTTGCCTCTTCCTTTTTCAGTTTTTTTCCCTACCACAAGTTTTATTTACTCATCCATGGTAAGTTCCAGCAAAGGTCCAATATGTGTTCCAAGGAGGCAACACAGCTCCATTGTACATGCACTGGAATCTGAGGAGCCGGGTGCACATTTTGGCTCTGCCACTTAGAAGCTGTGTGACCTTGGGCAAGTCGCTTCACCCCTGAGCACCAGGCTCAGCAAGGTAGAGTGCAAGGAATCGTATACACTTCCAGGGTTGCCGGACTCCTTAAACGAAATTGTGGCTTGGTAGCACCCGGGACAATGTCAGATACAAAGTGGCTGGAAAGCTGGGAGGAATCTGAACCAGTGCACACATCAGAGGAAAAGGCTCATGCTCCCAGCAGGGGGCAGGGAAAATGAAACACACCTGCGCTTCATTGAAACGCACCCCAAAAGCTACACATGACAGCAGCAGGAAGCACAGAGGGGCCAGGCCTTGTTCCCGGCTTGGTGCTGTCACACTCCCTTTCTGGCAGGCGCTTTCCATTTGAGTGATCCGGAGCCTGCTGGGGGCCACCCCACCCTGACCGGCCTGGAGGTGATGCTAGTAAGTTTGTGGAGTCACCATATCCATGTGTCTGTTCCCCACCAGGGTGTAGGTCTGCTCCCCAAAACTAAATCAAAAGGAGAAAATGTCCCCACCTAAGTCCAGGGGAACCTTGATTTCTCCAGAGCCACAGAGACCACTCTGGAGAAAAAGGAACCAGGGTTATTTTTTCCAAGTTTTTCAATCACGTTTTCCCCTCCCTGGGTGATGCCTGCTGCTTATTATAACTGTGACAACATCGGAAATATTTCTTGAGGATTTCCGCAAGAGGGGAAATGACAGGCTTTCTTCTCCCTCTGGCTTTGTATTGGCTGCTGCGGACCTGAAATGAGGTCTTTCCATGTGGGTGGGTCCCTGGGGCTGGGAGGCAAGAACGCAGGGGTGAGGCACCAAGGTGTGAGAATGCTGGGGTAAGGCTCCCTCCCACTGCAGCAGTGTGCTGAGGAGGGCTTGCCAGGGACCTGGGAAGGCCTAACGCTGCCTGTTGCCAGGGTTTCAGTCTGCTGAGGGCTTACGGGGAAGACTGATGCATTTTAAAATTGCTATCATTTCTTGAGTCTTCACTAGGTGCTAGCAGGCCCGGTGCTAAGTACTCTGTGCTTTGGTTGTGCGTCATGGGGTTTTGATAGATGTTACAATGATCTCCATTCTACAGACAAGGAACAAAGGCCCGGAGAAGAATAAAGTGGTCTGATCAAGGTCACATGGCCAGTGAAGTGGCCACAGGAACAAAGGTAGTTGTTGATACTTGTGACTGAAGAAAATGAGAAAGTGCAGTAACCATCCTGGGTCAGAGAATAGACATTTGGAAATAAGGTATGAGATGAATTATATCAGATGGAGATATCTAATAATTTGGGATTTTGCAAACATCTCAAGTGCCTGGAAGTGTGTTGGGAAGGATTCCGCAGCTGCATCTGGGCTCAACAGGAAAGAGTGGTCATTGATTACTGATGTCTGCCCTGGCACAGCTGTGGGAAGTGGCAGAACAGACGCCACAGTTATCGTCAGTCGCTTCCCCTTGCATTAAATGAGCTCAGGTACAGAACAAAAGGTAGAAATGCCTTTGAAGAGGAAATTTTCTCTGAATGTTAAACTACATACCTGGTATTTGTTCATCCAGAGGTAAAACTTAATTCTTATAGGAAAGTTAGGTTCCATCAAATTAGACTTATTAGGCACCAGTTGTGTACTAGGGTCTCTGCCCTCACTGCATTTAGCAAGGAAGACAAACAATTAACTTACTACTTAATTAATACAATTGCTCTAAATGCCTCAAGTGGAAAGTACAGGGGGCCATGTCACACCCGCCAGCAGAGCACTCTTTGCCTCCTCGGCAAGGATTTGATTCTGACGTGGAAAATTACCTTTCTGCCCACAGTCCACTGGAAACACTTGCACAGTGGCTCCAGCACGCAGGAGGGTGTTGAACGCTGAGGAATGTGGGTCCGAGATATAAAGGGGACCTCGGGAGGCTGCAGCACACGAAGCCGAGGGTGGTCCCTCTGCCAGCGATTTGTCTCTCTTTGCTAATTAGAAGCTCATGCTTCGTTCTTTGATTTTTCCACCCCAAAGAGGAATCTTGGCCATGCTGCCTATAGCTTTTGGCAAGGGCGAGGGCACAGGAACGAGAAAACACAAATGGCATCTCCAGGGCTGAGAGGAAAGGTGTGTTTGAAGCCAGCGGAGTGCGCCCAGCTTTTATCTCTAGGCTGTACTTAGAGGTCTCGCTCTCCCCGTGGCCTGAGCAACCTCACCCACCGCCGTGGGGGGGCCACAGCATGTCACAGTCGCCTCCCCTGTTTGAGGCTGGCACCAGGACCGGCAGCAGGGTTTGTTTAGAATATATGTTCTTCATCAGAGGGGTCTGAGACAATCTCCCTTTCTGGCCCGAGGAAGAAGAAGGCATCTCTGAGGCGGGCGCTTCCCCCAGAGCAAACAGCTGAACCCAGCCTGCAGGGCCCGGCTTTCAACTTTGTTGCTTTTGCAAATATGGCCCTGGGTCCTATTTCCCACATCCCTGCAGCCAAGTCCGCCAGCCTCCTTGGAGGCATGACTCGCTCCAGGGCCAGAGACCAGGACAGGGTGGAAGCTGTCCGCTTCCAGAAAAGCAGCAGGCAGAGGGGTCTGTGCAATCAGAACAGACAGAAACGAGGAGTGACTTGCAGAAGTAGAGGGAGCTCAGGTCCCAGATGCTGGGACCAAGTGGCTGAGCCACCCAGTTTCAGAACTTAGTCCCCAGCTCACTCTCATAAACCTCCTCCTTCCTCAGATCACAGCTGACAAGTCACCCCTTGTCTCCAGAGGAGACTGGGCCACCTGACAAAATGTGCTCACAGAACTCCTGCTGAACATCGGTCTCCACTCTGGAATGGACTGGCAACTCTGTGAGGGCAGAGACTCGTCATGCCCAAATCCCAGCACAATGTCTCGCAGGAAAGGAAGAGCCATGGAGGAATGAGGAAGAGAGGGAGGAGGGAGATCGCCTGGTTTCTCACACTAGGGCTGGCCCACTGCAGGCCCCGAAGACATCCTCGTCCGAATCACCGGTACCTGTGCATACATGACCGTACCTGGCCAAAGAGTCTTCGCAGGTAGGATTCAGTTAAGGACTCTGAGGTGGGGAGATGACCCTGGCTCATCCAGGTGGCCCCATGTCATCACAAGGTCCTTATAAAAGGGAGGCAGGAAGGTCAGAGGCAGAGGAGAAAATGTGACAACAAAAGTAGAGGTCAGAGTGATGCCACCACAGCCAAGGAATGCAGGCGGCCTCTAGATGCTGGACAAGGGAAGGGAACAGATTCTCCCCGGGGCCTCCAGAGGAAACATGGCCCTGCTGACACCTGAACTGTAGCCCAGGGGACCAATTTTGGACTTCTGACCTCTAGAACAATGAGATTTTGGATAACGTGTGCTTTTAAGCTACAAATTTTGTGGGAATATGTCACTGCAGCCAAAGGAAATTAAAACACCCCTGCAGGACACTCTCGGTACCTCCAGTCAGCCATTATCAGCCCCACTGAACCCACATTTGTGACACAGCAGACATTACTAATGGCCGCTGAGTCCAGGTTTCATCCTGTTTCCTGGTACATGAAGGATGAGGATTCCTGCCCCCCTGAAGCCAAGCCATGGTGACATGACTGGTGCCGGCTGATCATGTGTGAGAGGAAGTGACCTGAGTCTCCTGAGGCAGAAGGACAGCACTGCCAGTGCTGAGCTCCAGCCCCTCGGCCCCCGCAAACCCTGACGCTTCGCGTGGAGGTAACAGGATAACCAGGCGGGAGAAGCTCCGCCAGCCAGGCCCCTGCGCACTGCCCTGCTGACCCTCCATGTCAGCTGAGCGTTGGTTACAGGAGCGCAACCTCACCCACCAAGATGGGGACCCATCTACAGAAGCAGCCACTGCCACCCTCATGCGTCCAGTGGCCCTGTCCACTGGAGAGGTCTCAGCACCTTTGGAAACAGATGCCGTCTTGGCCACAGATGCCTAGAATGTCTTCAGGGTCCCCTGACAACTTCTACCTTGGATGGGGGAAGTCTACCTTAGTCATCGAGTGATGGTGAAGTGAAATCACTTCTTCCAGACAGTACAGAGGGAAAGAGGAAGGTGGAGCAGCTCCCCGCACCTCCCACACACGTCCCACATATGTCTCTGAGGCTCATACCCGCAGCCACCTGTGGCCACCTATCAGCACGCCCAGTGCAACTTGGTCCTTTGTGCTTCCTTCCTGGGGACCCATAAATGTCTTCTATCTCTGTTTCTCTGCCAGGCCCTCTGCCATGTCTGTGACTGGGATTCTAGGAAATCGATGGATATTTTCAGAGCTTTATTGTCCCATTTGTCATTTGCTAATTAGCTAGGAGTGACTAATCAGAAAACAGTGGTGAGACAGAGAAAATACTCCCATTTTCTTGGCTTTTGGTTGCCGGTGGTTACCGAGAACCCTCTGGACTTATTTGATGGAGCTGGAGGTGGGGAGGGGGGTTGTAAAAAATGGGGGTGGGATTTTCATTGTCCTCTCCCGGGCAAACATGGGGATCCTTGGAGGCTGTCACCAGGGAAAAGGACAGCAGCTTCACGTAAGAATGACAGTGTTGTGGTCACCAGTGGGCAACACCCAGGTCTCCAGAGCCCCTGACTTCGCCTTCTACTAACTTCTACCCGTGACCAGGCAAGCTACGGGAGCACCAGCAGCCCCAGGGAGTTCTGGCCTCTCCTGGCACTACAGACCATGTGACTGGGCCACGATGGGACAAGACCTGTCTACACGGTCCTGCCCAATGCTGCCAAGGTTTCAGAGCTGGAAGCAGGAGGGGCAACTAAAGCCCCTAATGCCCTCCCAAACCCCCAGTGGTAAGGCCAGAACTCTCCAAAGATGGGAGGACACGTCATTTACTGACTGCCCTCTCTCAGCCAGGCCCCCAGCCTCACACATCCATCACTCACAATCCGCACTGAAACTTCTCAAAGTTGCTCTTTTATTCTCCCATTTCATAGATGTGAACACTCAAGCTCAGAGAGTTTGCATGACTAGCCTCAGGTCACACAGCGGTGTCAAATCCAGGTCTGCTTGTACCCACCGTGCGTGAGAACAAGGGGAGACGGGCTAACAACAGCACATGCCAGGAGCCTGGCGTATATTATCTCAGCCCTACAACCACGGGGTGGGGTGGGGTCATATCACACACAAGCGTGCAACATGTATGCACGCACACAGAACACATGTAAACAGGCACATACACACATAGATGCGCACACATTTCAGTACTCACATAGGCACACAGACATGTACACACATGCACACATGTAAATGTACACACGTGTGAGCACAGATATGCACATGGGAACATGTTAATACACACATGCACACACACTCAACATAAACACACATGGTTTCTCAACACAGAATGGGACGAGGACACGCAGGCACCCACAATGGAGCCAGCCAGCACCCTGTGACCTGCTGCATGGGTCCAGACTCCCAGCTTTAGCAAAGACCAGTCCTTGCCACCTCTGTCCTTTGGGGGTGATTTCATCACTGACGGTGATTTCCAAAGACAATAAACAAACAAGGAGGCCTCAGGCCTGCCTCTCAGGGCCACTTCTTCAACACGCCCCCCACATGCGCGCGCACACACACACACACACACACACAGACACACACACACGCACGCACACACACACAAAAACACACACTCACACAGTGAAACCCAGCCCTGAAAGTCCTCCAGGTGGGACAGTTTCTCGGGGGACACATAGCAGGCTAGGGCTGGCAAGGAAAAGAGGTAGGAATCCACTTGAGAAGAATTTCCCAACAGCCCTCAGCACTGCTCCTGACCTCGTGGGTAACGAAAGTTCGATGAAGAAAGAGCAGATGTGAGACAAATGGCCCCGCATTTGCAAGGCTGGCATTTTCCAGGGTAAAGTTCTGACTATCAAATGATTTACCAGCTCAGCTGGGTTAATCATTGCCTAAGAAGTACAAACGGCTCCCTCAAACCCTCAAGCCAGTCCCCTGGTGCTACTACAGGTCGAGAAAGTCAGGGACCAGCTGGGGGTCAGACACCCTGCCCTCCCCATCCTATATTTCCAGAACAGAGGGTCTGGTTTGGATACCGAATAAGCCAGTGATCAATGATTAAGGTCAGTGACCACCTACTATGCACTCAGCCTTGGGCTGTGCCCTTCCCATCTCAGCCAACAGTAAAATAGAGTTAATGGCTGACCGCCAAGGCCCAAACAGACAGACCCGGGTTCATATCCCAGCAACGACTACTGGCTCTCACAGCAGCTGGTTCCTTGCCTCCAAAATGGGTTGCTATGAGAAAGAATGGGACAATGTGTGTTACACAGAGGTTCTCAGTTGTGGGCATTTGGGAAGGTCTGGACACATTTGTGGTCGTCACGATGAGGGTGGGTGCTACTGGCATCTGGTAGGTGAAGGCCACAAGTGCTGCCAACAGCCTACCATGCACAGGATGGTCCCCACCACAGACAATGATCCAGCTTCACGTGTCTAGTGCTGAGGGTGAGAGATCCTGGTAAAGGATGGAACGCAATGCCTGGCTCAAGGTAAGCCCTTGATAAACGTCAGACGCCATTATTATCTCAAAATTGTCCCAGTAGCCCTAGAGAGCGACATTATTGTCATCAGACTGCAGAGAAGGAAGCTGGGATCAGAGAAGCTGTGACTTGCGCAGGTGACAGGCAAGAAGAGAGCTGAATGGGCTGCCTGACTCCACCTGAATTCCTCTCCCTCCTTTATCTCCCATGTCACTAGGAGCTGGGGGGTGAGGGGACACCAGCGGGTCCCAGGCCTGGGGCCCCACTGCCCCGTGGAGCTGCCAAATCCCCCCTCACTTCCCCAGAATCACAAGCCAGCCACTCGGCTTCTCCCTCCTCCTGCAGTTCCGCAAAGGGGGGAGGGGCCGTTTCCCGAATTGTCTTCTTGAGTGCCACATGCACAGACGCCTGTGTCTGGACCCTGCCGACAGTTCAGAGCACATACTTCCATCCCCTTCCTCCTCCCTCTGCCGTCCTCCACCTGCCACCCCCAGCTTTTGCCCGAGAGGGCCGTCTGCCTCCAAGGTCCAGCTTGCCCCTCTGAGCAAGGTGTCTCCCCTGGCCCTGCAAGCGAGACCCTCCTCCAAGCTGGCTGTTCCTGGCTGTGGGACCCTCCATCCGCACACCCAGGCAGGGGTCTGTCTCCAAAGGTGGCAGAGGATCCAAGAGCCTGTATGGCCTGGTCTCTGTCCACCTCCAGCTGGTCCCTCACTGCACACCCCCCAAACTCACAACCACATAAACACACACAAGGTCTACGGCCAGCCACACTGAGCACCTTCTGTCTCTCCAGCCTTTCTAGAGGCCAGGCCTTGATACATATTCCTCCTTCTTCCCGGAACACAGTGCCCCTCCCCTGTGCCCCATGCCCTCCTCATGTGCCTGAGGCTTTGCCAAAGCATCCCTGCCTCTGCAGGCCGGGCTCGCTGCCCTGCTTCTGTGCGCCCGCATCTCAGCACACATCACCATGTATTGTAGTGGAATACGTGCTGGTCTTTCCCCAACACTGCGAGATTCCAAGGGCAGAGAGCCTTTCTGAGCCCCTCACCTTTACAGCCTGGAGCGGCGCTGTCCAAACAACTTCCCACAATCATGGAAACGGCCTGTATCTGCACTGATACGGGAGCCACTACCCACGTGTGGCTACGGAGCACTGGGAGTGCGGCTTGTACACATGAAGAACTGAATCCTTCATTTTGTTTAATTTTAACTAAATTTGAATAGTCACATGTGGCTAGCGGATACCACACTGGACAGCCCAGGTCTCGAACAATCCCTAGCGCAAAGTGCTCAGTACCCATCGCTTGAATGAATGAATGAATGATGTTCACTTCTTTACTACCCAGCCTTATAACTTGTTACCCATCTTCTCCAGCAGTCTGAGAGCTTCCTGAGGGCAGGATACAGTTCATTGTTGCTCATCACTATATCCCCCAACGTTCTGTATGGTTTTGGGAACATGGGCCCTCAATAACTATGAACTGACTACATGCATGCATGCATGCATGAATGAATGAATGAATGCATGAATGAATTGCAGCTCAGCCCCTTCCCCTTCCCCACCAAGCCCCAGGAAAACTATGATGAAAAGGCAAGCGACCCACTGGGCTGGTTTCTGATGCACGTTCAGCCCAGCTCCTCCATCTCACTGAAGTGACCACGTGTCCCCCCACACCCTGAGCCCTGTCTCCCCAGTGTCGACAGTGTGACCTCTGCGGCCAGCAAGCGAGGCATTGTTTCTCAAGTATCCTTCCCTCTGCCCTGATGCTGTGGAAGAAACAGGGTGAGTCTGTTTGCTCTAGACTCAGAGGCAAAGATGGGGGCTCCTCATTCCCCTGGGGATGCCGTTCCCTGCCTGCCAGCTCAGGCGGCAGGGTCCCCAGGAGGTTTCAGGAAAAATTATAACGCATACGAATGAGGATGAATGTGAGATTCTATTATAAATCAAATGCCTTGCATCCCTGACTGTTGGCTGTGGAGTTCTCCAACACTTTGATTCGTGGCAAGCATCATTCATGTTCCGTCTCCCTCCACCCGTCCCACTTCCTTTCAATGGAGGTCACAGTGGGCTCTCCCTGCATTCGCCAGGTATACCTCCGGTGAGGGGGGTGGCACCATTGGAAGCAAAATTAGGAATTCTCTTACAAGCAAGCATGTAGGGACCATGTGCATGCTCATTCAGCTGAGACCCAGACTTGCAATCAATTGCATGTAGAAATCCTGTGCAAAGATCCTGGGGCACGTGGGAGGGTAGGCAGGAAAGCAAGGTGGTTCCTATACCCAAGGAAGTTGGGTGGCTAGGGCTCGAAAGGCATCATCACATGGAAACAATGCCAAGGAGGGTTTGCTGTCCAGAACAGAAGCACAGCAGTCAACGGTGAGTATCCTGGACCCACCACATACAACCTGTGTGACCTGGGGCAAGTCGCTTCCCCTCTGCGAGCCTCACTTTTCCATCTGTAAGTGGATAAGAAAGCCAGCACCCGCCTCACAGAGTGGTGTAGATTAAATGCATTCATAGAGGGAAAGTGCACAGAGAAGGTCCTCAATACACTAATATTATTATTGATGCTGATGCCATTTGCCAGAGGCTCTTTCAGCCACACAACGTAAGCATCATCCTACGAACCTGAGCATCCGCTCCTTCACTCTGATGAGCACTGAGGTGGCCCCTGCCAAGCACTGTGCGAGGTGCTGGTGATGGGTCAGGCTCTGCACCTGCTCTCAGGGATCAGGACATTCACCCGGATGACGGATGCATTAAATCGAACACAGTGGTGCACATGGGAAGGTGTCTCACAAGGATGGGAAGGCTAAAGAGCCCAGGGGAGGGGGACTAGACCTGGGCTGGCCTGGGAGGTTTCACACGGTGTGAGCTGGGCTGGGAATGAGAAAGAAAGGGGATCCCTGGCCGTGGTCCTGGCATCTTCAAAGGTCTAAAAGGGCACAAGATCACGGGCTCTTTGGGCTACAGCAAAAGGCTGTTTGTGGCTGGGGCACAAGGTGCCTGGTAAGAAACTGGCAGGAGATAAAAATGAGAAGATTGAGTTTGGGCCAAATCTGGCCTTCTCTGCCAGGAAAATAAGGAGTTGAACTTTGTCCTGTGGATGACAGAAGGGTTCTGAGTACCATTCATAAAGTTACTCAACTCTGGAAACAAGGAGCACACACACGCACACACACAACACATACATGTACAGACACACACATACCCTCCACACATACACACATATACCTATACACACATATACCCCGAGAGAGAGAGAGAGAGAGAGAGAGAGAGAGAGAGAGAGAGAGAGAGAGAGAGGTGGGGGGAGGGAGGGGGAGGAGAGGGGGGGAGAGGGGGGAGGGGGGAGGGGGAGAGAGAGGCCTGGCTCCCTTCCCTGGACCCAGAGCAGAAATGGGAGCCCCCAGGCTCCACGATATAGCAAAGAGGATGTGTTCTGAGAGCCTCGGAGAGGACTGGGAGGCCAGTTTCAGGCGTTGGGAGGAGGATATGTTTATAAACAAAAGGTTTCCTGCGTGCGCACGAGCACACACACGCACACACAGCCCTTAAGGACAGGACAGCTCTACGGGCAATGCTTTCAAACTACTGCCTTTGCAGGTAAGGTCTACCACATGTGGCACCAAAGAGACTTAGCAATAAAAACCCAGTATTTTTCACTTGCACAACTTTCCAGTGTGAGCTTCGTTTTAAAACACAACTTTCTGCCCTCTCCATCACCCTCACTTAAAAGGGAAGTGTGGATCTGCCTTCCGAAACCCAGAGCCACGGTGCAGGAGGTGGAAGACATCTGGGAACCCCACCAAGGACGGGATCATCGGGGTATGGGGCAACTTCACATGGCGACCGTCCGCACTCCTCTCTCCTCCCTTCCTCTCCTGAGCTGACAGGCTGTTTTCTAAGGAGAATGGCCACCCCGAGGAGACTCTTTCACAACAAAAATGTCTTGTGGCAGGTGGATGCAAATAAAAATGTGCTCAAGTTCCTTAAAATAGTTGCATTCTAAGTAGGATAAACCTTTCCCCCAGCGATAGGGTTCATACCAGCAATTAGCTCGGTAAACTCTTTTCCTTAGAGAGAAAGTAGAAATTGAAACGGAGGTACTTCGGGAGTCACAGCTAGGTTGGAGGAAGTCACTGCTCAAACAATGAATTCAAACTTAGTTATTAGGCTGGTGCAAAAGTAATTGTGGTTTTTGCAATTATATTTAACCATTTAAACCGCAATTACTTTTGCACCAACCTAATATTTCCTTGAAGGAGAGACTGCCGGAGCCAAATAAGGATTTCTCTTTGTCCTAGAGAATGAAACTCCATTTTTGTTAGGCCTGATATGGAAGCCAGGCACTGTTATAAGAGAGCAGCTTGTTTTATCCTCACACTAACTCTCAATGGGAAAACTGAGGCACAGAGGGAAAAAGTGACTTTCACAGAGCATCGGCCAGAATTGGAGCCCAGGCCGTCCAGCTCCAAGGGCCAGGCTCCTACCCCACAACCCTGGCCTCCCTCCTGGCACAGTCAGCCCCATTGCTCTGCGAGGACCAGGCAGGGCCCAGGAGGACAGCGGCCAGGTCCTCAGCAGCCCTAAACGTGAACATGGGGATGGCTGGCCAATAAAGCCCCTTAGCAACAAGCAGCCATCGATGGGGGTGCATAGGATCGTCTCCAAATTTTCTCATGGGGCCAACACAGAGGGATCTCTGGCTGCCGTATGGCCTTGGCTGTGATGGGCGGGGCATCATTCTGCTCAGGGCAAAGGTGGCCACGAAGCTTGGCCATCTCTGTGCCATCTCAGGGCCACACTGCCTGAAGATTCCCCAAGCCTGACCCAGCCCACGAATCAGATGGGTACGAAGGCCCAGAGAGGTGCAGCAACTTCTCCAGGGCCTACACAGCAAGTGATCGGCAGAACCTGGAGTGACACACGGTACCGTGATGCCAGACCTGCGCCTTCTCACCTCACAGATTCCACGTCGGCAGGGGTCTGGCAGCCTTTGGAATACATCCCTGAATTTACCGTTTCGCTAGACCTAGGATAGAAAATTCACACCGCCAGTCCCAAAGAGCCAAGACACACGTCAACTTATACATTCTGTCCTATTGTAAAACGTTCCTTCTCTGCTCTTCCATGCTGGGATGAATGTGTGTGTCCCCCCCCAAATTTGCGTATTGAAGCCCTAACCCCCAAAGTGACGGTATTGGGAAGTGGAGCCGTTGAGAGGTTATTAGGTTTAGATGAGGTCATGAGGATGGGCCCCCATGATGGGATTAGCGCCTTTATAAGACGAGGAGGAAACCAAAGCTCACTCTCTCAGACACATGAGGGCACAGAGAGACGGCAGCCATCTGCAAGCCAGGAAGAGAGCCCTTACCAGGAATCAACCATGCTGGCAGCTCAGACTTCCAGCCTCCAGAATTGTGAGAAATAAATGTCTTCTGTTTAAGCTACCCAGTCTATGGTATTTTGTTATGGCAGCCCTAGCAGACTAAGACAGATGGAGAATATTACCCTCAGACTAAGGCCCAGGAAACGACACTCATGAAGTCTGCTCTCCCAAATACGGAGTAATTTTTCCTGCTTCTCAAGACCAGGCATGCTGTGCGGGGATTCTCCCACCTCCCATGCCTACATGGTCTCTGGCACACAAAGGAAGGGCAAGAAATGCTTGTTGACCAGACAGGCCTAAGCACTGGGTGAATATCTGCACCTTTAACATCGTGTCCCCACTGGAACCCTCACTCACAGGTGCAAGACTACTCCTGCCTCCTGGGAGCGCCCAGCATGGAAGTCTTCAACTTCAAAATCAGCTAGTGCCAGCCTCATTTAAACGAAGAATGCCCACGCCAGCAATTCTGCATCTCAGCATCTACTCACAACTGTTTTGTGCACAGGAATCTCAGTAAGCTTGTTTGTTCCTGTGCTGTGTTTAAGAGTGAAAAGCAAGAAATGACCTTCACATCCATTGGCAGGGCTGGGGTCGCAAGACGCACCGTTTTATGGAATTTGATGTAGCAACAGCGGAGTGAGCTAGGTCCACAGTTATTAGAACCAGTGGTTGTCACAAGGTTGCCAGTTCGATTCCTCAAGTCCCGCAAGCCGCAAGGGATAGTGGGCCCCACCCCCGGCAACTAAGATTGAACACGGCACCTTAAGCTGAGCTGCTGCTGAGCTCCCAGATGGCTCAGTTGGTTGGAGCGCGTCCTCTCAACCACAATGATGCCGGTTCGACTCCCGCAAGGGATGGTGGGCTGCAACCCCTGCAACTAGCAACGGCAACTGGACCTGGAGCTGAGCTGCGCCCTCCACAACTAAGACTGAAAGGACAACAACTTGACTTGGGAAAAAAGTCCTGGAAGTACACACTGTTCCCCAATAAAGTCCTGTTCCCCTTCCTCAATAAAATCTTTGGGGAAAAAAGAACCAGTGGTTGAGTGATGAACCCAAAATAAGTCAATCATCACAAACGGAAATAAACGTGTTATTTTTACTGAAAACATGTAAAACGTGAACTTGCTCTCCATCTTTCATGGTTGGGCCAAAGCCTTTTCCTTGAAGATGACCCCCACCTCCCCGAAGTTCCTTCTGTCTTCCTCACATAAACCCCAAGCAATCTGTAATTGGCGATCTGTGAGTCCCGTGTCTTTAAAGACCTTCACAAGGCCATCTGATTGTTACAGCTTTTCCCACTTTTATGGTTCTTTCACCCACAGGAGCGATTGTCTTTTAGTGGCACTCTACTGAGACTTTCCTAAGCTTTCCATTCAGTTTTCATAAAGAGAACCATGTTCTTTTTCACACTCACATTTCATAAGTGGAGGTAATCTTCAAGTAAACTGTGTGACTACAGTAACACCAGAGCCAGCACAACCAGGCTTGGGAACAGACACAGCTGGCTCTTGGTAGCACCCAACACGACTCGCCGGAAGAGCAGTGCAGGGGTTTCCGGAGCAGCCTGTGCACCAGCCAGCGTGACTGGCACAGAGAGTAGACCGTCGGGTGGCAGTGTCCTAGCCAATCTATTAAATGAGTCTGCTGCCATTTAAAGTTAGCGGAGTGAGTCATGACTGCACAATTTATATGGTTCTACTGAACTCTAATAACACGGACACATCTCCAAAGAGTCTTATTAAGTGAAAAGGTAAATTACAAAAAGATACATACTATAATGACTCCTTTTATATTTAAATAAATAAACGTATATAAAATTATATATACAAGTATATACATACACTTTCTATAGAACCATCTGTTTGAATATAAATACATAGAAAAAAGACTGGAAGGATGTGAAATGTAGGGCAGGAACAGGACTGGAGGTGAAGGGAGGGGAACTTGATATGAATGAGGGGAGATATCATTTTTCACAAGAAGAATAGATGTATATATTAAGTATCTAATTGTTTTATTTAATCAGCAAGATTGAACAGAAGAATTCAGCATATAAAACAAGCAAGCCCAGACCCTGACAAGTACGCAGCTTTTTAAAAAAAATAAAATTAACACTGGAAATAAGAAACATTTAACTGGCTTCAAAGAAACAGCTGTCTGCCTCAGCCAGGGTTAGCAAGCAAATGGCACGGTCCAAAGCATTCACGGGCCCGAGATCTTCCCTGCGCAGGACTAAAAACAGTCGGTGGATTCATCAAAGCTGCATGTGCTGACCAGACAGCACGGTCAGTGTATGCACTAAGCTGCCACAGCAACCAACTGCTTTTGGCCCTTGGTTTGTTTCTCCATTTAGCTGGAAATGCTGCACGCCTGACAAATTCACCAAGAAGCAGCATTCAAAGGGACCTTTCAAGATGGCTGAGATTATTCTGCAAATCAGAGAGCTACGTTCAGCCTCATTCACTGCAAACATTTGTCTCCATCATTCATTTATCAGTGATTTAGTGCGTCCCTAGTACACGCTAGGCATGGTACTTAGAGCGGGGGACAGAGTTGTGAACTAGAAGCTGGTGACCTAGCACACAGGAAACAAAACCACCCACAAACAAATCATTACTTCATGTGAATTGTGTTCATGTTATAAAGCCCAGGAGCAGAATGACCATCCTACCACGGGGGGAGGGCATCAGGGAAGACCACGAAAGGTCCCCCGTGGAGGTGGCACTGAAGCTGAGAACTGAAAGGGAATTAGGAGGGAGGGAGTGGAAATGGGAGAGAAGAAGAGGGGTCTTGCGTGCACCCTGAGGCAGTCAGAAGGCTGGCTGGCTGAGCAAAGGAAAACGACTTCCTGGTTGCGGCTGGGTGGGACATGAGGAGGGACAGACAGGTGCATGTGGAATCATACCTAGGTCAAGAACTCTGAGTGATTCCTAAAAGCAATGGGGAACCATTACTGGATTCTTGAGCAGAAGGGGAATTTCATCACGCACATGCCTTTCGTGCCCAGCTGAAAACATTGCTTTTGCAGTCTGTGCTTCCAAAATGGCCCTCATTTTCCTCCATCACGGTGGGCCCCGCAAACATTTGTCAGGCCCCCTAGGACAGCCAGACACTTTGCAGCTGCCCCAGCCCATCATTATCAAACCCCGAGGCCACCCTGGTTCAGAAGCCTTTCACCATTATGCACAAATCCTCAGACTGCTGGGCTTATGGAAACATTCCCAAAACGTTTTTCTGTGCAATCGAGACGCCTGCTTGGAAAATCCCGGCTGCAAGCAGTTCTCGCTCCCAGGCGGTTACACCCAACTGTTCTGCGAGATTCTGCGTCACAAAAGGGATATCCCCAGCTAATCTGACATTCGAATGGACTGGAGAATCTGGGCTGCCTGCTGCATTCAGGGTAATCATGTCCCATCAGCGTGTGTGCCCGTCCTGAGTTATCTAATCGAATTTCCTGTATGTGTGAATATAAATACTGTTGCCCTGACCCATGATGAACTTGGGAATGGACTGATTACATCAGTTTCAATAGATTAAGGTTTTCAAAAACAGATGGACACCATTACTTTTATTTTCATTTAAAATGGACACAATTTCCACGGGGTACGGATAAAATTAATGACCTTAGAAGGCATCAACTTGCCTGTGAAAAAATAAAATCAGATAATCATATCATTGCCTGAGATCGTAACACAGTCTTAGTTTGAGATGTCACATGCCTTTTTCTATTTTCTTGGAACGAGGCTATTCTAACACATTCTTTTGGGTGCACTGAATGTCAGCGTGACTTGGCTTAAACGGCTGGGGATAGATCACCACCCCAAAATTACTGAAACCAAGAGAAATCCACAGGATCAAGACCAGACCAACAAAATCTTATAAAATGGTAATCAAATCAACTTACTACCAAAACCAGGCTCTTCTTAAATTGCAGAGATCAACTTACTCAGCTTATGAAGTAAGAATATGGAGATACATGCCGGCCTCAAGCAAATCCATTGAAAAAGTGCCAGCTAACCCACAGCACACTCACTAGTGATGGTGAAACCGGTTTCGACAGTGTTTCCACTTTGTTCCAAGAACCCCTGTAGTCAGATATGGCAGCCTTTGCTCTGTGTTTATATTACTCAGGCTCCTGGCAGCAGGGGACCCCAACGCTGGCTCCCTATTTCATGGGTGTCTTTTCTCCATAGTTTTCATGGACAGGCCATGGAGTGTGCGGTTATGGGTGAAGTTCTGAGAATGAGACAGCCCAATCCCACCTCTCCTCCTTCTAGATACCCAATTTGGGGCAAATCACTTTACCCACAGAGCCTTAGTTTTCCTGTGTAAAAATGGGTACGATGGCAGTACCTGCCTCACAGGGCTGTGGCAGGGACACAATAGATATGCAATGTGTTGGGCACCGTGTCCAGCTCAGGGCAAGCCCCTGGCACGTGTCAATTATCACTGTTATTACTCTATCTAGAACACCTGGGCTTTGCCCCCGACTCACCCCGAGTCCCATGTACACCCAACACCCCCCACCTACCCAAGACTCCGAATCCTTGCTCTCTGAATCTTCACTCACTCCTTTGGCTGACCTTGGCTCTGACCTTCCCCCAGTCATCTCCCCCCACCCCTGTGTCTCACTGTCACTTAGAACACTGCAGGTCATTTCGCTGGCTCAATAGGAGGGGCTCCTAGAACACCCACATCTAACTCCTGTTGAACGTGCATGAACCCCCTGATCTGACCATTTCCATCCCACTTTATTTCTTGGGATTCCCCCACACCCCAGGTCAACTCATACTCCCATGTGCCCCCTAAAAGGCAGGACAGGGGCAGATGGGGCAGACCCAAGTCTGCATCCCCCTTCTGCTTCTGACTGGCTGAGATCTCCAGCAAGTTTCATGCAGAGTCACACAAACAAATCTGCAAAAGGCACCGGACACAATCGTACACGCTGAGACTGTACCTCTGTGCTGCTGCGAGACAGGCAAGATGACTGGATGGGAACAGCAGTCAGGAGAGCAGTTAGTCCTGGGGTAGGGAGCATGAGTTAGGTGCGAGGAAGACTGCTCATTACATTCTGTTTCTTGATGTGGGTGCTGGTTACACGAGTGTGTTTAGTTGGCAAAAATTCACTGAGCTATATAGTATCTGTGCACATTTCTGGATGTGTGTTACATTTCAATAACATTTACCCCCCCAAAAAGCAATGACAATTTGTGCCTCAGTTTCATCATCTGTAAAATGGGACACAGAGGAGAGGCAATCATGCCTACTGCTAAGGTCTCTGCTCCTACTGTTTCTCCCTTGGCCTCCTGCCCTAAATTCTATCCGCCTCATGTAAAGGTCATGAACTAGGTGCCCATCACGGGATTGGCTCCAGGACTTCGTTTCAAACGAACTATAAAGTTCTGGAGACAGGCTACATAACAATGACTATACTTAACACTACTGAACTATACACTTAAAAATGGTTAGTTACGATAGTAAATTTTACATTATTGTACCTCGATTGAAAAATAAAATAAACTACATGGGAATATTATAATCTTGGAGATGAATTTATAACGCCCAGAGTTACTGACTGCTAAGGAAGGCATCAAGGTGTGCCCTTGGGCTTATATTTTTTAAAAATCTTGCCTCAAGGCATGGAAAAATGAATAAACAGCAAAAGCCGTTCAAAAAGAAAACTAGATAAAAAGTCTTATGTATTTGGACAAATATGTTAAAAAGTAGAGGGATTTAGATAAAGACTAGGAAAAAGAGCCACGAAGAACAGGATTTATTGTTCTGGAGAGCAGAACGCCTGATGATTTTCTTTTTCTATTGTCTACACTGTGTATATTTTACATTTATATTTCTTAACCATAAAAGTAAATGAAAATGAATACCTGTATCTAGGCTTCATGGTCTCCCTCCACCCCTGTGTGGTCTTCTCAGCCCGCAATTGTGTCTGGAGATTGCTACCTCCTGTGTCTCCTATAGATTCCTGTATGTGCGACATCCCTCTCCTCCTCAGGAGAGGAGATTTCAGCCCTCTTTCCTGCGGAGCTCCAATCCAGCCACAGAATCGTTCTCAACCGAGTGGACAAGGCACTGCCACCCCAACGAAACACATCTGCCATGCACAAATACTTGCTCTCTCTCTGGTTTTTCTCTGTTTCCTGCCATTCGCCCTACTCCTCCAGTGCAAATGTCGGATCCTGGGGAAGGGGGCAGAGATGTATTCTTGCTCTCCCCAAGTCGGGTCTGAGTAGAGGCTACAAGAAGCCCAAAGAGCACACTTGTGATTGACAACCTCTCAGACTGCACACCTCTCTCTTCAGCTGAAAGCTCCCTCCTGACGTAATTCCAAATCAAGAGCACCTATTTCTAAGCTAAGGAACTATCAAGCACCGCTTCCTACAGAGCATGACGGGAGATGGTTTCAACCTGACAGTTAATAAGAACACCGCCTGGGTTTACCTCCCTGCATTCAAGATTGCAGGCAGGCAGAGGGGACGCGCCTCTTCCCAGACGCGCGACATGAGACGGCGATTTCCGCATCAGCAGGAAGGATGGGGAGCACGTCTAGGTGCCTTTGGTCACACCCTCCAAATGTGTTCAAGGAAGCAGCTTTTAGCTTTCATGGCAACCAGGACTTTCTTGGTCTGATTTAAAAATCACTAACACTTATCTGATTGCAAAGATTTTGCAGGGAAACTGATCTTTACATTGGCTATTCATGGCTGCCGTGCAGACCTTTGGGTGGGGGATGCTCGGGGTCCCTGCAGACAGGATCACGCTGACTCAGAAGTGCACACTACGGGACAATGCAGACACGAGGTCCCTCGTCATGAGGTTCTCTAGGCCCTTGGGTGGCACAACTCTCTGGGAGGAGACCCAAGATGCACTTACCTTGATGTCAGGGTGGACAATTTTCTCAAAAGCCCAGGACACATGAATTGACCAAGAGTCCTGGCAGCTCATGGAAATGTTCAAGCATATAACTTCTTATTACTGTAATAGTTTATCAGCTCTTTTAGAGTTTGAGGCTATTAATAATTTATTAGGTGGATGGGCAACCGAGCTGACTATCTGCCACTGGGAACATCCTGAAAATTCAAGGCTATATGAATGCAGTGAGGACGTACCTTACAGGAAGGCAATGACATCGATGGAAATGATTGTTTTATAATTAATAGATTAATGGCTTTTATGTATCAGGCATGGTACTAAGAGAAGGTCAAATATGCTGCAAATGATATGCATATGAAATCTGGAGACCCCATCTAGCTGTGTAACTTTGGGTAAGTTACTTGATCTTTCTGTGCCTCGGTTCCTTCATCGTTAAAATGAAGGGGCTTTAAATCACTATGAATATAGAATAACTAAACCAGCACAGTGATGGACCAAGAACAGTAAGTCAGCAGTAACTAACAGAAAGCCTATCAAAGACGTTAGCACATATTTGAAAATTTTTAGTATATGATAATAGTGATATTTTAAAGCAGTGGAAAAAAGAAGCATTTAAGGTGAATACTACACAGTCAGTTAACTACTTGGAGGGAAAGAATAGCATTGTGCCCCACCTCACACCTTATACCAAAAATTAATTCCAAATTAATTTTACAGCTATATGTTTAAAAAACAAAAAAACAATGGGGAATGTTTGCTCAATCTTGGAATTTGGAAGCACTTTTTACACCACTAAGACATTACATTAAGAAGCTACTAATTAAGACACTCAGATCTGACCACAGAAAAATATGAAACTTCTATATATCAATATCTACCCCACACAAAATTAAGAGGCTGGAGAAAAAAAGGAAGTAGGAAGGGGTAACAATCCCTACACATATGATTTGGAAAAGGACTAATAATTTTTTCTATATTAAAAATAAAACCCTTACAAACTAGGTTTCTAAAAGGGCACATACCCCAATTAAAAATAAAACACACAAACAATCTAAATGACGTGCAAAAGAAATGTAAAGAGCTACTGAACCGAAAAAGTGAGGGGAGTGAATGAGATTTAGGGTAAGAAGTTCATACCGAGGGCTCCATGCCAGGTTCACACTCTTTTAAAGAGTTCAGAGTTCACTACAATTGGGCATGTATGGCCTTGCTTGTGTGGTCAAAAGGGTACATTCCTGAAAGTCCTGGCCATGAGACGCAACCTGACCACAGGCTGCCTGGGACGTGCCTGGGTGCAGGAACCCCGACAGAGACAAGCGCCCCAGCTCCAGCCTGGTGGAGACACAGGGGTGTCAGCAGAGCTGTGAGCAGGGCTCTCACGGGCCCCTCTCCTCACCTGCCCCGAATCAGACAGCAGGAAAAGAAATCACTGGTCTCCAGGACCTTCCCCATCTGAGGCCCTCTGGCTGCCCAGAGGATGCTCAAGGTTGATGGACAGGGAAGGGAACAGGAGGGGGTCTACCTGCCGCCTTTCAGCCTAGAGCTTCCCTCTGCCCTGCACTGACTTAGCCCCTGATCCGTGCGACTTCTGGCTCTTCCCCAAAGTCAAAATGACCATGAAAGGTACACGTTTTAAATTGCTTCAGGACATCGAGGCAGCCACAACAGCGCAACGAAAGACACTCACGAAAGAGGACTTCCAGAACCGCTTCAGAAAGTGGCAAGAAGGATGGGATAAGTGTGTTCAAAGCCGGAGGGGGGGTGCATTTTGAGGGGGATTAATGGCAATATGTCTTTTACTGTAATAATTTTATTTAAACATTCATCGTATTGCTTTATTGTTTGATCACCCTTATATATTAGCTATATTTTTAATAAAAATCTCTTTTTTAAAAAAAGGAAAAAGAAATACATAGTCTGTTAAAGTAAGGTAACTGCTAAGGACAAAAAGGCAGGGAACAAGAAATAAAATATTGGGGGGGAATGTCTGTCAACATTTTAGATGGGACAGCCAGGGAAAGCTGATTAGGTAACTTCTGAGTCAAGATCAAAAAGAAGTGAGCGAATGGGCGGGGTGGATATTTGGGCAGAGACACCCAGGCAGAGAGACCAGTCAGGGCAAAGGCCTCCAGGTGCAGTGCAGGGCGTATCCAAGGAGGGGGCCCAGGTCACACCATGTGTAAGCGATGGAGGAGGCTCCACTGGGCCATACTGCCTTTCCAGCTGGCCTGGGAGGTGAGGTGGTCGCCCACGGTCACATGGTGAAGCACTGAAAGACCAGCCAGGCATTGAATGCACTACCGGAAAAGGACACAGAGACCCACACTAGATGACACACCTATACCCTCCTTTGGGGGGCTGGTGGAGAAAAGGCCTGGGTCCCACGAACCCAGTGCAAGGCATGGAGTCTCACAGCTCCACCTCCAGCTTCCCTTGGCTCCCAGGAAGCTTCTCCGGACTCAGTTATGGAACAAGCAGAGGGAGCCTCCTGAAGCCCATAGGACAGAAGTGAGGACAGCCAGCCCCAGTCCCTGGGGAAGCAAAGAGCTATCGGCAGGATTTAAAGGTACTTGCAGAGACTGAGAATAAGCCCCAGAATTTATCTCTTGGGCTCAACTTACTGGCCTGGGGGGAGAGGCTGTTTGGGGAAAATTTTCAAAACGAGTGATGGTCAACATTCTCAAAGACAGCTGCATATATGCAGAGGCCTCCTGCATAAGTGTGTGTGCACATACGCACGTTCTCTCTCTCTTCTACCAAATACATACCTAAACATGAACACCCCACACTCGCTTTTCTCCACCATCTAACTGGGAAGTTGTTTGCAGTTAGCATGCAGACAAGCAGGGCAGACTAGAACCTGGAGTCCGAAGACTGCAGTTGGAAAGCTAGCCTGCTCGCATATGAGCTGTGTGACCCTGGGCACCTCACTTCCTTAGCTGGCCGCGGCGTCAGTTTCCTCATCTGCAAAATAGAGTCCACCAGTTTATTGTGAAAACTACAGAAAATTAAATAAAGCACCCAACTCAGTGCCTGACAGTCGGAGCTCCATAAAATGGAAGCTATCGAAGCACAATATGGTTTTAGAACTATTTGCAGTGTAATCATTTCATTTTAGAGGACAAACCAGACCCACGTAAGCAAATTTATGAGCCATTTCTAAATACAAATGGCAACAGAGGTGAGATAATCAACAACTAGCCCCAACTAGTCATTTGCAACAGAAATGAATGTTTCTTAGTCAATAATCTTTTTTTTTTCCTTTCCTGGCTGTGGCTTGGTTTGAATCAGCCAGTCTGTGAAAAGCCAGGGCACATGGTTTGACCTCTTTAAAGCGAACTGCAACTCGGAATGATTCTTGAACCCAATAAAGCCAGTTCTCCAAGCAAAGGTCAGACAGCGGACCTGGGCTTGATTACATTGGCCAAGACCCTATTTCTAAATAAGGTCCTGTTCGCAGGTATTGCAGGTTTGGACCTGAATGTACCTTTGGGGGGGGGGGCCACAATTCAACCCATAGCAGTGACCGTCCCAGACAATATCAGAACAAGCTAACACTGTTAGCCAGTGGCCAATGTCCTAGGGACAGCCACAGAAGGGAAGCGGGCAGGGACTAGGTCAACACACTGGGTGCTAGGCTTAGCTTTGCCTTCTTAACCCTGGGATGTTACGGGGAAATGTTTTTAATGCCAGGGTGGCCATGAGCAAATAAGATAATGCATGCAAGGGACAGCACAGTGCCTACACCCAGTGCCACTTAGGAGGCCGCTGTGGGTAGTGTCTGCAGGAGGCGCATGGTTCCATCACTCAGTGATATTTCCATTTCCCAGTGACACACAAGTCTTAGAAGCAGCAGTCACACAGGCGCCCAGCTAAGGAAGCAGCGTGGGAGGGGGGCGGGAGAGGCTCCGCTCTGCTTCGAGGGAGGGAAGGGAGCTGAACAACGAAGCAGGCTTTTGTGAGCAGGAGGCAGGAGATTCAAGTGAATTGTCAGGAGTGTCAGCTGCAGAGGGTGCTGGGTTGAGGTGCTGAGTCAGACGGGCTGCACCGATCCTACAAATGATGAATACTCCCACCAGAAGAAATCTGTTTGACTTCAGAAAAGTACAGGTTACAGTGATACTCACTAAACACCCCACCTTCCCACTCCAGAGACGAGAGGAATGAGTAACGGGAAATCCATCAAGGTCCCAGAGGGATCCACCACTTTTTCTGAGATTTTCCCCCCAAAGTGGGGCTCTATCACATCGTATTTGCCTGCGATGATGTATTATCAGAATCCCCTAGTAAAAAGGTTCAAACGTCATAACGCGTGAGGTAATAGATCAGGATCGGTAAGTCTCCTTGACCGTAAATGAGGTTCCTTTTCCCCTGGCCTTAATTGTAACAACGATCTCTACCAAGAAAACCACTCGTAGCTGCCTGATCGGAAGACAAACTCTCTAAGAGGGTTTTCAGGTAATGGTGATGGTCTTACCGTTCCTGGCCAAAAAGTCCCACCCTCCCCAACCCTTAAACCAGACCCTGGTACAAAGGTTTTCAGATGACTGTACACTTAGCCAGTGTTTCAGTTTCCTATGGTTTCTGTAACAAGTGCCCACAACTTAGTGGCTTAAAATCTCACAAATTTATTCTCTAACAGTTCTGGGCATCAGAGGTACAAACGGGGTCTCACTGGGCGAAAATCAAGTATCAGCAGGGCCGCATTGCTTCTGGAATCTCTAGGAGAGTCTGTCCAGTGTCTTTTCCAGCTTCTACATGCCACCTGTGTTCCCTGTCTTATGCCCCGTCCTCTGTCTTCAAAGCGGGCAACAGCATCACTCCCGCCTCTGCTTCTGTCCTCGTATCTTATCTGACTGTCTCTCGACTGCCCCTTTCTCTCATAGGGACCCCTGTAACTACACGGCACCTGCCTGGGTAACCCAGGTTCACCTACCCATCTCAAGATGCCTAACTCAACCATATCTGCAGTCCCTCCTGCCGCGTCAGGTCACACACGCACAGGTTCTGGGGATTAGGACATGGCATCTTTGGGAGGCCATTAGTCTGTCCACCATACCCCATAAAAGAGCCACCCCAGTGTCCCATAGCTTCACAGTCCAGACTCCTTGGAAGAGTCCCAGGCCCCACATACATAATCTGCTCTGCTGATCGCTCCAGAGCCCTGTCTCCCACCTGACCCTACACTCTACCCATCCACACTTGGTGACTTGAGGTCCCCTGAGTGTCTCAGGCACTGCTCACCTCTTTGTCTCCTTCCATCAGGGAAACCAGCTGCCACCCCACCCCATTACCCTCCCTCATTCGGCTGTCCCTAGACACCCCTAAGACACAGCTTCAACATCATGACCTCCAGGAACTTTTCCTGATCCTCCTAGCCTGGCCTAGACACCTCTTCCCCGCACCCCGACCACCACCACCACCACCACCACCACCCCCTCACTTATCCCACCATAAGTGTCACACTGTATTATGACTGTCTATTTACTCATTCGTCTTCTCCAATAGGGGGTATTAGGAGGACCTCAAAGGCAAGGGCTACAGTTCATTCATCAAGTCTAGCCCAATGCCTAACTTACAATGAGTGCTCAGTAAGTGCTGGGTGGATGCATGGATGGATGGATAGATGGATGGGCCAACAGACAGAGGAACGGAGAGGGAGAGAGGGAGAAAAGGAGGGAAGATGGGTGAGTGCGTGGCATAAAAGCATATGTTCGATAAATATTTGTTGAATAAAGGAAGGGAGGGAGAGAGGGAGGAAAACGGCATGAATTAGAGCCACAATCTACACTGGGAGAACTCAGCGAAGGAGCGGCCAACCTAAGGAAGCTGCTCACGACGTGGGCATCCCCTGTGCTAAGTCAGAGGGGGAGGCCCTAGTGAGGAGGTAGCTGCGACCAGGAGGGTGCCAGGAACAGGGAGACAGTCAACCAGAACTAGCAACACGTCAATGAACGATTTTCATTTCCCATGCTGACTCAAAAGCAGCCTCTCTAGGAAGCAGCAGGTGTCAGGACTTCCTCCAGGCCAGCAGCCAGCTCTGAGCCCCACCGCTGTGGCACAACAACTCAGCGCATAAGCGCAGCTTCAAGGTACTCCAAACCTCACCCGGGGCCCAGCCTCTGCCTGCAGCCGACGTTTAAAACTTTATCTAGGACTTGGCAGCACAGTGCCCATGCCGGAGGGGGAGCCACAGGGTCACGGACGTCAGCCGGCCTTGGGGCTGCCCACAGTGAAGAGATGTGCCTTTACTCCAAGGCCAGGCGAGTGCCAATTCCAACCATTTTCCTTAAAAATATCAGGAATTTTCTATAAAGTAGTTATATGAGTGTGATATTTTTGCCAAAATTTTATGAGAATTTTCAAACACAAAGAAAAGTTGAACACTGCTGTACACCCCGAAAATGGCTAAAATTTAAAAAGACTGACAATAACAAATACGGGCATGGAAGTGAGGCAACCGGAAATCTCATATATTGTTCCCGGCAGTGAAAGCAGGTACAACCACTTTGGAAAAGTGTTTGGCATTATCTACAAAAGCTGAATCTACGCATGCCCTGTCACTACCAACTGCTTCCTAACTATAAGCCAATAGCATTTCAGGGACATAGTTCCCAAGACGTGCAGGCAAAAATTATTCCTAGAAACCTAGCACTATTATTCATAGAAACCAAAGAATGGTACACCAGTGCAATGGTACACTCTCAAGATAAAAATATTATCTAGGGGCCGGCCCGGTGGCTCAGGCGGTTAGAGCTCTATGTTCCTAACTCCAAAGGCTGCCGGTTCGATTCCCACATGGGCGAGTGGGCTCTCAACAACAAGGTTGCCAGTTCAATTCCTCAAATCCCGCAAGGGATGGTGGGCTCTGCCCCTTGCAACTAAGATTGAACACAGCACCTTGAGCTGAGCTGCCGCTGAGCTCCCAGATGGCTCAGTTGGTTGGAGCGCATCCTCTCAACCACAAGGTTGCCGGTTCGACTCCCACAAGGGATGGTGGGCTGTGCCCCCTGCAACTAGCAATGGTAACTGAACCTGGAGCTGAGCTGCGCCTTCCACAACTAAGACTGAAAGGACAACAACTTGAAGCTGAATGGCACCCTCCACAACTAAGACTGAAAGGACAACTTGACTTGGGAAAAAAGTCCTGGAAGTACACACTGTTCCCCAATAAAGTCTTGTTCCCCTTCCCCAATAAAAATCTTAAAAAAAAAAAAAGAAAGAAAGAAAGAAAGAAAGGCTTCAAGGAACAACTAATATTCAAGCTGCACCTCTAAAAAAAAAAAAAATTATTTAGCAACAAAAATGAATAACCTTCAGCTGTATACAAAATATGGACAAATCTCACCAATGTAATATTGGGCCAAAGAAACCAGACATGAAAGAATACACACCTTATGATTTGCTTTCTATAAAGCTGAAACCCAGGAAAGACTAGACTTATAGACATACAATAGTCAGAAAAGTTACTTTTGGGGAGAAGCAAGAGGGTGGTTATTAAAAGAGCCTAAGGATGGTTTCTGAGGATGTGAGCCAAGGTTCTAATTGATGGCCTGGGTCACAGGCACGTGATATGGTGACAATTCATGGATGTGTTCATTTTGGTTGTGTACCTTTGGAAATAAGTAATATGTCAATAAAAAGAAAGTTGAAATGATCTTACAGTGAGTCCCATACACTCATCTAGCATTTACAAAGACCATTTTACTATTCTTGCTTTTTCAGCTATCTATCCATTCTTTAGCAGTCCATCAAGCAGTATTATTATTATTATTGATGACGATGATAAATGATATTTTGACATGCCAGCTATGAAGGCAACTTTCTCAACAGCCCAGGCTGGCCTCTCCCACCATGGCTCTTTGCCACTCTCATGTCACCTTGTTCCCCCTTCCCCGTCCCACTTTGGGCAGATGAGCTAGAAAGCAGAGATTTTCTGAAGTGGATGAAAACCAAGGAAACACATTCCTCTTCGGGTTCAGACGCGTCGGGCCGCGTTTGTTGTCTGAGCTGCAGCGTCACCCTACATGTACCCTCCTTTAGTGAAACCAGCCCCGAAACTGCAAAGGTCTCGCCCCCAGGTGCTCACTGCTGGGGGCCCAGAAGGGCTCAAAACATGTCCAAAGCCATCCCAGAAACAGAGGTTTCTGGTAATTAAGAAGTGAGATTTCTCTTCTTACCTTTGCGGGTGGGGAGAGGCTGCAAAACAGCAAAGGCCCAGGACCCTCAACCATCCCTGAGAAGAAACTGGTCCTCTCCTCGGAGCTGCCTGGAAGCGACGATGAAGACCTGCTGTGGGGTCTGGTTCCTGTAGTGGGTCCTGCAGAGGCACCCTCAGGAGACCAGACAAACGCCATGTACTCATGGGGTGCGGGACAGAGGATGGGGTCTTCCTATCCTTTGTTGTGCCTTGGAGCCCTTGGCTGTCTGGTGAAGAATCTGGACCCCTTCTCAGAGGCATCGTTTCAAATGTATAACATAACTTCACAGGATTGCAAAGGAAACTGATCATATGGAAATATTTCTTACAATCTGTGCTAGAACAAAAAGATGGCTTCTTTACTGCATTAAATAGCAGTATCTAGATGTAGGTCTGATAACTTCCCTAACTCTGTAGTGACAAATGAAACAATATTCCGAGATAGCTACGACAGGAATGGGATATGAACACATCTGTGACGTCCATGGGTGACCGACTCCCAGGCAGGGCTAATACCATTGCAGCTCTGCCTACAGCCATCAGGGAGGAAACACCACATAGCAGCTATACATCAGCGACCACAAAGATTCCCTTTTTTTTGCATTCAAAGATCCCCTGAGTTCTGTGGACCCGAGGATGAGAAGTCCTGGAAGTTAGGAGCTTTCTTTTGATTCCCTTTATTTTCTTCCTGATGATAACATGCTCCCTTCACCAAGGTGTATACCCAACCGCACTGAAAGTTGAAAACCAGGGCTCAGATACTAGTACACGAACGTTCACAGCAGCACTATGCACAACAGTCAAAAGATTGGGACCACCCCGAATGCCCATCAATGGTGAATGAATGAACAAAATGTGGTACGTACACATACGTACACACACACATGCACATGTGCGCACACACACGCTGGAATATTATTCAGCCTCAGAAAGAAAGGAAATTCTGACACATGCTACAACATGAATGAGCCTTGAGGACATTACGCAAAGTGAAATAAGCCGGTCACAAAAAGCCAAATACTGTACGATTCCACTTACACGAGGTGCTCAGTCAGATTCACAGAGACAGAAAGTAGGATGGTGGGTACTGGGGGGGAGGAATGGGGAGTCAGTGTTTAATAAGGCCAGCGTTTCGGTTTGGAAGATGGAAAAGTTCTAGATGATGGTGGTGATGTGAATGTACTTAATGCCACTGACCTGTGCACTTGAAAATGGTTACGATGGGAAACTTTGTCAGGTATATTGGACCACGATAAAAATAAGTAAATAAATAGAACCACCCCCTGTAGAACACAGGGGCGCTGTCCGGCAAGAAGAGGAACAGACTAGACTCCCTTGTGGCCAGGGGCACAGTTGCCTGTGGCTCTGAGCTGGGCAGGGCTGCCACACAGAGCTGGGCTTGAGAGCTGCTGTGTCACCATGGGCAGGTCACTTCACTTCTCTGGCCTCAATTTTCATCTCTGTAAATGAGGGCTGCGGTCACAGGTGCACTGTTGCGCTCTGGGCACTGATGCCTTCCCAGCACGGTGATGAGCAACTGTCTTGCCAAGACTTCCTGATAAGCCTGTAAGGTTAGTAGTATTGTGACTGTGCTTACAGATGATTCAGTGGATGGACCCAGGTCACCCAGCTGGGACTGGCAGCCAGGCTGATGGAGCAGCAACGACGACAGCTGTGTGATCTGCCTGTTTACTGTCGCTCTCCCACTAGGCTGCAGGCTCCAGCACGACAGACAAGGTCTCTGTTTCATTTGCCACGTAATCCCCAGAGTGGGCCGAGCGGGAGGCTCAATAAATACTGCTGAGCAACTGAAAGAATCAAGTTCTGTCAGATCCCCAAACTGTATAGTGGCATTTAGAGGGCCTGGTTTTTCAGGTGTCTACGCGATATTGTGATAACCCTGCAGGTCACAGGTCAGTGACACCAAGGAGCCACTGCCAGAGTGGGCCCGAGGAGGCCACAATTAACGGGACAAAAAAATAAATCTACCCCATGGTATACACCCACCCAGTCACAGGTACATACACACACCTGGGGAGAACACCGATGACTCAGGAACCAGTAGTGGCAAGTTTCTGCCAGTGTACAGGGGGCTCACGCTTGGTTCCAGAGGCCCCAGCGCTGGGAGAGAGCCGAGAGATGAGGTCAGCCTTATACCTAAGCTCTGGGGGTGCAGAAGCTGTGCCTGAGTGAACGCTGAGGGTTACCTGATGTGTCTCACCTCAGGAGACAACTCAGGGTGTTCCCAAAGCTGCTTTTACAATCCTCTTCCCAGGGGCTCCAAACAGGAGCTGAGGGTGGTCCGGGAAATGGGCACAGCAGTCTTCAAACAAAAGCACGTCATCACATTTCCTTTTCAGGCAGCGATCTAAGCCACAGGGCCCTTTAGGGGGAGGGATAGTTGGCAGTGACCTAAATTAGGCAAACATGGCTGGGCTGGGTGTCTCGGGAACCTGGATTCAACAGACTGGACCAGTCAGCTGGTTGGCCGGAGCCCAGGGAAGCTTGAGGTGCCATGAGCGACACCCTACCTTTGGAGTCCAATCAAAATGGGGGCAGGGTGGACTGGTGACAAAGCCCATCTTGAAGCCAGGTCCCCGTCTATAAGACGGGGTGACTCTGCCCCCAGCTGCGGCCACCACCCTGATGGAACAAGAGGGCAAACACAGAGTTACTCTGTAGCAGTAAATAGAAATGAAAGAAATCTGCACGACAACAGAGGCAGATGTCAAACACAGGAGGACACAAGGAAGAGCGGAAAAGCCAAGTTGCAAGCTCATTTCAGAAGCATACACCAAGCCACACTACACAGCGTTTATGGTTATGGGTCTATAAAAGTATTTAAAATCGACACAGTGTTTACGGTTATGTGTGTATAAAAGTATTTAAAATCTAATTTCAAGATCCACACCAAATTCATCAGAGAGGGTACCTGGAGGTCAATGGAGAACCTGAGGTGACTGTCAAGGTCATTGTAACTTCTCCAATAATGTTTTATTCCTTTTACTTACAAAGACAGAGCCAAGAGGACAAAATATTAACAATGGTCAATTCTGGCTGGTAGAAATGTGGGTTCTGGTATGAGTCTTTGCTGCTTTCTGTTGTGTTTATTGGCTCACCTGAAAGTCACCTTGACATCTGTATGTGATCAGCACGAACCCTGCTGATCATGTATGTCTCCTAAAATGTGCATTTATTTACGTATTTTTATTCTCAGAATTCAAAACGGAAAAGTCTCTCAGCGCAGGTAGTGTTCAAAGTGCATTCCTCTCCACAGGAATTAAGAGTCCAGGTGCCCCAGGGCTCTGCCAGAAGGCACTCCTCTGACCTCTGGTGCTTCAGGGACAAAAGAAATGGTCTGCTCTGCCCGGGGCCCTGCCACTGAGCCGCCTCCCCCAGGACAGACACCTGAGGAGCCCTGTGTGTCCTGCACTGGAGGCCCCAGCACTAAGTGTCCAGAGGACTCTCCAGCCTCCTGTTTCAATCCAGGTGTGGTCACCTGGCATATGACTCTGACAGCAGGGTCAGATCCACCAGTCACACTCCAGGAAACACAGTGATGTCACTGACCACCAATTGGAGCGCCTGACCAGCATGAGTGAATCGTGTTGCCACACTAGGTTGACAGGATTTCAGCCAGAGGCAAAGACACTTGACATTTCCTTTCTCATGGGCAGCCTTATCAAGTGTAAATGTAGGGTTTACGGAGGGCGTTGCCCAATACTGAAAGCAGCCAGCAGCCCCCACGTCCACCCCCACTTAGCTCCTAAATTTCAGATTTACTCTTAAATTGTAACAGGGCCCCTTGAATCCTGCTTAAACACTTTCCCTCCTTCGTTTCTAGATAAAAAACAAATAACATTCTGTACGCTACATTTCACTGTATCACACGCTCCCTATCTATGGAGAAATTCGATCTGTAAGATAACGGATGTCAAAATGGAAAAGAATTATTCAGTATACGTTTGTTCTTTCCCTGATCTCAGTCAATCCCCAACTGAAGAAAAGTGACCCCTCCAAACTGTGACCATTTTGAAACCTGGATGCAAGGTATAAAAGGAGTTTTTAAAACCATTTGGCTCCCCTCATGAGTCCACCATCCTGCATCTGCCTGCAAATAGAGGTGGCCTTGGATGAGAAAACAAAAACCACTCCAGGGAGCCAGCGGGCGGGCTTTTTGGAGAAGCTCCCCACAGACCCGTTTGCTGGATTCGGAGTGCACATAAAGCCCCCTCCTCCCCAGCTGAGTTGCCCCTGAAGACATTCAGGCCCTTCATCTTCTGGAAGCAGAACTGCCCTGTACAGCCCAGCACTTCCAAGAAGCAGCAGTGGCATTTCGGGGAGGCAGCGACCTCAGCAGTCACCATTTTACAGAGCAGAGCGGCGGTGGGGGCAGCTCGTGTTGTGCTGTTCAGGGGGGCGGCGAATGCAGAGCCACCAGATAACTAAAACCTCTGCTGTCTTCCTGCTGCTGCGGACCATCACCATAGGAACCACATCCTGCTGCTACCATGGCAACCGCGCAGTACCCTCCGCTCAGTAAGCAATGATGCAGAGGCCACTCAAGAAGGCTTGCTGCAACGCCTCAGGGCTGACAGGGTCTTGTGGCCCATAGTCACAGGGAACACAAAGTGACAAAGAGAAGTCTTCCAAAGCAATTAGGTTTTTTTTTCTTTTGTTTGTTTAAAAACCCTCCTCCTGCTCGAGAATTAATTTACCGCAAAATTAAATCCTTTTAAAGTACATTCCTGTTTCTGAGCTACAAAAATCTCCAGGGCAAAACACATCAGATAAGAGCCCAGTGGGTACTTCTTTCAACACATGGCCACTGCTCAAATGGAGAGGGCAGGAGGTGACACCACGGGCTCCACAGTCAAACCACAAGCTCACTATGGCTGCCCCTACAGCAGCAGGCCAGGCATTGAGTGAAGACTTTCCAGAAGTAGCACATGATTTCATCCTCACTGACCTGCCCATAAATCTAATCTCCCACTTTTTACCCACATTTTACAGAGGACTGAGCTCAGAGAGGTTAAGTGGCCTGTCCAAGGTCACACAGCACACTGGGCAGGGCTGTCTGAATCTCTTACTCGCAAGCACTAAGAAATTCTGGTCAGCAGGCAAGAGGCAGATCTAGGGTTCAAACACAGCCAGCTGGACTCCAGAGCCTGGGCTCTGGACCACCCACTACACTGCTTCTCAACTACATGGGCAGCTGAAAGACAAACATTAGACCCAGGCCACCCAGCACAGCCTCCCAAGGCCTCCCACCCATCTGGGCTGTGCCTGTCACCCCATGACACTGTTTGAAACAACCCTGCTTGGCCACACAGGGGCACCTGCGTCAGCACCACAGCCGCGCCCTGCAGCCCCCGCCACACATCCGGCATGTGACAGCTTCAGTGAACTGCCCGCTTCAGTGCAGACGGGACCTTCCAGGAAGGTACGATTTCCACGCTCCCTCTTCATCCCCAGGCAGTGATGCCAGAACTCACTTCCTAGTCACCACAGTCTAGGACGACAGAGCCCTCGACACTGAGGGCTTAAGGGGAGGAGACAGGAGTCCAGTAGTCCCAGCACCTCAGGAAGCCATCTCCATGGAGTACAGATTTGCTGGAGCCACATGAAATTGCCACTTTGCAGTGGTCAAATGCTGGCAATCTCATCTGGTCTATCCTAATGTCTGAGCCTTATATTATAGCAAATCCACTTTATTGATGAGGAAACTGAGACTCAAAGAGGTTAAACGACTGCCCAAGATCCCAGAGACAGGAAGTAGGAGACACAGGACTGGAGCCAGGTCTGTGGGTTTCAAAGTCAAAGTCCTTTGCATACAATGCCCTTTCCCTGACTTCCCGGGGGGCTGAGAAGCCCAGAGAGGGTGTGACTGAGTGGAAAACAGACCAGAGAAACCACTTCCTGCACTGTATGAGATTCGAGGTAAGGGGCCAGGGGGCTAGGATGCTCTGTGGGGCCCAGGCTCTGCTCTCCAACACAAGCAGGTTTGGTGTCGTGGAGAACAACAATCACAGAGGTTGTGTTTTATGTTTTGTAATCAATACCAACAGACACAGAACACAGGAAGCAGGTAGACAGTTACTTAATCGGTTTCAGCCCAGCTGGCTAGTATGTAGGGTAGGATGCTAACGCCTACTGCACAGGGCTGGTTGAGAGATAAAAGCAGTCATGTGAGCCAAGAGCCCGGCACCACGCCTGGTACACAGGCGGTGCTCAGAATATACTACTTCCCTCATCCATGGCTAGTCTGGACCTCTTGTCAAGTGGGAGGATACAGCCCAGCCTGGTCCCTCCAGGGACTTCAGTACAAAGCCTCTCCAGTGCCTGTCCCCTCCTCCTTTCCCAAACAGGTCTGGGTTTCCTATATTCCATGGGACGTGAGCAGGCCATTGTTTTTATTCGCGACCCTTACACCTCTCTCCACTTCCCAACTCCACGGTATCAACAAGCGGAGAGGACAGCCAGTGGGCCAGGTGAGCTGACCCCTTAGCAGATGGCAGGTCCTGCTTTCAAAATCATGACAGATTTTATGTGCTTAGCTACCTTTGACCAAATTGAGAGCCAAATAGGAAATGGAGGGATGAGGTAATCCATAGGCTTTAGCCATGGGGGTTTCAAAGGTGATTCAGGGAAATAGCATCCCATTGACTCAAGCCTTCCAAAGAACAGCGAATCTCCAAATAGTGGCATTACCCGCTTTCTCCTGCACACTCAACACACACACACATTCTCTCTCTCTCTCTCTCTCTCTCTCTCTCTCTGTCTCTCTGTCTGTCTGTCTCTCTTAACCATGGTGGGTAGGGGTGACTCAAAGGGACTCCTTTCATTTACTTTGCCTGCAAAGAAATTCCACAAATCCACTGGTGTCCATTTTCCTAGAAAATCCAAGAACTATAAAAGTTTCCCATTGTTGTGGCAGGAGGTCAATGTTGAAAATAGTGTTTTAGGCCACTGCCAGCTTTGTGCCATGGCTGTATCTTCCAAACCTCCAGAGAATATCTAACTCCAAAAATGTCATTCCCAAAGGATGAGACAGTTTCCGACATATTCCCAAAACAGTCATCATTGCTCTGAGTTTCTTCTGGAGAAAACGTTTTCAGCCTCCCTGGTGTTCTGAGGAGAGATTCCTAGGATACACTGGCTTAAATGTTGGGGGTTTCTTTCCCTTAATAGCCCATTGTTTATTGTGCAATTATGCAGCTAATACATGAATACAGTGTGTCACAAAAATTCAAAGAATACAGACATATGAAGAGCAAAACGAAAGAATCCCCTTCGCCTGGACTCAATCCCACTTGCTACTCCAAAATTCCTTTTGCTAGTTTGGGATGTTTCCTTGGAGTCATGTTTCTAGGCATTTATGTACATATAAAAACAAAAATCCTTTTGTTTTATCCTTTTTGTGTAATAATGGGTCTCGAACAATAACATGTTTTGGACATCTTTCCACAGCAATGCATTTTAGATTTACCTCACTCTTTTTTACTGCTGCATCATATTCCACACAATAACTGTATTAAAATATACTGACCTGGTCCTTCGTTGGTGAACTTAGATGCTGTCTCTAGCTGTTCCCTCTGCTCCCTTACGCATCCCTGGGCATGTGTCTAGGCACATGAAGGAGAATCTCTTTAGGACGCTCACCTAGGTGCTTTGGTATCCAGGGCCCTGGAATCAGCAGTGCAGACAGACCCGATCCCTGCCCCCGCAGAGCCAAAAGCCAAGAGTGAGGGCAGGGTGCCTGGCCACAAAACACCCAGGCTGGGGAAGCAGGGCTGGCTTTCTCTAGTGGGGACACCTGAACTGGGTCCTGAGGTGGACCTGGCCAAGAGAAAGGGACAGACATTACAATGTCCAGGGAAGGGCACTGGGGAGAGATTCCAAGCCCAGTAAGAGCACATGACTGCAAAAGGCAAGCAGTGAGGCAGAGTGTGGTACTTCAGGAAGAGAAAGCCATCTGCATGACCAAGACCCTACTGGGAAGGTGGTGGAGAGTGAGAAGAAGCAAGGTCAAAGCAGAGAAGAGTGGGATTCGATTTGTACTTCAGCCAAGTGCCCACGGGAACCAAGAACGAGAAAGGGGCCAAGATGGGGGTGGCTGGAGAGAAGGGGTCTCTGTGCATGGAGAACTTCAAAGGGAAAAAGAACGTACGGCCTAGACCTGAGGTCAACCGACGAGACTGGAAATAACACTGAAGCTGGGACTGCGTCTAAACAGGAGACAGAACCATCTTCAGTGTTTGAACGGAGGCATTTTAATGCAGGGAAATGGGTGCAAAATGGGGACAATAACGCGACAAAAGGTCAGCACCAGCAGGAAACTGCCACTACCCCTAGACCTAACGGAGGGGGTAGAGGTCCTGAAGCCCAGGGGCTGGAGACAGAACCAGAGGGCCGTCCAGTGGGGGCTGGAGCCATGGGAGAATGGCAGCTGCTGTCAGAGAGACTTCCAGTCATAGACAGAGGGAGAGAAATCATCCAACCTGCCACCAGCTCCTCCCACTGTCTGAACCCAACAACTGGGGCAACTGGGACACGCAGCCTGCAGGGGTCACCCCTCTTCCCCCTATACTCAGAGGAGCAGAGGAAGGGCAGGCAAGGAATGGACCCAGGAACAGGCCCAGCACAGCAGAGCAAACCTCCAGTACCTGGAATAGCACCTGGCGCAGGAGACACATTTGTGAAAAGAATAAACAGAGCCAGGGATGGCTTCAGAGCACCCCCCCAACCCCACCCAGGCCGGCAACTGATTTCCTGATAGCCATCCAGGCTGCTCTCGGCCTGATGAAACACGCCTCTCATTACCCCCGACCCGGCCTCGCACTCCCGAGCACTCAATAGTAAATCGATAGTGTGTTCTCTGCAACAGCAGCCAAGTGGTGCCGGCCTGCCGGCCCTCAAAGCCAGGACGGGATGTGCCCAGCCCCTCATGATTCCACACATGTTAGCATCAGCACCACACAATCCACAATGATTCCCACATTTTAAAGCAGGAGGGACCCCAAAGGTTCAAGGACAAGGACCAGGAGGCCAAGGGCTCTGTTCAGCTGCGAGTCACTTGGAGGCCTCCAAGCACAGGTGAGCAGATTCAGCTTCAGCTGCCTAGTCAACCCTGACATCCTGGGCAGGTTCTTTGGCACATCCTGGCACAGAAGAAAGCCTGGGGGCCAGTACATTTTTCTCTGCTGGAGTTAAGCTTCGGTTCAGTTGGGAGGAGGCACAGGTAAAAAGGTTGAGGGCTTTGGGGCTACCCAGCTCTGCCAGGAACCAGCCGTGGGTCGCCCTGGGCTCCAGCTCTGGGAACGGGAAGGCTCTGACCTGCCTCCACGGCTGCTGGGAGATTTAGCAGATTGTGCCTGGTCCTCAAATGACGACGCTCTGGTGAGCAGTTCATTGCATATCTATCACTGGGACAAAGGGGCCCATTCTGGGTCCACGGTAGCCTTATCTGACTGGTATTTATATTAATATTAACTAGAGTGGTAACGCCTAGCACTGACCCAGCACCTATACATGCCAGGCATTATCCTAAGGATTTCCTATCTATTAAGTCACTTAATCTTCACAACCATGTGAAGTAGGAAATATTATTATGCCCATTTTACCGATGAGGAGAGTGAGGCACAGAGAAGTATGGAAACTAACCCATGGACGCACAGGCAGTTCATAAGTGGTGGAGCCAGAACTCCTTTCCAGGCACTCAGGCTCCAGAGCCCACACAATTAACCTCTACACTAGTGTCTCCAGTACGGCATGCCCACTAGGTACCAGGAACTATGCTAAAGGCTCTGTGAGCTTTCCCATTTAATCCCCACAATAGCCCCACTTTGTGAATGAAGAAAGGGAGGCTCAGTGAGATCAAGCCACTTGTCCAACGTCACAGACAGGCCAACTCATGTGGGTTGGAACCTAGGAGGTCTCATTCCAGAACCACATTCCTGACTCCCAGGGTCAACCTTGTTCTTAAGGCTGAGTTGAGCTGCCCCTTCCCCCTTCCTCATGCCATTTCTGGAAAATTCTCTCACCCTGATCCTCTGGGGGTGGTCACATGCCCCCCCAAAGGGGAAGCTTTCTTGGTCACTCTCTCCTGCCTGCCCCACCCCCTAACTGCAGGGGCTGCAACACCTGCCCTCCTTGCAACAGATCCAGACATAAATCCTCCCCTCAAATAGACCAGGCGTGTCACCGGATTCTAGGCTCTTATAGAGTAAATACATGAAGTCATTCTCCACAAACAAACACATTATTTTGGGGACGAAGATTCTCTGGACATCAACAAAGCTGGCAGCAGCGTTTTTTGTGTGTTGTTTTTTAAACTAGCAACAGCAACCAGAACAGAAGCCCCATGGTCCTTTTTGGGGCCAAATCACAAAGCCATCCTTTAGCCCATGATTGCACTGGGCCATGGGGATAAGAATGTGCAGCCAGGACTCAGGGGAGCAAAGCAAATATTGCTGGAGCAAAGACAACAGGGCAAAGGCTCCAAGACTGTGGAGGGAAAACCAAGCCGGAGGTTCTCAGAGCTGGAATTTTAAAAATTCACACCCGGAAAGAGTCGCGCTTCTGAGTCAGGAACTACTGAGTCAGGGGCCGGCTCAAGCTATGTCTACTCCCCCTGCAGAACAGCTCAGCCTGGAAACGGGGATGGCTCCAACTCTGGGAAGTGTCCAGATCCCACCCTCGTCCCCCTGCCTGCGCCCCGCAAGCCTGCACCCAGCCAGGCCAGGATGACGGGCGCTCGCTTCCCTGGCAGCACCCTCAGCATGACCCTGAAGATGAAATGGCCACTCTGCATGCATTTCGCTCTGGAGAGGTGTCCTGACACTGCAGAGAATCAAAGGCCAGCTCTATTTGTGAGCTGGCCTCCCCGGAGATTCCCAGGACGGAAAGGAACCCAGTACAGCCAGGTGGTGTGAGAGATCAGTTTTCGGTCCCTTCATTCACCCGACAGCCATTTCCGGAACACCTACTATGCGTGGGGCCCGCGCCAGCAGTGCTGGCCTGGCTCCTTCACTCCAGCCTGTGGCTGGGACCTTGGCAATGAGGCCAGAGAGAAAGGTGGCACCTATGAATAGCCCTTGGCAGGAAGCCCCCACATCCTGGGCCTGGTGAGCAGCGACGAAGCAGGCAGGCCCCACTCTAAGAAGACTCCATTTAGAAGAAGGGGAGTCTTGCCACGCTAAGGAGGAAAGGACTTAGAGATTCACAAAGGTTTAGGTGAGGAACCAAAATCAGAGTAAAAGGCTCCCGCTTGCCAAAGATGGGACGATCAGAACAGCTAAAAGAAGAGTGAGTGCATCGGATCGAACTCATAACTGTAAATTTAAATCCATGAATTCACATGGAGTAAAAACATTACAAATAAACCTTTGGAAAAATCATATAAAATCAACTCATTAGTCTAAAATTTGGTAAAAGGGGAAAGAATGAAGCTTTTTCCCCTGCGTTTCCTGTATATACGGAACATCAGAGCCAAGTGGCTGATGAAGTGAAGCCCTTTTTAGAATAATCCCATCTAAGAAATGAAGATGGAAGGTAAACTTAAAATATTTTCACTTTGTGTCCCTGATGAAATTATGGACCTGAGCAATGGTGGTGGATGACGACTAAAACATGAGCAGAAAAGCTGATGGATGGGTCGGGCAGCGTACATGAACCTGCTCGTGTGTCACACCCAGAGACCCGACCCCAGGCGAGAGCTCCCTGGAGTACACAGTGCCACCTAAGAAAGGATGTATTTTATTTAACCCAATATATTCAACATGTTATCATTTCAATATGCAATCAATATAAGAATTATCAGTGAAATATTTTATGTTCTTGTTTTTTCATTCTAAGTCTTCAAAATCCGGTGTGTATTTTATACTTATGTCACATTTCAATTTGGACCAGTCGCATTTCAAGTGCTCAGTGGCTTGTGGCTGGTGGCCGTTGTATTGGACAGCGCAGGTCTAGAATTAACTACAAAGTCACAGAATGTACAAGGAATACGGGGCACAGAGGTATATGTTCAATGACACTGTGAGGAAGCAATTAGCAGAACTAGGAACTGGGAATATGGAAAATTCCACAGGACAGATGACCTGATTCAAAAAGAGATTTAAAAAAAGCCCTTAAGGACATATTAAGCAAACACAGTGTACAGACCATGTTTGGATCCTTATTTGAACAAATCAACAAAAATCATGTATGAGACAATTGGGAAAATGTGAATATTAACAGGACAGCTGATATCAAGGAATTATTATTTCTTAGGTATGAGAATAGTATCGCATTTATATTTATTGATTTTTTTCAAAATACCTTATTTTTTTTAGAGATACCTATGTAAGTAATTTCCAATGAAATGACAGGATGCCAGATTTGCTTCCAGATAATTCAGTGGTTGGGAGAGAGGGTAGTGGATGGGGATAGTCGTGTGACAAGATTGGCCAAGAGTTGGTAACTGTTGAAGCCAGTGACGGGGACACGGGTTCATTTACTCTTTTGTGTTGTTAGTCTATGTTTTCAAATTTCCCATAATAAAGGTTTGGGTTTTATTTATTTTGTTTATTTTTTTTAAAAGCAGCCATTAGTCTCAGGCTGGTCTGAGGCCTTAGCCGGGAAGGGCAGTGGTGGAGGGCAGTTTTGAAGACAGCCAGCTCCAGAATCACACCTCCAGGATCTAAATCCTGACGTTATCACTGGCCAGTTGCGTGACTGCATGTCTAAACCTCAGTTTATTCCTCTGCTACTGGGAGCTGATAATAGCAGTGTGTTCTCACAGGGCTGCTGTAAGGAGGAAATAAAATCATATGCACAAAGTGCTCAGCCACGGGCCCATAACGTTAGTCAGCGATAGCAGTGTCGTTACTGGTCTCATCATCATCATCTTTAGAAAGAACACCGGAGACGAGGTGTCCTTCACGGACGCGTTTCCACACTGAGCTCTGGTGTCCTCATCCAGGGAAATGGAGGTCCTGATGCCTGGTCTGTGTAGCTGGGGGGAGCAAATGTCTCCTGGTCCCTGATCGGAACTTGCGAGCCATAAATGGAAGAGAAGGCAGTATGGTGGAAGGACGCCGACGACCACCATCTATGCCTCGAAAGGGTGTTCACAGGGGCGAGAAGTCAAAGCCAAAGTCAACAGATTTTCTGACAAGTGCCCCATCAGCGACACAAAAAAAGCCTCGTCTGAAAGTGTAACACAAACTGATCGGAAAGCCAGGCTCCATTTGCCAGCCAGATCCCATTAGGCCCAGCTCCTCCAGGGCAGGCCTTCTATCTGTGTGGAGATGACACCTGAAGTTCCCGACAAGGGCCCGCATGCCCCAGAGGTGGGCGAGGCCACCCATCACTCACACTTCCTGCTCCAGAGTCCACCCAGGAGGCCAGTTGTTCCCTCCCATTTGGTTAGGAGAGGCAGGAAGATAGCATCTTGGGGTCCTGGGTCCCAGGTAAAACCCAGCCACGGAGATGTAGCTGGGGCAGGTGGGCCCAAGAGACACAGATCAGACCATGCCCCTGGGTGACCCAGGAAGTATTCTGGAGCCATCCTGAAAGTTGCCCCCACCCCAACTCAAGGGAAGAGCTCTGTGTTGGGACCACACTGGCCAGACCGGCTCAGGATGACCAGAGGGAGATGAACAAACAGGGCAGGAGGGAAAGATAGGCCACAACTTCCTGAGTGCCTACCTTATCAGAAAGGTCATTCCCATTCTTAGTGCTGAAAAACCTCAAGTTCAGAGAGGCGCTGGGGTGACACAGGCAGGAAGCAGAGGCGCCTCTATTTCAAACACAGTGACTGTCTCCAACGCCACGCTCCCTCACCCTGCATGCTGCATCCTCTGTGGCTGTGTCACCTCCCTCTTCGCCTGGGTGACAAGGACTAAACCAGAGAAGCAGCGAGGCGTGCAGGCCAAGGGCATGCACGCTGGGTGGTCCTGCCTGGGCCACGGCCACTCACTCCTCTCTGAGCGGCACTTGCTCATCTGTAGGACGGAGCTAACAAGAGCCTGCTGTAGTGAGGATGAGGACCAGAGATGCAGGGAGAGGGCCTGCATGTGGGAGGCACGCTTCACCTTCAGAGGCTGCTCATGAACCTGCTCTTGGTGGGACGTGCTGGCTTTTCTTCCTGAAGAGTGATTTTCTCTTCCTTCCGCAGATGCAAGCTGCCTCTCTTAAGGCAAGGTGAAAGGGAACCAGAATCTCATTGAAAAAATACCCAAATTCCACTTCTGAGTGAACAAATGTATCATGTGCTCAATTTTGCAAGTGACTGGCCAGCGGGACCAAGGGAGGCAGACTCTGGGCTGTGACACTTGCTCTCCTAAGCATTTCCCAGCCCAACGTGCATAGGTGATGAAGCACATGTCACAAAAGGCCCCAGGATACAATGAGGACACCCATCCTGGCACCTGCTCAGTCTGCACGCCATCCCAGGCCTCCACGAGCTGTCCTGAGACCTCTTTCAGGGGGCACTTTCTCAGGGCAATTCGGTTTGGAAAAATCTATCAATATACCAAAGGTACCCTAACCTCTGACCCAGCTATTCCACTTCTAGGAATTTATCCCAGAGACACCCTTATAAGATATATGCACATGGCTGATCACCGCAGCATTACATGAAAGAGCAAAAGGCTGCAAACACCCATCGCAAGGGAATGGTTATACAAATCTATACAGTGAAATATTCTGTAGCCACATACAGAAAATAAGTAAGCTGTACTGATATGGAACAATGCCTTATTATTGTTCAGTGAAAAAATAATACAGGAACGTAGGATTCTGTTATTTGTTTAAACAAACAAAAAGGGAAATAAAAATACCCATTCATTTGCTGTGTGTACCTAGGCTATCTTTGCCGACAACACGACTTTGTCCTTCAAAGACCCACAAGGCTGGCCTTGCGCCCAGCACTCTTGGCTCTGTCATCACTAACCCTCCCTAGAACCCAGGCCTCTTGTCCCTCCAAGAACCCCAAATGTAAAGAAGGGCAAACACTCAGTGATCCACAATCACCCCGTCAAGAAATTTCACTTGAGTCTTGTGTTTAATCTTAATAAGCCGTGTGAATTTTGCATTCCACTCCATATCTACGCTTGGTCTATTAGCAAAGTAATATTTGAAATGACTCCCTAATTAGACTATTTAACCTTTCCCCTCTCACCGTATCTTCTTCTAAGATGAAAGCTTCCAGAAAGGGGCACTGTGTTATAAATTACATACCAGTTAAATTACTTAACCTTTCCACCCCTCGAATAAAACGCTCATTCCTAGAGGCTGAGCCACGTTTAAAATTATATATTAGTTAAATGACTTAACCTTTTCCCTCTGAAACAACAAGTCATATAGGTAGACGGGGAAGACAGGACGAGTTAGCATATGGTTTCTGGAATCCCTGACTCCTCCATGGGCTGCACAACCCTCAGTATCTACAGAGGGCAGGTACCCAAGACCCCCAGAGAGCCAGGACTGGGCCAATGGCCTTACCTTAGGGCACATTTAGGAAAATGGCTTTGAGCCATTTCAATTTCAAAACCCACTTTATTTTCTTCCCACCTAATACTTTTCATATTTGGAAAACATTTTCTCTCATCAAACCAGTGTTCTTAGCCATTATTAATTTTTATTTCCATTTTCCAGTGTTATTTTTATAACACATGGACAGTTTTCAAAAAACAGTAAATATTGGGGCAGCTGGCTGGCTCAGTGGTTACAGAGCGGTGCTCATAATACCAAGGTCGCCGGTTCGATTCCCACATGGACCAGTGAGCTGTGCCCTCCACAACTAGATTGAAAACAATGACTTAACATGGAGCTGATGGGTCCTGGAAAAACACACTCTTTCCCAATATTCCCCAATAAAAATGTTTTAAAAATTTGTTTAAGCATTTAAAAAAAAACGGTAAATATCAATAAAAGGAAAGATCAGATAATCCTGTGTAATAAAATGGCTGAACTTAGCCAGGATCTCTCTCTCAAGAATAAATGTCAAGATTTCACTGAGCTTTCTGAAAGGTTAAAAATTTCTCTGGAGACCCTTTCTCATTACTATCTTCTGAGACCCCAACTCAGTAAGTACTGTCAAAACAGTACAGGCTGCAAGCTCAGAATCACTCAGGCCTGGATCCAACCCCAGCTCAGCCAGTGTCCCGCGCATGACCTCAAAGAAGTTCCTTAACCTCTCTCAGCCTTGGTTTCCTCGTCCATAAAACGAGGCTAAGAATAATCCAAGCTGTTAGGGTTGCAGGAGGATGTGTTGAGATAATGTGTGTAAATTGCTCAGCACGGTGTGGCCCAGCAACATAATAAGCACCCAATAAATGATAGTTCGTATTATTCCTGACTTCACTCAGCCACTGTTTCACCAAGAAGAGTCCTGAGATCTGGGAGGGGAAATTATCTTGGCCAAAGTTTCAGAGCAGTTTCCTGACACTGCTCATAATCTCTTCCTTTGCACAGCCTCACGGAAGTAGACAAGACTTTCAGTTCCTAAACCAAGAAAGCACTGAACCTATCCTCTAATGGGAACCAGAAACCCAGTGCAGAGAGCCCCACCTGACGCTCTGGGGCCCAGGAATGTAACCGGTGGAACAAAATCAGCAGCTAGAAGACTGAGAGCTGAGCAAGGCCATCTGCTGAAGTGCCCTGGACATTAAGCATAAAGGAGAAAGAAACGTCAGCTGTGTAAAGCTACTGAGGGGCAGGGCTGTTTGTTACTACAGCACAACCTAGCCTAACTGGCTGATACGAGGGGTTAAATAAAAAGCACAGTCCATGGCAGCCGGTCTCCATCTATTGATGACAAGAGACCAGTTTTGATTTTGATTTTCAGTATCTAACCCATTGCAGATCAATACTTCTGAAAAATATCATTGCAGTATTAAATTCCTAGAAAAGTTCCTGCCCCCTTATTCTCTCTTTCTGTACTTATCTCTTCACAGATCGGCACAGGTCTCCAGATCGCACTTGTAGCAGCTCAGTGTGTGGAGTGAGACAAAGGTGAGCTCCAGCCCCAACTCTGACATTTTCTAACAGGGGGGAAATACTTTAACCTTTGCAAGTCTCTCCATTTGTAAAGTGAGGGTTCTCGTATGGGAATTTAAATATAAAGCCCTTAGATCACAGGTGTAGAGAAGGTTCTCGGTAAATGCTCGCTAGTCATACACTTCCTGTCCTGTTCCCAGGTGACAATGTCTGTGTCACAGGCAGGCCCAGCAACGAAGGGATTAAGAGAAGAACAGAAGCTTCAAGCAACTTCAGAGAACAAGGCAGTGGGTTGAGATTCAGAATTCTGACACCTACCCTGAGTAAAGTGACCAGCGTGACATTTAAAGGAGGCAGAGATGTCTGGGACTTGGCAGACTGCCTGGTGGTCCACTGAGACCACGGGATAACGCCTACTGCCTTAGTACCATGGGGGAAATCTTAGAATAATTTATAACATTATGAAACCAGGGCTTACAGCCATGTTTGAGGTACCTCTTCCCATAAATGAACACAATGACCCTGGAGATAGGTACCATTAAGGCTGTTAGAGGCTCAGCGTGACTAAGTACTGCACCTGCAGTCACACAGCAGAGCTGGACATGGGGACCCAGGGCTGGCTTCGCTCCAGAGCAGAGTAACCAACTGTCTGGTTTTCCTGCGACTTGGGATTTTTGGTTTTAAAATGGGGATGGTCTCCGACAAACCGGGACAACTTGGTCACCCTACTCCAGAGCCAGTGCTCTTTCGCCACCATATTTAGCACGTGTGGAACTAGGGCAGGTTTTTAATAAAACATCAACCAGGAAGCCAGAGAAGATCTCTGGCTACTCAGCTGGCCTGCCTGGAAAAGCCACGTCCCAGCACACCCTGCAATCATATCTAAGGACCGAGAGACAGAGTGCAATGGATGCAATCAGAGATAAACCAATTCCCTTCTTGGGCATGTTGGGGACCGTGACACGGCCAGGGGACTGGCCCCGCCCTGAGGCCTTTCAGGAATGGAAACTTCTAAATACCAGTCACACAACCAGAGGCCTTTACTTACTTTCTTCTTCCTTTTTTTCCCCAAATTCAAACAATAGGTAATCAGAATGTACTCCTTAGTGACATACTATCATAATTTGCCAAACAAAGCAATAGGAATATGATCCTAACGGTAATGTTTTGCATTGCCTAGGAGGGTGGGTCTTGGGTGTGACTTCATTTCCAGAGCTGTTGGCTGTGTCTTCTGTCTCCCTCGCCCTCCTCGTCACCCCCTACAGATGTGAGAGAAGTAGGGAAGGCTGGGAATGACTGATGCAGGAGGACATCTCCCTTCTGAGTAACAAAGGCACCCCCAGGCTATACAAGCTCCATCCTCTGTGGCTGTGTCACCTTCCTCTTCGCTGCTGTCCTGAGTCCTGAGTCCAGAGTCCACGGTGTTCCCGGGACTGTCTTCAGGGCTCCACACATAAGCTGACCATGTCATCTATCCTCCAAACTGGGAGACTCTTAGAATAAAATGAAAGCGGGCACGATTGATAAGTATGCCGAGACTACAAGTGGGGCTGTCCCAGGTCAGAACGAGACAAGTGGCCACTCTGTTGATGTACAGCGTCTCATCTAATTCTATATAGAGAGGCAGTGTCGCTCAGTGAAGACAAGCCCAGACACGGGGGCCAGAACCCCCTTGTCTAAACCAGCTATCTACCAGCTGGATGAGTCACCTAACCTCTCTGAGCCTCAGTTTCCTCACCTGTAAATGGGACTAGGTAGTAGTTGCTACTGTGAAGATTACACTAATCTGCGAAGAGTTAGTACAGGGCCTAGAATGCGGCAGGTGTATTGTAAGTGTGTTTATTAAATTAAAAAAGTCCCCCGCCATCCCCAGGGGAGTACGAGAATCATCACTGTTTTAAGGAAACGAAGGCAAAGAAGGGTTATGTAACTTGCTGGTTAGTGGCTGGTTACGTGAATTACCCGCCTGCAGTCCTGCCCCCCTCGCACCATCTGAACAGCAGACCACTCTCAATGGGAAGCAATAACATTCTGTCTCCATTCTTCAGGAATTTAGGACACAGGTCAAGTAAGAAGAGCAAGGAGGAGAGAGTCAACCCATGGCACAGGCACTGCCACAGCTCGCCCTGGGCCCAGAGGTGGCTGACACAGAAGAGGGGCTCTGGATCCCCTGAGGCTTTGTAGCATTTGCAAGACCAAGAGACACAGGCCCAAAGGAAGGGCATTGCTGCCTGTGTCACAAGCCAAAGCTCCCTTTTTCTCTCGCCAAATTACTCGATCTCAGAAATTCCTTTGCAAGACAAGACTGAAATGCAATATCTAACCCCATTGGACCCAGTGGAATTTCACCAACACAAATTGCCGAGTTCTCCAAGAAAACAGAGGAAGCCTGCCTGCCGGTTCAGTTTCTTGGTAGGTCTTAGAAAGCTCAGGCACTCAAGCGGCTCCTGGAAGCGGCAGGAAGTGGTTGGCCTTTGCTTATTTTCTGAAGGATAACCACCAGATTTGCTCGTAAAAACTTTCAACCAATTGGCAGACGGCACCTGCACAATCAAGCGATTTCTCATCTCCTTGGGGTTTTCTTCTTTTGTTAGTTCAACTTGTGGGGCTTCAAAGAAACCAGTGCTCAAGGCTAGACACAGAGGAAGGAAGGAAGGAAAAAAGGAAGGAAGGAAGAAAGGAGGGAGGGAGGGAGGAAGGGAGGAAGGGAATCTGGATTAAGAATCAAAATTCGCCTTAAGAAACGCTACAAAAGTTCCATCAAAGCGCCTGGCCCCGTCTCCAGCGGCGCTCACGCAGCACTGACCATGAGCTCTAACAGAGGGCAGGGGCTGGAGCTGATACGACACACAGGGACGGAGGGGAGCAGGGGAAGAGACGAGGAATGGCTGGAGACGGCTGGATGCAAAGGAAAGGCTGGGCTCCTCTCTGGAGGAGGGTATGTTTTGGAGAAGACAAGAAGGGGCTCCGAGGTGGAGACAGCAAAGCAAGGCGCAAAGACAAGTAAAGGCCAGAGCGTATTGGGGAGCCCAGCAAGTGAGGGCTGAGCCCAGGACACTGGGGGATGTGGCCCAGAAGTCTGGATGCTTCTGATGAGGCCAAAATAGGAGAGAGTCTTGCCCAGGCCGACAAGCCCAGACTTGATTCTGAAAGCGACGGGCAACAACTGCAGGCCCTGGGCAGGACTGGGAGCTGCTGCCCCTGGCTGGTGCTGATGTGGGTCACTCAGAGGGCCCTTCCGGGGTGGGGCAGGGGTGGGTGGGCTGGAAGGGACTCGAGTGGCAAGGAGGCCTGCCAGGAAACCAAGGCCTAGAAGGAGGAAATGTGAGTTTCCTGCCACTGACTCGCGGAACGCATTCGGACCAGTCACTTCTGCTCCCCATGATGTAGCCGTGTCCTCAGCCCAATCCAGCATTATGTTCCCAGATTCCTGGGGGGTGGGGGTGCTGGGGTCCTATGACAGCCAAGAAGATACATAGGAAGGAAGCCAAGTGAGGGCCCCGGCAGAAAGAAGAGCTGTGGGGTGCTAGGAAGGCAGCTTGGTCACAGCTGCCACACAGAAGCCACAAGCCAGGGAGAGGGTGAGCATGGGTGGCCCGAGTGGGCTAGTCCAGACCTGCAGAACCACTTCCCTCTCTAAACAAGTGTGAGGAAACAAAGAACAATCTAGAAGGACTCTCTGAAAGGGAGCTGGTGACTGGAGCGAAGATGGATAGAGGTTCAGGACACCTGTGAGGGAGGGAGAGAGAGAGGTGTGTGTGCATGAGTGTGGACACAGGATGTGTGCTGTGTCCTTCCATGCACATGTATGAGGTGTGTGCATCTGTGATCTTGAGAATGAGTGCCCTGGGATCACATACGCACACTGCGCGGGGCATGTGCCATGCTCACACACATTTACACCATGAGGTTGGCATGCGCACACCATGTTCCCAAGGAAACAGTATCGTGTCAGGACTCAGAGCCTGGACTGGAGCCAGGGTGGGACCGAAGCTCAGCCCTGCTCCGTACTAGCATGTGACCTTGAGCAATTGACTTAGCTGCTCCATCCCTCAGTTTCCTCATGTGGAGACAGAGGGACCAGTAGTCACTACCTTATAGTGCTGTCAGGGGATTACGTGATTTCGTATTTGTAGAGCACTTAGATGGGGCCCTAGAAATGCTACATATGTGTGTGAAAAAATATAAACACGTGAGTGTAGGTAGGTGGTTGCACAGCTGGTCGCAGGGCCAGCGTACAGCTGGAGAGGTGTGCATGGTGTAGAATGAGTGGGAGCTTGTGCACACAGGGGAGGGACCTGTGGGCTGGGTGTGCGTGGCTATGCAGGAGGGAGGTGTATGTGGCTATTCACGACTGTGTGCGCTGAGTAACCATGATGCCTGGGGGAGGAAATGCATGCGAGTGCCCAAGACACATGTTGCTCGTGGGCCAGTCAGCATACAAGTGAAAACGTGTGTGTGCATGTGTGGGCGTGTTCTCGGAGCATGCATGTGTAGGGGCTGGACCCACTTAGAGTGAATCATGGTGACGTGGGACCAGGAAGCCCAGTAAGAAAGGCAGCTCTCAGGAACCTGGGCAATCCGTGGCCAGAGACCGGCAGCCGCGGGCAGATTCTAAGCAGAGAAAGGCTGGAGAAGGAAACCAGACCAGCGAGGCTGGGGACATGGGCCACCTGTCACTCACCCCTCTGCCTCAGCACGTTATGTCGGAAGAAAACAGAGAGAGGCTGCAAGCAAGGGTGGGGCCCAGACACACGACAGTACACGGACCACCCACAGGACACGCTTGTGCCAGGGGCTCCACATGTGTTCCTGTATTTAACTGTCTCAACAATCCTAGAAGGAGCACCAGCCCCGGTTTTTCAGACAAGGAAACTCAGAGGTTAAATCATTTGCCCGCAGACTCACAGCTGGGAGCTGGGGGTTCCAAGCCAGCTTTGTCTCGCTCTGTGACTGTCCTCTCAGTGACTGAGCTATTCTGAGAATGAATGAATGAACATGAATAACGAATGAATGAATTCATGCATGCACGAATGAATAAACAAACAAAGAACAATGAAAGGAAACCGAAACTTCGTGCCCAGAAAAGGGATTAAACAAGGAAAGTGCTGGTGCAGTGTGTGAATGCCACATTTGAGAAGCTTCTTGGGGGGCAGGGCCCATTTCCTGAGGTAGTCTGAGGAGAACCCAGGACCCCAGGCGGCACAGACAGAAGGAACTTTCCACACGGGCCCCAGGCTGCAGAGGAGGCAGCCGGAGTGTGAGACGAAGCCTCCCGGCCGGCCCCCCATCAGCCGGGTCAGAGAGCAGGGCTGGTGGCTTCACAGCGAGGCCTTCAGTGTAAATTCTGAAAACTGGCTTTCTGAGCTGCATTCAAGTCCCGTGGGATTTGGGATTAGCTAGATCCCAGCTGCCAAGGCCTGGACACTCAGAGAGCCAGCCTGTCGAGGCCGGATGTCACCACCGGGATGAGTTATCACTGTGACTTCTCAAAGCTGGCTGTGTCGTAAGGCCCCATAGGGCTCAAGCTAATGAGTGGAAGAAAGTCCCCTTGCCCCCGAGACCCTTTGCGAAGCTGCCAGCAGGGTCCAGGAGCTCTCTGGAAATGGTTCCTTGAGCCCCTAGCTTGCCGTGCTTAGCAGTCCTGAGCTTCAGCTTGGTAGTTCTGGGCAGCCTTGAATAAGTGGTTCAACCTGGATGAGCCCTGAGCTCTTCCTCCGGGGTAGGGAGCCATCATCTACTAGTGGTTATGGTAGAGAGAACCTCGTACGAGGTTGAAAACACGTCTCATAAGATACGTAGCAGGGAGGCCACATGATGGCTGTTCTTATGAATGGCAGCATCAGGGGCCTGGAACTCCGTGGGCAGATGCAAGGCCCAAGCTGTTGGACCCCACAGCTCTGCCTGGCTAGGAGTGACCTCAGTGTGGGTGCATGCTCTGTCTGCCTGCCCCCTGGCATATCTAGGAGGCCAGTGTATTCACCTCCCTCCATACTGACGCCTTCCCACAGCCCCAGACACCCCTGAAGGGGCCCAGCGCCCAGAGCCTCTCTGCAATTCACGGGGTGAACAAATAGCCCTGCTGCCAGGCTATGTGCAGTTGTCCCCAGCACTGCCTTCCAACTGGCACTGGTTTCTGCCTCTTAAACCGGCCCTTTGCCCTCTCCCCTCTTTCTGTTTAACAGAACGTTCTTAGACCTGGATTAGAGGCCCAAGAGAGAGATTTCAGTTTTCAGACTGTGTTCTCCAGGGCCCCCAAAGGGTTCCAGGAGTCTCCATGGGGATTGACCCCCACCTCAACCTGGACAGCACGCCTTCACGAAACTTCTCTGCCTGATAATGTTTGAGGAGAGCTGTGATACGAAAATCACAGAAAGCATGTACACAAAAGTTCACTCAGCTAACATCACAACACCCTTCCCCACGGAACCCCTGCCCCTCTGTGCTGCTCAGCTCCTCTCTGTAGCACTTACCCTCATCCTACGTATGTTTTACGCACTTCTCCATTTCCTGTCCATCTCCCCAACTCATAAGGCTCAAGGAAGTAGGCGGTTGGTCTGTTTTGTTCACTGCTGTGTCCGCACAATAGTAGGCACAACAAATACTGATTTGGCCTTTATGTTTTAATTAACTAAATGCAGTAATTTATCATCAATAACAACCACAGTACTCACTGGACCAGGCTCTGTTTAAATGTATTACATGGATGAACTCACCCAGTGCTCACATCAACCCTTTGAGGTCCCATTATCATCCCCGGTTTACACAGGAGAAAACTGAGGCACAGGCTGAGCTTATAATCCCGATTTGACAAGGTCTTCAAGGCCCCCACCTTAGGTCACCGGCTCTCCTGCTCCCGAGCCTGGGACAGGACCCTGCTCCCTGCCTCCCTCCCCATTTGGTCACACTGTCTCTGCTCCTGCAAGTCTCAGAGCTGGAGGGAGTCAGGCGATTATCTCAAAAACATGCACATTTCAGAGGTGCAGAGACTGAGGGCTAAGAACTTCCTGTCTATGTGGGGGAATAAGGTGGAAAGAAAAACTAGCCAACAGCAAAGTAGCTGAGCGTGGCAAACTGACACTCCAGAAGGAATGGGTGCCTGTCACTGGGCATCAAGGAGGGCTTGTAGGAGGAGGTGACAGCTTTCAAAAATGCCAGATTACGGATGTGTCTCTTCCACCAAAGGAGCTCCATGTCTCAAGGCCTCCAAAGGAGAGGCCTTGGGGTCTTTGGGGTTTCAGCCATTCCTCCCACAAAAATCAAAGGAGGGGCCCAGGATATCTCAGATTAGGGGACACACCTGCCCACCCTCCACTAAGTGGGTCTATGACTTCAGTCAGCTCTGGATACAGTCCTCGAGCCAGGCAGAGCCACACCAGCAGCAGAATGCAGGGACCACACTCGAGCAGCCAGTCTCATCCTTCCCTGGACACCAGAGTGGAAATCTGTACCTTCCCTCTGCATGGGAAATGGAGTGGCAGGCCAGGCTGGGCTGTTCTCCCGCAGGTCCTCTGCCGCCCACTCTCACAGGGACTCCTCCACATGTCCCTACCCACGCCTGGCCCCTCAGATGAACCTCACCCCTTTGGATCTGCCTGGCTCCCACCTACCATTGTGCCCAACCTGTCTGTGGTCTCACAAATGGCGGCTCTTCCTCTGCTTCCCTCAGGTCACCGAGTCCCACTCTGGCCACTGGTGTCTGTTCTTCATGACCCCCTGTGTTATGCTGGCGATGGTGATGATGGTGATGGTGATGATGATGGTGATGATGGTGATGGTGATGATGGTGATGGTGATGGTGGTGATGGTGATGATGGTGATGGTGATGATGGTGATGATGGTGATGGTGATGATGGTGACGGTGATGATGGTGACGGTGACGATGGTGATGGTGATGGTGACGGTGATGATGGTGACGGTGACGATGGTGATGGTGATGGTGATGGTGATGATGGTGATGGTGATGATGGTGACGGTGACGGTGATGATGATGATGGTGATGATGGTGATGGTGATGATGGTGACGGTGACGATGGTGATGGTGATGATGGTGATGGTGATGATGGTGACGGTGACGGTGATGATGATGGTGGTGACGATGACGATGATAGCTGACATTGGGTCAGGTACTTTACAGTTATTAAGTCACAATTCAAATCTTTGCCATATAGAACATGATTAGGTCCATATATAGAAAAAAACCCGGAAGTTCAGAGAGGTCCCCTCACTTGCCAAAAGCCTTAGAATGCCCATGTATAAGGCTTTAGTCACCAGAACTAGTGGAAATCCCATTTCTGACATCAGCTCTACTTGTAGGCTAGTTATGTCACTACTCTGTGCCTCCGTTTCCTCATCTGTAAAGTGGGGTGAAAGTGCCCATTGTCACAGGCTTCTTTAGCAGGCTAAATGACATCATGCAGGCAAGTGCCTGGTAACAAGAGGCTCTCAAAAATAGCAGCTGCTATGACTTACTCTTATTAAGAATATTCATCATAAATATCAATTCTGTGTTGTTTGGGGACAAGACTCCCAAGTACACAGGGGCACTTGGGCAGCACTAGGAAGTCCACGGAGCCCAGGATTTGGACCCTGTATCCCAGCCACACTACTCTGTGGCCCTGGGCAACATAAGGAGGGCAGCCCCTCTGGTCACACCATGACCCCCAGAACCGTGCAGAGAAACGTATGTAGCGCTTGGCACAAGGAGCTGCCCTGCACACTAGTCCCGGGAAAGGAACCAGCCAGGGCTCCTCTCTAACCCTCTCTTTTGATGTCAGCTTCCTGTGGGAAGTGTGTCCTGTTCCGTTTCCTCCCCAAGGTGAAAGGAGGGTTGTTTGGCCTTCCCTCGGAAAGTTCCTAAGGAGGCCCAGCCCAGCTCCAGGCCGAGAGGAGGAGGCCCACCCTCTCCTGGGGCAGCCACGTGGCTCCTTTCCCACCCTCTGCGTCAATACAGGCTGATTCTGGAGAGCCTTCCGCCCCTGCATCTGCTCCATTCTCAGCACATGTCTGGAAACACCCTCAGCTGACTAGGACCTGCTCTGGGGGCTCCACCCAGGGCTGGGGACAGACAGGAACCACACTGCAGTTAGCCAGCAGGTGTGCACGAGCTGCAAAGCCAGGTCAGAGGCGGCACAGATGAAATCCAGGGCTGCCATGGGCTGGAGACCCAGGAAGAGACGGCTCCAACAGCCTGATGCCAACCTAACCCTGCCCCACCTTCCCCAGGTGACTGGTCAGCAGGAGAGGCCAGCGCCTAGAGTCAAGCTTCCTGAACATTCCTCACCCAGGTGAACACGGCTGTTACCTGTGAGCCAGGGGTTCTGGCTTCAACCTCTCAGATCATATATGGAATCACATTTCCACATTCACAATGACTTTTTAAAATAAATTTTAAAAAAAGAAAAACAGCTAATAAGTAATGCATCTTTCCTAAGACTTCCTGAAAAGCACCAATTCATAGGCTGGGCCTGAAAAATGAAAGATGAATGAATCGTGGGCCTGGCCTGGGCTCTGGAGTTGCATGGATCCAGTTCTGCCTGGTTCTGTCACTTTGTGGCCATGTGGCCCCAGCAGCTCACTCCTTTTTGAGCTGCAGTTTCCTCATCTGTCAGTTCTACTATTGGGAGGATTACAAACAGCACATACGCCTTGTGTATATTAGGCCTCAAAACCTGTTTGGTGCAGCCTTTGTTACTATTGTTATTATTACACTAACTGTCTGACCCTCAGTGTCCCTGTGTGTGATGTAGGAACATTCAGACCTAATTAGCCACACTGGGGGATTAACAAGGACAGGCCCTTGCTAGGGGCTCCCACCACACTGGCTGCTGTACTGCTGCCATTGTCATTGTCACTGCAAGGAGGGCAGCCCCTGGGGTCCCACAGTAATCTGCACTCTGGGCGAGGCCTGCCCCGAGGGCTTTCTATAGACCTTCAGTTAACCCTCTCGACCACCTGCAGACATGGGAAATGTTATTAGCATCTGTCCAGGGCCTCCTGGCCTGCGGGGTTGCACCAGCTGTGGACCCAGGCATCCCAGCCCCAGCGTCCCTGCCCCTAACCACCCCCACAGACAGCCATGGTCACACCCATAGCCCCATCACACTGGCTTCTATTGCTGGTTGGGGCCCCAGGGGAGGACCTGGCAGGGGTAGCTTTGTCACTCTGTCACTCTGTGGGGACAGTGCCATCATCAGAGGCAGAACTGGGGTCACATGGCTAGGAAGTGGCAACACTGGGGTAGAAACCCGGCTCCCAGGTACAACCTGTGGTGCTTTACCTCCCACTCAAGTTTCCAACAAACAATACCGTCTGCCAGCTCCCTTCCCTAATGCTCACTGAGGTCCCTCCAGACTCAGGCCCATCCAGCCTCCAGAGAGAGTAATGACTTCACACAAACTAAGGATTTATTCATCTCCCCACTCACCACCCCTTCTCCCATTTCCTTCCCTTCTCATTCCCCCCTTTTTCTCTCTTCACCCCCTGCTATCTCTCCATCTCCGTCTCAGTCCCTCCCTCTCCCTCTGTCTCTCTCACTCCCCTACACACCCAGACTCAGAACCCTATTATTCCCCCGGAATCCCTTGTCTCTATCCCCATCTCTACTCCCACCCCTGCAACATCTGCCCGTCTCTCCTCTTCCACATCCTGCCTTTCTCCTCAGCGGTTCTCCTCTCTTCCTACCCTCACTGCGTTTCCAGGGTCTATTTCTGCAGCTCTGTCTTTGCTTCTCCCCGTTTTTCTCCAGTGCGCTCGTTTCCTTCCCCACTTTGCTTCCTGTTCCCCAGGCGCCTCTGACCCAGGCCCTCTCCAGACCCCTTTCCTGTGGGAGCCCCTTTTCTCGGCTCTTCCCCCACTTGCTCTGCGGTCAGAGAGGAGGGGTGAATCTGCTTGGAGGGAACACTGCATCATCTTTGATGCTACCGTGTTTCCCTGAAAATAAGCCCCACTTATGATCGTCAGCCAGACGGACGCATTTAGTACATTATGACGATGTTCCAGAAGATGACATGACTGCATTTGAATAAATTGTTGTACAAGAAAAAATAAGACATCTCCTGAAAATACGCCCTAATGCGTCTTTTGGAGCAAAAATTAATAGAAGACTCGGTCTTATTTTCGGGGAAACATGGTAACAGTTGTGCTAAAAGCTGAGTGACAATGGCTGAATGACAATGGCTGAGTAACAGGAGAGAGAACACAGCACGAGCAGAAGACACCGGGGCATGTATCTCAAAGTCAGCTGTTGACTAACAACACTCAACACTGTACCACTGTCAACCTTTGAAGTTAATTTAAGAGAAACAATGACACCAAGAGTTGACTAGGCTATGTTAAAATGACATTTACCAGTTGCCGATGGTATTACAAATGGGCCTGACTCTATTAGAAAGCAATACAGCCTCATCGATAGCAGAAGCCATCAAAATGTTCATACCCCTTTGCCCAACTCTTTTCCCTCCTGGGAATTTTTCCAAACAATTATTCACCATCATAAAGAAAGGGGTGTGGAAGCTACGCGCACACAGATATTCACTGTGGCATTCTCTACTGAAGAAGAAAGGCGAGAAATGGACTTAATACCTACCCAAAGGGAGACAGTTTCACAAAATATGGTGCAGAGACTATCAGGGAGCCACTAAAAATGATTGTAAAGACTGTGCAAAACATAATCAATACAGATGATAGCAGAGGAACAAATGAAAAAGAAACGCGGCATATTCACTCTGCAATGACATAAAAATATGTGCACATGTGGACAAAAACCAAGAGAAACAATTAGTAAATCAATACAAGGAACTCGATACCCAAATCCATCCGGCTTCTGAGTTCATCAGCAAAGGATGACGAACAATCTGAACCTCTGTGGTTCGGGAATTTGGGATGGTGACTAGTGAGAGTTTGGAAGTGCAGGATTTCTCTGAAAACACGTCCACATCTATTCGGCTGGGGCATGCTTGGGTGGGATGGTGTATCCATGCTTCTGTTAAGGTGGTGAATTGCAAATAAAGGGTTTTCCTTTCCTTTTCTTTTATATTTAAAGTCTAATGTTGCTTTGATATTGCTTTTGCAATTAAATAAAGGAAAAATCAGGGTTCTCATGTGGAGGGCTTTAGAGCTTGACGAAGGGCTTTCTCGTATATAATCTCACTTGAGCCTCACAAAATCTCTGGAAGGAAGGTAGGGCATGGAGCTTTACTGGCCCCATTTTTACCAAGATGAGAATTAGGAATCAGAAAGGGAGTGACTCTTGATTCCTCAGTGTTATTCACCTATGTGGTGGCAAAGACGGGACACTAACCAGTTCTTCCCAGGGGGCACCGGGCCCCACACAGGGCCTCTAGCCCATCCTCACTGGGCTCCTGTGAGACCAACACAGACACCAGAGCTCCAACATCCTACATGTCTCTGGCCACAGCGACCTGCTCGTGACACAGGACACCACTCCGGGCCACATCATGCATTAGCCCCCAGGGCTGCCAACAGATGACCCCCACAAGGGCAACACCTCTAACCTACATACAGGTGACCCAATGCCACGCTCCACACATGGTTCAGGATCAGGGGACCCACAAACTAAAACCTCTACCACGGGTCCTGCAGCCAAATGAGGACGGCAGCCTATACACATGAGCCAAAGCTGTACAGTCAGCCACCACATGTTCAAATCCCAACCCCTCCACTTACTGGCTGTGAGCTGAATCATCTTGAGCTTAAATAGGACCAATCAGCAAAATGGGAATAATAACAGGGTTATAAGCTCTTAGGGCTATGGTGTGTCATGCACCCAATTCAATACCCGGTCAGAATGAGTGCTTCTTCATGCCCGCCGTGTTCTCCCTTGGGCGTTGGCACTTGCTCCCTCTGTCTGGAACGTTCCACTTCAGAAACCCAGGTGGCTCCCCCTTCATTTCCGTCTAACTCAGTTCAAGCGCTCTCCTAGCAGAGGCTGCCCTGCGCACATCATGCACATCGGGACGTTCCCACCTCCGTACCCTGCTTTGGTCCTCTTCATAGCCCTGTCCTTGCCCGACACGCTAGGTATCCACTGGGTTAGTGTCAGCACCCACCCCCGCCCACGCCACCAGGGCAGGGACGTTCTGCACTATGGTGCCGTAGCCCTAGTGTGCAGCGGGAGCTCAGGAAGTGTGCACTGATTAATCACTAAGTGCTAGTGCAGATTTTGCCTGAGGAATAGGAACCTTCAGCCACCCTTAACCAAGGGCCAACACAGCCTTTTACAGATTCCCTGGGATACTGCAGGCCTCTGCCCAGGCCACCTCAGCCAGTGAGCTCCATGCCCTCTCTGCTTCCCTGCACATTCCCCAGAGACCCAAAGGTCACCAGACCAAAAGCCTGCACTAAGAAGACATCAAGAATCCTGCTGCCCAGAGACATGACCAATCGCCTTGCCACAGCAGGAACGAAAGGTTTCAGCACATCTGCTGGATTCCACGACCCCCGGAGAAGGCCAATGTCCAATCCCCAGTGTTGGATGACTGCGGAAGTTCCCTGGGTCTTTCCTTCCCCGTCACTCCTCCTGCCAGGGGGATGCCTGCCTGCAGGAAGGAGATGACGGCTGCAGGAGCCTTCCCTGTGCTGGGCGCTTCGCACAAATCATGGCTCGGCTCTTTCCCCAACCCTGAGTTAGGCTGCAGGGCCATTGCACAGAGGAGGCAGTGGCTCCAAAAACCCAGATGCATAAGCCAAGGCCACCTCCTGGGCTGGGTCCTGGGGGAAATGGCAGCCACGTGAGTCATTTGGTGATAATGTGTGCTGAGTCCCTGCCGGTACCAACGGACTTCCAGACATCCAGGTACGGTGGCACTTTTGGAACAGGGGACCCACAACCAAGACCTCTACTGCTGGTCTCTTACCTAAGCCCCTGCATCCAAATGGTGCATCTCACATTGGGGGAGAAGAAAGCATCACCCCACCAGAGGTCTGGAAGCCCATTCTTTGCCTCGGGGGCCCTAAACCTCTACAGGTAAGGACCCCTCTATAGGGAATAAGCACCACTCAACCAGGCTAACTCCAGCTCCCTCCCTAGGTGCCACTGAAATGTTTCCTCCTCCAGGAAGCCTTCCCTGACCCCTTAAGCCAGCCTCCAAGTGCCCCATCAGCATCTGTAGGGGCCATGCTCACGGTTGCATCTCCCATGCCCAAAAGTGAGGCCAGGACATAGCAGACATTCAATAAACTGAAAAATGAATGAATGGCAAAAGAATGACTAAAGAGGATAAATGAAAGCACTGAATGGGAATGGACCAGATGAGAATCACTGAATGAATGAAGCATGAATGAAACTTGCAAGAATGACTGAGAGGCCAACTCTCTCTCCCAGTGACCACCCCGAGTCAGGAGTGACAGTCATGTCGAATGACAGTAGCATGCATCTGCCTCCACAGTACCGACTTCACCACCATGCTGGTCATTACTCCTCATCCCATCAAGACTACACTGGGTCACAAGAAAACAGTGAGTCAAGGGCTGGGCGCGAGATCCCAGGATGGGGTTTGGAGGCTCCAGAGCCTCCTGACGTGTTCCTGGAAATCCCAGGAGCCATACTGGGGCTGGGGTACAGCGAGGAAAGCTGATGACCCCCTAGGGGGGCCACCGAGGAGAACGAACTGCGTATCACACTTACAGCAGTCGCAGGAGCCTGGCATTCCCCACTGTCCTCCTGGGCAGAACGGACACATAATCAAGACTTGTCAGAGAACAGGAATGACTACAGCACTAAAAGCTAACAGGACCTGCTTTAAGCACTTTACACCTATCACCTCATTTAATCCTCACAACAATCTATGAGACAGAGTATTATCTCCACTTTAAAGGCTGGCAAACTGAGGCACAGAGGCTTTCAGTAAGCGGCCCAAGGTCACACAGCTAGTAAATGGAGAAAGAGGAATTTAAAACCCATGCAGACTGGCTCCGGAATCTGAACTGTTAATCGGAACTGGTTAACATCTCTCAGCTTTCGTGTGCTTTGGTCATGTAGCTAATAATAATAATAACGATAATGACAAGAATACTCTCACCTGTGATATGCAAAGGTCATATAGCCAACAACAGTAATAATACACGGGGCATAGCAATGGCCCCTCAGATTTGTACAGAGGAGGGGCTGGGGGCAGTAATTCAGTGAACCAGGGGGATGGGCGGAGTGTCTAATAACTGCTGGCAGAACTAGCACATCTTTTTTTGTTTATATTTTGTGTCACTGGGGGGTGGCTCTGAGGTGACGCGGGGGCGAAGCCCTCTCAGAACTACCATTTAACACCACAACTTTGGAGCCAGTGACCAGGCTCGTTACCTCATGGATCTTCTCCTTTGGTCGTCACACAGATCCTTTGAAGGCAGTCCAAGGATGCCCCCAGTTTGCAGATAAAGCAAGCTGAAGCTCAGAGATCACTGCCTTGCCCAAGATCACACAGCTAGGAAGTGACCTTTGAACTCAGCCTCTCTGTGACCTCCAAGCCCAGACCCTTACCCTCTGGCTCTGGCTTCCTTGGCCTTCGGAGGGGAGGAGCTGCCCGGAAGCCGAATGAGACTAGCCTGCCCGCCTGCCCATTCCCGCCAAGTCGGCTCCCTCAGCCTGCCACAGGCCCCGGAACCCCACACTTCAAAGTGATTCACTCTCAAGGGCTGTGTGGTTTGGTCTGGGCCTGGGGGGCGGGGAGTCAGCGCCATGCTCACCCCTGACCACCCAGGTTTGAACTGGTTTCCCCAGGACCTCAGGAATCCAGGTGCAGCTCTCAGCGACCGCCCAGTGGGACAGGGCCTGCGCAGAGATGCCACCAGTGCCCAGGAAGTTGGGTTAGGGCCCCCGGGGAACAGTGGAGATGCTGGGGGGACAGAGGGGTGCCCCAAATCAGCCCCCTCCCCAGCTGCTCAGCCAATCTTGCCTCTCTGTTCCCCCACAGGCTGGAGGCCAGTCGTGGCCCAGCAGGCATGTCCCTTTCTGTTTCTCCAAGACCCGGTGTGTGGAGGAATGCAGCTGCTTCAGCTGCCTCAGCCTGTGTCCCACGCTCCCTCTAGAACTCTTCCCTTGTCCTCTCCGACTCCCCCAACCCCCAACGCAGTCAGCTCCTGCCTGGTGCCCTGGAACCCCAGGAGGCTGGGGAACGCTGGAATGTGCGATGCCTGAGGTCAGAGCCCAAGTTTGATTTGAGTTGGGTTGAGATGAGGGGAAAATGGCCAAGAACAACTCGCTCATTTACTTCATTTCCAGACTTGGCGGCTGCCGGGGCTGGGCTTCCAAACCCAGCTGGCTTTGGCCAGGACATCTGCAGCAGTGCCGGCCACAAGGCACATCTGGATCTGCTTAGGAAGTTAAGAGCCATAAAGTTCTCTTAAGAAATTAGTTCCTGGGGAGCCCAGGTCTCTCTGGGGACTGGGTGAGGCGCCCCTTCGGGCTAAGGACACCCGGAAACCATCTGACTGGGGGCAGGGGACTTTCTGGTCTACATAGAGAGTCACCTTGTGTGCTCAAGTCAAAATGGCTTGGGAGGGCACACAGGCCCAGCCCTGGCACTTCCTGGCTATGTGGCTTTAGGCACCTCTCCTGACCTCTCTGGGCTGCTGGACCTATCGTTTCACCTCTCCTGGAGGAGACTGAACTCCAGGAAGGACCCAAAGTGAAATTTCCTAATTTGCCACTGTGTCTTGGGGCCTAGAGTATATCTGGCCCACATGAGGTGAATGAGTGAAGGAACCCAAGAATGAATGAATGAACCTCGGTGTCCCGCCTTACCTAAGGTGTCAAATGCTAGTAGTGTACATCTGACTTCACAGTACCCACTGTGATCACATCGCCTCCTCGGGTTGTTCTGAGGACTGGCTGCTGCAACAGATGGAAGGCCCTGGCAGAGGGTTTCCACACTGGTCCCTTCATTCTTAAGTCTGTCAACCACAGAAGTCACCCAGGGTCTTGGGAACCTGAACATCCCTGAGAAAGCCCCACTGCGGTAGAACTACTTTATTTTCTTCCCCTAAGTGTGACACACACCCTCACACTGACCAAGCAGGTGACAAGCGTGCAAACCAACACACAAAGAACACAGGGTAATGGCTTGAGCGTGGCCTTCACTGAGCCCCTCTCAGCCTGACAGCCTCAGGCCTAACATCTCACCACTCAGCAGCGGATCTGGGAGCTCAGGGTCATTTGCCCCACGACACAGGCGCAGAGCAGCTAAGTGACTCGGTGAAGGAAGCGGCAGGGTCCAGACAAGACCCCAGGGCACCCCCCTCCACAGGGTGACACAAGCAGTTCTGTCTGTCATTAGCAATATAAGCTCCAGCAATTTCTCTGGCCTCAACTTCCCCATCTGCACAGGGGATTACAAGAGTTGTTTCTTATTTGTGTGAAATGGCACCCATATTACAATACCTGACTGAGAGACTGGGTTTAGAAATCACCTTGAATCTTCTATACTGAGCTCTCCACCTGGCTGCACGTGACAATCGCCTGAGGAGTGACGGGACAATCTCTGGTGTGGAACAGCAATCAACTACATTCCGCAGGTATAAGCAGTCGGTATTTCAATGGACAGGAATCACGTACGTTATTAGCGGCTTTCTACAATTAGAGTTGTAAAACAGCTCAAAGACAATGAAAGGCAGAAATAGCTCAGATGGGTGAGCCAGAAAAGACATCCAGTAATCTTCTCCCACCCATTTCAAAGTCATTCACGCTATTTCTTGACAGACAAGATAGATGTAGACTGTAGTACAGTCGGAAAATATAGAAACAACTCAAATGTCTGCCATGGGAAGCAATTCTGGTACACACATGCAGAACTCTCTGCAGCTATTATAACAGATGATGTTATAATAAAAATGATGCCCGGGCCCCACCATACATCAGATGAATCCCAGCCTCTGGGGGTGGAGCCCGGGCATCAGTATATTTTTTAAGGTTCCAGGTGATCTAACGTACAGCCCAGCATGGGCACTGCTGGTTGAAACCTAGCAAGCAAGCCTTGGACAGAAGAGAGAGAGGTCTTCAGGGGCGGCCTGCAGGCAGGAACGGCAGGAAGAGGATGACCCTGAGCGGAGCGTATGCCCAGGAGAGGACAGAAGTATAGGAAGGACGTCAAGAGTCAACCTACAACAGGTCGACGGCTGAGTAGAAGGAGACTACACTCCACACCTGCTCCAGAAGCCACCTGGCATCTTCCAGCTGTGACTGGAGCCTCTGAGTATTGGATCTGCCCAGTATTTCTATCACTTAATGGTCTGCAGAAGTCCAATCTCTGGTCCTTAACTAGCCGGGTCCGTGCACATTCCCTACTGTCCCACTCCTGCGTCTGCCTGGACCAAGGGGAAGGGGAGATGGTTTTTACTGCAGGGGGTTCTAGAACCAAGGAATCTTTCTCCACGAGAGTCAAAATTGAGACTCGGGGAGGTAGGCAGCTATGGCAAGTGCACCCCGAGAACTCTGGCCCAGGCCAGGAGCTGTCAAGCGTTGTCAGGCTCCTGCACAGCTAGTTTTTGCATCTTGCACCGCCCAGAATTCTTCCTCAGGCTCACAGATGAAACTCTGCCACTGCTGTGGCCTTTACACCAAAACTGACTGCTAGAAGGAAAGCGGACCGACAGGATCCATGAGGGAAGAATGGCTTCTATCAGGTGGGCCTCCGAGCAGACCTGGGGTGATACGTGGAAAAGCATGACGTTGGATCACATCTGAAATTATTTCAACTTGTTTTCTCGCTTTCTGTAAAACTACATAAGAGAGGGCAGAAAAGGCACCTGCTTTGTTCATCACCAAATCTCACATCGAGCAGAAACCCCCCTCACGGTAGGTGTTCAACAGATAATAACTAATTCAGTAATCTTAAAACGATTACACGTAGAATGAAGCTAAACCAGATGCTACCTTACACAAGATTCCAGTGGGAGTCAAAAGTTTAAGAAGATACAGAATAGGTGGAAAACATGAAATGCAGATAATCCTGTCTACAGCCTTAATTTTTGTCCTTTGATTTGGATAATTATTTGGATTATTTGTCTGGAGAGATAATGCACTGCAGGAGAGACTGAAATTCTAGAAGCAGAGTTTATAAATCACTGTGTTGTATAAATAGCAAAAACCATATCGTGAGGCTGGCTGGAGGAGGGGACGGCTGAGTAAAGTCCCCAGACCAGACTGCAGGTGAAGCTGGACCCTGGCCTCAATGCAGCAGGCTTTGATGGGTCAGTCATTCCCGTAAAACAGAGTGGGCACTGGAGGAAGGGAAGGGGCGGAGGAGAGCAAAAGGGAGAAGGAGAGTGGGAGGGAGGGAGAGAGACATGCATTTAGGGCTTTTGGAGCTGCCATTTTCTTAAATGTCTGTTCTAGGACAACTCACTTCTCCCCCAGCATCAAAGCCAAAGTGCCTTCCAGGCCCTACACCATCTAATCCCCCAGTGACTCACTGACCTCAACTGCTGCCACCCTCCTGCAAATTGGCTCACTCTACTCCAACCACATTCACCTCCTTGCATTCTTAGAAAATGCCAAACTCCTGCCCCAGGACCTTTGCACCTGCTGAGATAATTGCAAGGCTTGCTCCCTTACCTCCATAAGGCCTCTTTTCAAATGTCACCTCATCCAGATCTTTCTGACCGCCTTATTTTAAGTGCCACTACACAAACCACGCCCTCCCCACTCATAGCAGCACTCCTGTCCCTATCCTGCAATATTTTTCTCCATAGCATTTATCAGCAGCTGACAAGATTCTCTATTTCCTTGTTCATTTTCCGCTTCCTCCTGTGGAACATGGGCTCTAAGAGACCCCCTGTCTGCTCTGCTCTGTGCCCTGAACAGAGCCTGGCACACAGCAGATGCTCCAGCAAGACCTGCTGAACAAATGAGAGAGTGAGCCTGCTCTGCACCAGGCACAGCCCATGATTTGTCTTACTTGGTGCCTCCTGACAGGTGACCCTGTGAGACAGGCACTGCTCCACCCCATTTTACAGTTGAGAAAGACAGGCTAAGCTTAAAATGTGGTAAAACCTGGACCCACCCAGCTGCAGGGATTCCAAAGCCCAGCTGTATCACCCCCACAAAAGGGGGAAGATGCAGCATGTGTGGCCTGCCTGCCCCCAGACAGCTGGCACCTGAGGGACACCGGTGCTCCCAGCTCTCCATCTTCCTGCCCAAAGGCTGTAGGAGGGAGGCTCCTGTGTGGGGGTGAGCGCAGGGTGTTCTCTACAGCTCCATCCTCCTGGGACTCATGTGTCCTCACAGCCTCAGAAAGCCGTAGAGGTGCTCTCCCCAGAAGCCACTTAGCAGGTGCCCAACCCCCACTCCACACCGGCTCCTCAGGCCTCTGCCATGCACCCTGCCGGCCACGCCCGGTTCTCACCCCAGGCACGCAGGCACCCTGCAGCCCCTCCTGCAGCCATGCTCTCTCTTACCTCCAGGCCCCCGCCAACCCCACTCTCACCAGCTGTGCAAGGCACAACTGTGACCCCCAAAGATGTCCTAGTCCTAATCCCTGGGACCTGTGGACATGCTATCTTACGTGGTAAATGGGACTACTGTGCAGATATGGTTAGGTCGAGGATCTTGAGATGGGGAGACTGTCCTGGATTACCTGGGTGGACCCAATGTCATCACAAGGGTCCTTAGAAGAGGGAAGCAGGAGGGTCAGAGTCAGAGAAGCAGATGGGACGATGGCAGTAGCAGCTGGAGTGATGCCGCCATGATGCAAGGTATTGGAGCAACCTGTTAACTGGAAACGGCAAGGAAACAAGTTCTTCCCTGCAGCCTCCAGGAGGAATGCAGCACCTTGATTTTAGCCCCATGACACCCATTTTTGGACTTTGGAGCCCCAGAAGTGTAAGATGATAAATGTGCTTTGTTTTAAGCCACCAAGTTCATGGTCATATATTACAGCAGCCATGGGAAACTAATACACACTCTCTGCCCTCAGCTCACGGGGGCCCTGCTCTGGCCCCGGTATGGTCGGACCCCACATAGATGCTCTGGGACTTCCTCTTTCATTGATCTGTGAGTGGTTAGGAGCTTGCGCTCTGAAGCCAGACAGCCCTGTTCAACTTCAGCACGAGCTGTGCAACCTTAGAAATGTTCCCCACCCTCTCTGTGCCACCTTTTCCTCATCGCTTACATAGGGCCACAAAAGGGTTTATCTCGGACAACTTCTGGAGAGTGGAATGAGAACCCATGCGGAGACAGGGCTTAGCATGCTCGAACAGGGGTTTGTCACTACAGTCTGTACCCTCAGCAACATCTCAGGACTGTGGAAAATAGACAGTGTGCCTGTCTTCTCCACCACATATCCCAGAGCCCCACACAGTGTCAGACTATCAGGTGTGAGTAATATCTGTTGAATGAATGAATGAATGAATGAATGAATGAATGAACCCCACAGCATTAAAAGATCTCAAACACAAACCATGTGACATAACATTCCTGAGAAAGACTAAGAGCCAAGCCATAGCCCTAAAGCATGCATGGCTTCTCCTGGGTCAGCTGCAGTGGCCCCCAAATATTTCAAACTGACCACTGCCCAGACCGTGCAGTAGAAACACCACGTCCAGCTTCGGGCCTGACCTCAGACCGACATCACACTGGCCAACCCTCCCTCTCCCTGCTGCTGAGGAGAGACCCCTGCACGTGGGCTGCCAGAGCGCCACCTGTCTCCCCAGGAACGTCTGAGCAAAGCGCATCCCCACAAGTGTCAGCTCCTAGGGAAACTCGTGTTATTCTGAGCATGCCCCCCTGCACAGGGTTCCCGTACAAGTAAAATGAGAAAAGGCAGATGAAGTGTATAGCGCCTGATGTACAGTCAGAACTCCACACATGCTAGTGAGATAGTGTTTCATTACTATATTTTATCCCATAGCATTATATTTGAGTAGCTATAGGTCCCCCTTTCAAAATCACATACAACAGAACTAATTCAGAGACGGCGAAGCAGCAGAAGGATCAGGTCACGGCTCTGGACTCAGACAAAGATTTGAAGCTGTGTGTTTGGGTTAGTTGCTTAACCTCTCTGAACCAGTTTCCTTGTCTATAAAACAGAGATCATATTAGCTGCCCAGAGAAGTGCTACAGCACAATGAAATAATGCACAGCAGTCATTCTCACATTGGAATCACTTCAGGAGCTGTGTGAAAAAGGCCAGCGCCCAGGCCTCCCCTAGACCAATGCGAGCAACATCTCCAGGCTGGGGCCAGAGCAGCAGGGTTGTGAAGATCACCTGGGGCGATTTCAGAGTATGAGCAGGGCAGAGAAATATGGATGCTTAGATGGAGCTGGCACACAGGAAATCCAAGCTTTCATCATTGTCAACAAGCAAGGATTTTCTTTCCTTCACTCAACATACATTTGTACAGTGCCTAGTTATATGCAAATTCACAGATTTATAGCCACAAGCGCTGGGGGTAGGGGAGACCTGGATTAACTGTTAATGGGTATGGGGTTTCCTTTTGGGATGATGAAATATTTTGGGACGAGACGGAGGTGCTGGTTGCACAACACTGTGAAGTACTAAATGCCACTGAATTGTTTACCTTAAAATGGCTGATTTTGTTGTTATGTGAATCTCACCTCAATTTAAAAAAAAAAGCACAAAACAAAAACATCACAAAAGGACACATACTGCATGACTCCGCTTTTATGAGGCACCTAGAGAAGTCATATTCAGAGAGACGGCAAGTAACCTGGTGGGTGCCAGGAGTGGGGTGTAGGGAGAAGAGAATGGGGAGTGTTCACCGGGTTCGGTTTCAGTTTGGGAAGATTAGAAAGTTCTGGAGATGGAAGGTGGCGATGTTTGCACAACAACTGAATATACTTGGAACTGCACACTTACAAGTGGTTAAAACGGTACCATTTTATGTTATGTGGATTTTACCAAACCAAACCAGTCACATGTTGACAGTCCACAGATGCCGTCGCCACAATAAATGGAGCTGCGTGGTCCTACCTGAGCTGTCCTCAGCATACACCTCGCTTCAGTCAGAGATGACATCTTCCCAGTTTTTCCAGGCCAGCAACTTTGAGTAACTGAACGCCCTCTTTACAAACAGGATGGAGACTGCATGTGTTTTCTCTCTGGGGCAAGGCCAGATTAAGTTAAGAAAACACAGCAGATTCCTCCCCCTCCCCCCAGGAAAAACCCTGCCGGGTCAATAGCAGAACTAACAGGGCTGTTGCACACTTTCACTTCCCGCTGGCCCATGTCCCCCAGCTTCTCCTGGGTGTGCAGCAAAGCCCAGACCTGAGGTGGCAGGTCCTGCCCTATCAGCCGGCTCTGGGAGGGCGGACTCGGCTACACTGAGCTCCGGTAAATAAGACACAGCCGTGCAGGCTGCAGGCGGCAGCCTCTGCAGCTCTGGGTTTCCTCACAGGCAGGTGAAGGACCCACAGGAGGAGACTGGCACGGCTGAGACGGACCTGAGTCTCAGAGCCTGGGTCCCCTGCCCTTCTCAGTGTGAACCTCTGGCTCTTCATGTTCTCACTTGTAGAAGTGACACAACTGGTTCCCCATCGGTGAGTGGGTTTACCTTCTATCAATGGGGAGGTTGTGGGGAGGTTTCTCAGGTGGCATTTGGGGTCAGCAGGGCACCAGGACGGACCAGTGATGTCTGCCATTGGCGGGACAGGGGAGGGAGGTGACAACTCAAGGTCCGTGTATTTGCCATCAGTGGATGAGATCCCTTAGAGAGCAATTCCCTGAGGTTCCACGGACCTTTCTTCCAGATCTGGAACATACGCGGTGGCCTCACTGACTGACACATGTCCGTTCAACCTCTGCTCAGACACATCCTGTCTCAGGAAGCCAAAATCACTGCCCTCAACTCTTTCCCAGCGGCCATGGTTCCAATTCTGACACTATAAAAAATAAACCATTTCTTCGTTCTACTTTACACCCTTGCTGAAGAAAATTTACATCTTACCTTGGCTCTTGTTAAAAGACTTAGTTCCTTCCACCGTTCTACATGTGTCAGGTTTCCAAAGGATGGTCACTTCTAAAAACATGAGGGTATGTCTGTGCCCCACTCACAATGTGTCTCCCTGATTACATTTCCCAGACTCCCTTGCAGGTAGGAGTTGCTATGTGACTCGGTCTGGCCAGTAAGATGAAAACAAAAGTCTCCTGAAAAGGGTAGAAATCCTTCTCCACTCTCCCTCCCACTCCTGCTAATGGAATGTAGATGTGATGGCAAGAGCCCACATCCCACTAACTGGAATACAGATACAATGGCAGGAACTTGAGCAGCTACTTGGACCAGGAGGCAAGATGCTAAGAGTAGTGGAGCAGCAAGATAAAAGCAGCATGGGTCCATGAAGAATATAGACCAACCATACTCACCCTAATATGACAGCCTATGCTTCTTTTATATGAGAGAAAAAAAACAAACTTCTGTTGCGTTGTTGTTGTTTTTAATATTATATGAATGCTGAACCTAAATGCAGGATAAATAAAGTCTGACTGTAGCTGATGAGAGGGCCTGGCTGCCTTCCCACAACACAGAGCATTCTCATCTCTACAGTGAGAAAGGAGGCAATCCCAGCCGTAGACCTGGTGATTTCAACATATAGCAATTGGAATGCCCTAATGTTTGCTCTTTGAGAATTCAGGGCTAACATTTCCAAGGTTGACGTATTTCTGCAAAATCAATGGATGGACTGGCCGCCTTTTATCAAGCACCTACTATATGCCTCAAATGCTCAGCTCAATTCTGCAGGAATAATTTCAGCCCAGGTTGGAAACAGCCCTATTACAGATGAAGTCCAAAGACACCCAGCACGTTGGGGTTAAAACCCAGGACGCCAGTCTGGTGTTCTTTCCATGATTCTTCCCTGTCTCCTGAAAATTCTCAGGAGGCCCAATGGGTTGAACTTGGTTGCCCCTGGGAAGTAAGGAAAAGAGGAAGGGAGGAGTGGGGTGAGGATAAGAAGAGGAAGGAAAGGAAGCGGGGGAGTGGGAGAAACTTTCACACTCCTACAAAGAGAGATGTTTATAAATTCAGGGACAAGAGAAAGGCAGGGGGTGAGATCTGAGAGGGGCACACATGGGAATATCAGGAATTGCAGCTGCAATGGTTTATTTCTTACACCAGTGGTTATATTTACGTATTATTTTATATACTGCATTGAATAGCTGAAATCATTCAGCATTTTAAAAGGGAGAATGTACAGTTTACTGTATGCCAATTATACCTCAATAAAGAGGGTTTTTTTAATGCACCCCAAAGAGGATGAGAGAGGGAGAGAGAGAGTGAAAAAGAGAGAGTGAAAGAGAGAGAGAGAGAGAGAGAGAGAGAGAGAGGGAGAGAGAGAGAGAGAGAGAGGAAAAAGACAGAAAGGGAGGAGGGAAGGGTTAAGGCCTCCAACACAGCGGCATCTCCTCACCAGCCCACGCTCCTCTCTGCCACGTCCAGCCACACTGACCACAGCAGCTCTGTCCACGAAGCCACAAGCCCTCTGTGAAAAGAGCCACTTCACCTCCATGTTGCTGAAGGCTCCGTAGGTGAAATGACATCTCAAAACTTCCAAAATGAGTCACTCCCAAGCTTGGCCACCCCAGAACCACATTCCGCCCACCAGTAGTTTCAACAAAGATAAGCAGTGGCCATGCAACCCCCTGCTCTCCCCACGGTGTGACGTAGGGCAGCCAGGCTGGGGGGGCCTCAGGATGGACACCATCCCAGGCTTGCTGCTGGATGGAGGTGGCCAACCGCAGGCAGGGGAGCCCCACAGGAAGGTACCTCAGGCACAGCGCCCTATGCAGCTCCTTCCCTAGGTGGGCCATGGATTCTCTGCGCCCCCCACCGCTCCCCTCCCACGGAAGGATGGCTGGCACAGGACAGGATGCTCGGGTCCCCTTCTCCGGCAGCCTGTCTCAGTTCATCCCTGAGATCCTCACGTAGCACCTCCCACTGGAGGTCTGGACTGAAACCAGGGAGCCTGCACAAATCCTCACACACAACAGAAGTGGTGTGGGATCTGCCTGGCCCAGGCGGGCTCTGGGCGGCCAGGGGCAGCACGGGAGGGAGGGATAAATCAGTGACAAAGGACTCGGTGCACAGACAGCAGCTTTACTCCAATCACTCATCTTGACCACTCCAAGTCCGAGGCTCCCAGGCCTAGGTCAGGAGGGTAAGGAACGGGAGTACAGTGGGCCGGGCAGGGTGGGGTGAACTGGAGAACATGTGCCCAGCGAAAAGGGGGCAGCCACCACCTGCTCCAGCCATAGCTGCCACGCAGGAAGGGAGACACAGCCAGGAGCAAACTGGGTCACTGTCTGCCTCGGTTTCCCCAGCAGTAGAATGGGATAATAATAAAGATACCTGCACCACAGAACTGTCCTGAGGAGCAGAGGAGTGAATAGATGCAAGTCATGTAGAACAGCGCCAGGCATGCAGTCGATGACACAGAAGTGTTTGCTTTTGTTGTTATTATTAGAAAATGGAAATCCAGGCTTTTTTTAGGGGAACTCTCCCGATTTTTAAATGTGGACAACTTACTGAAGCATTTTTCTTTTTTTTCTCCCACAAACACTGCGTAGGCCAAGGAAAATAGACCAGCAGACTGGCCTTGGTCCGTGGGTCGCCTGCTTGCAACCTCCTCGGCATGTTCCCTGCGTCCCTCTAAGGCAAGACCTACAGGCATCACAACCAGCAGTTGGGGCTTGTGATCACCCCCCTTCTAAGGCCAGCTTCCAAGTCCAGGAATCTCGTAATGGGAAATAAACGTTGAAATGAACGCCCTCCCCACTCCCACACCAAAAGGACAGGAACTACTAATTCTTACCCACCACATCCAAGTCACCAGCTTTATTTCATAGGAAAGGGGAAGAAAAGAAGAAGAAAGAGAAAGGAAAACCAACAAAGGCCAACTCGAAAATGCACCGCTGTTGACTTGGGCAACAGCCGCTGCCAGTCAGAGAGGAAAACAGCCCAGTTCTGAAACCCGTCCCAGACATGAAAATTATAGAGCAGCATTGCTGACGTACCCCTGCCCTTTCTGTGTCGTTCACTCCTGAGGAATGCAATTAAATACCCCTCCCCCACAACAAACAAGAAAGAACGTCAGCGCTGTGGGAGCTGAAAGAGACTGACCTCAGAGAAGGACATGGGGGAAGCAGGGCCACCAGGCAGGGAGGTGGGGGCGGGGAAGGGATCCCATATTCATGCCCATTCAACAGATCAGGACACTGAGGGCACACGGACAGAATGTAAGCCTGGTCCATTGGACGTGTGAATGGCTGTCCTCACACCCTCACAGAGAGCAGTTCAACAGACCACCCCTAACAGCCCACTGGGCGGCCACTGTGTGGCTGAGCCCAAGGCAGGCCCAAAGGGACAAGAGAAGAACAGGATACACAGCCTGTCCTGATGCCTCTCTCGCCAACCTTAGTGAAAGGTCATCAGATCCCATTTTGCCCCCGCTTCCCGTGGTGCTCAATAAAATCCAAGCTCCTTGCTGGTGCTGCTGTGACAGTCACGAGCGGCCCCGTCTTCCCACCGCAGGTCCTTTGCACTTGCTGTACCCACTCCTGAAATATTCCTCCCCAGACCCCCACAAGGCTAGCTCCTCCATCAGTGTTGCCTCCTCAGAGAGGCACTCCTTGACCGCACTGTCTAAAGTAGGCCCCTGCCTGACTGCTGCGTCACCCCAGCCCATTTTCATCCTCGCACTTGTCACCTCTGAAGGGGCCGTGGTGACTGCTGGCTTGTTTGTCTACTGTCAACCTGCCCCCACCCCGCCCCGCCCACGAACTTTAAGCTTCCGGAGAGCAGAGGCCACGGTGAAATGCCCTAGAACAGTCCGTGGCACAGAGCTAATGCTTAGCAGTGTGGAACGGGTGGCAGAGTTCACCGTCTACTCCGGCCAGGAGAACCACGGACAGAAGGGCCAAATCCTGCACTTGTGGGCAAACCAGGTGCCGTGGGAACAGTGAAGGGCCAAGGAGATGCCACAAAGGACACGAAAACTCAGAAGAGCTCATCTTAAGCACTGAAGGTCCTGGGCCGTGTGCGAAGCTTGTTTCATGCATTCTTTCACTGCGTCCTGACCACAATCCCAGGTCATAAATATTACTACTGATCTCACCTTAAAGATGAGGAAACTGAGGCAGAAGTTATACAACATGCCCAAAGGCACACATACATCTAGTCAATTTGAAAGAAAGGAGTGAAATGCCAAAGACAGCCTTTGAAGATGTACGTATGTGTTTGTGTGGTTTGTTCCATGCATATTTATGTATGCAGATGTCCATGTATGTTTATGCATATGTATGTGCATATGTGTATAAATGGGTGTTTGTGAATGTGTATGTGTGCGTGTACGTGTACATGTGTATGTATGTGTGTATGTGTATATATGTAGGTATACGTGTGTATGTGTGTGCATACCAATCATTATGTGACTCTTTCTCCTCAAGAAAGGTTTTCTTTCTGTCCTGTTCTTAGGAGTCTCAGAAACTTCTAAGAAATGACATCAGGAAGTCAGGAATTGTGTTTACTTACAAACTAGTAGGTCGACCTACATGAAACCAGCATTTACTTATTTTGACTTACAAAATTGCAGTTCCCTAAAGTTCCACCCAATCTAACCAAAGCATCCCCTTTTGTGTGAGACCTTAACAGGCAAGCAGGTGGAGGGGAAAGCATCCCAGCCAGCATGTCTGGGTGGCCAGCACTCGCTTCAGTTCAGGTCCAGCCTTATCTTCAGCACTTTCTCCAAACACATGGAGGGGCAGAGAAAGCTACTCTGTGGTCACACTTCTGAAACATCTGTCTCTGCGACCTGGCCTCTGGGTGCAGACACCCTAACACACAGGGCAGGAAACACCAGGCAGTGGCCTGGAAGCCTGGCCTCTCAGCCAGCAGCCTGCATTTGCAAAGAAAGCTCTGAACGTATGCAGCCACCTCTCGAACCCAAACCCGCAGGCCCCCCTCCCCGCATCCCAGAAGCCCCTGGAGGTGCCTTGCCCCAACCCTGGAAGCAGCAGAGAACAGAGGTGGCGAAGCCGCTTTATTTATCTAACACTTCTCAACTTCTTGCTTTTTTTTTTTAACTCTCTTCAAACTGAAACTGTCAAAAGTTGTGCCTGATAAATCTGAAGGCTGTAGAGGAAGTGGTTTGTCCTTCCTCCTGCTCATGACTTCTGCAAAAGATTAACACAGAGACTGGGGGGCGGGGGGTGAACTGTCAGGCAAGGCCAGGGCTCCCACCAGGGCTTAAGCAAACACTTTTTACCTGAGGATGGCTGTCAGCCTCCAGACAAGGTCATAGGTACAGGTTCCCAAGGTTCTCTACCCCACACCTGTCTTCTGGGGTTTCACAGGGCCGGAGGAGCTCAAAGAAAGCCCTCCCTCTCCCAGCCCCCCAAAGACTTTGAGGAAATGATTCATCAACAGAACCTTGACCTAGGAGCTCTTACACCCCCCATAGCGGCCTGGGGGTTGACTATTATTATCCCATTTCCAGGTGGGACAACTAAGGGGGTCAGAATGTAAGTAAATATGCTCAATTTAATGTCAGTAACTTGCCCAATGTCACACATAGCCAGAGACTGGCAGAGCTTGAACTTAGGAATGTCTGACTCCAAAGCTCCATGTCACCTGCCTTAGGAAGCCCTCTCTGGCCCCTACTGCCCTGCGCTCAGACGGGCCCCTCCTCTGTAATCTTGATAACAGCAGTAATTGGTAATAATAAGAGCTCTCTCTTTTTCTTGGGCACTTTCTCTGTGCTGGGCACAGAGCTAACACTGGACATGCATTATCTTACCAAATCCTTTCAGAAGCCAGGGGATTGGTACCACTCTACACCACATCGTACCGATGAGAAACAGAAGACCAGAGAGGTTAAGCCATTTGCCCAAGGTCACACAGCTGGCAAGTGGCAGAGCCTAGGGTAGAACTCCTAACTTGTTGTTCTGACTGTCCCAGGCATTCCTTTCACCGTAGAAGACTAATCCCAGAGCTTCCAATACCAGGCAGTTCTCTCCACTATCTCGGGTCTAGATGCTTCTGGCCCAAAATGACCTCAAGGGCTAGCCCCTTTGAGTTTCTCCACCAGCACCAAAGGTTGAGGGAAAGAGGCCATTTCCTCACTGGCAATGAACTGAGCCCCACCCATCACCAGCTCGGTCTTTCCCAGATTCTCAAGCCTAAGAATGACCAAGTCAGGGCAAAGAACAAGGTGCTTTCAAGGCTACGCAGGAAGGAAATAGACGTTCAGGGGCATTCCAGGACTCGGCTTCCATGTTCAAGTCCAAAGTCCTGAGCCCAGCACGCAGGACAGCTCACCCAGGCCCACACCACTGAACACACTCCTGGCGCAAGTAGCGTTTACCTCCCCGAGATGTGGTGGCCCTGCCACTCCTCCAAGCTCTGCCAATGCCTCTCTCGGCCTGGAATGCTGTTCCCCGCATTCTCCATCTGGCCCAAGTCGACCCCTTCTCTGATCAGCAGGCTTCTCCTGGGGAACCCACAAGCTCCCCTTGTCACCCTTGTTTTCCTCAGTCATACAAGGCATCAGATCTGACTGTCCATGGCTCTCTCTCCTCCAACCCTTGGCGTAATGCCTGGTACCCAGTAGGTGCTCCATAAGTGCATACTTCAGGCATGATGCCTAAACACTGAGTGAGAAGACCCTAACACATATGGCGGAGGCAGCACAGGCACAGGGTGCATTTCCTCACTTTGTTCCCGCCCCACCTTGTGCAGAAGGCTCCATACTGAGAGGAAACAGGACAGGCCTGGGACTAGAAGCCAGGCTCTGAGAGCAGACTCCGCTTCTAGGACATAGACACACCTCCCTAGTGTGGAGTGGGTGGGCGGGGAAGCAGACGAGTCCTCTTTAGTTCATTTCAGACCCTGGAGCCGAGCTGGCCCCTGGGGGAAAGAGAACTACAGAGCCCCCTCCACCCACCCCCGCTCCCAGCCAGTCCAGCCTCTCCTAGTCGGTTCAGACTCCAGAATCACAGCCCCCAGCTGTGCACTTCACAGTATTGTTCACTGAGTCCCAGGACCACAGGAGCAGAAAGGGGGAAACGGGAAGCCTGGAAAAGGTAAAACTAAATTCCTGTTCTTCCCAGACCTGAACCTGGGCAGAAATGGCATTTTGAGGGGACAGCATTCAGATCCTCCCACCTTCTCACAGGGGAGGAGGAGGAGACGGTGAAAGGGACAGCCTTGTTGAGAGGTGAGGGGGGGCACCCTTGTTGGTGAACCCCAGCCTTGCATGGGCCCTGTCTCCCCACTCCCTGATGAAGCCGGGGTTACCGTGTGCCTCATTTGCAGGTGGGACCCGAGGCTGGGCACTCAGAGATACTGAGGGACTCACTGGGCCTCACAGTGAGTAACAGGGATGGTGACAAATGCAGGTCCAAGTCCAGCACCCACACTAGGGCTGTGTCACACGGGCCTGGCGGTACCATGTGACCTAACCAAGCCCTATGCCTGACAAACTGGAAACTTATTCAATTAAAGAAAGTCTCAGTGTCCAAGAAGGTCCCCGTCCCCACCCTACGAGGACGAGTGTGCCTCAGAGGGCAGTTTGGGGGCTTCTGTTTATTCTCCTGTATGTTCTGGTCATCTCTATCAGCTAACCAGCAGACTCTGGCCCCAAAGAGACACAGGAAAAACGGAAGAGTCCGGCCTCGCTGCAGAACTCCTAGAGCTGGCTGTCGACACTCGCCTTGGCTTTCCCAAGCTTCGTCAGGAACAAGGGCCTCTTTCAGAGCTGGGGCCTTTTGTTCCTGTTCCCAGGGAGGAGACAATCTGACGCAGGGAGGAGATGCTGAACAAATTTGGTTTGGCCAAAGCCTCAGGGAAGCGGTGCTGTGTCGAGTGTACACACTGGGTGCCCTGCTAGCCCTTCTCTAGTCAACCAATCCATTGGATGGGGCCCATTTTGTCATTTTAAAACCACACAGTCAGCAGCCTCATTATTCAATGACCACAGGTTCATAATGACAAGAGCAGCAGGCATTGTTGAGAACTTGCGATGTCCCAGGCACTGTACTTCATGAGCAATGTCACCATTAAGCCTCATCATAACCCCAGGAAGCAGACACACCACTATCTTTCGGCAACAGACAAGAAAACAAAGGCTTGCAAAGCTTAAGGTCATTGCCAAGATCAGTGCTCAAAGCGGTGGAGCTGGGATTCGAACCCTGTAACTGCACATACACCCCTGGCCACCAATCAACCAAGAAACAGCCAAATGGATTTTTTTTTTTTTTTTAAGAGAAAGAGAGAAATTTAATAAAGAGAAAAAAAAGAAAACATGTATTTTTCTTAATCACATGCATTACATCTGAAATTTCTGTGTTCTTTTATGCAAGGGTGTCTCCCTTTCTGGAATGTAGGTCCGTGAGAGGGACCCTCTTTTGGTCATCCCAGAGCCCAGGCCCTGGCCAAGGGCCTGACACACAGGAGACCCCCAGCAAACATCTGCAGTGAGGGAACATGCACAGCCTTATTGATGGGAGTAAAAAGGACCATGTCAGCCCAGCTTCTTAGGGACAGCCTCTGCCTTCCCCAGATGTGAACAAAGACTCAGAATAGGGACAACTCACTATACTACGGCTACTCTGCCCAATGTGTCTGCTGCAGGCTGCAGACAAAAGGGTCTAGCCTAAAAGAACACCAGCTACCCAATGACTTCAATTGTTAATTTCACTCATTCATTCATTCATTCATTCATTCATTCGGCTATTTCTTTATTCACTTAATAAATATTTATTGAGTGCCAACCATCACCAGGTGCTGTGCTGGGCAGCCCCCCAGGACTTAGATGGTCCAGCTAGGGGGCAGATACTAGGGAACAGAATAGGCAAAGCAGGACATGGCAATCAGACGGGGACGCATCCTTCACAAACAAGGGGATGCTTCCAGGAGGTGGTGAATGTTCAGCTGAGTCACAAAGACCAAGTGGCACCTCCGCCCTCTGTCCCAGTGCCTTACACAAAGGTTTTTATATTTCTGAACAAAGATCTACCCCACACTACCAAAGACTGTGAGTATAATCCTGCGTGGAAAGGAAAAACAGCACATGCAAATGAATGTCCTAGAAAAATGTTAAGTATTATCTCCGGGTGTTAGCATTCTGGGAAATTTTATTTTCTTTTATTTGTGTTGTCTAATTACTCCCAATGTAACAGAGAGAGAGAGAGAGAGGGGCATCTTTTAAAAATAAATGTCTACTCCTAGGTATATATCCAAAAGAAGTGAAAGTAGGAACCCTAACAGGTTATTTGCCCCCATACTCATGGCAGCATTAATCACAGAGCCAAAAGATTACTGGAAACAACCAAAGTGTCAATGAACAGATGAAGTGACAAACAAAACATGATCCATCCATACCACGGAATACTATGCAGCCATTAAAAGGAATGAAATTTTGATATATGCTACAACATGTGTGGACCTTGAAAACATCACGCTAAGTGACATAAGCCAGACACAGAAGGGCAGTATTGTATGATTTCACTTACATGACATACCTACAACAGGCAAATTCATAGGGACAGAAAGTAGAACAGAGGTTGCCAGGGGGCGGGGAAGGGGGAGCTAGTGTTTAACAGGTACAGAGTTTACTTGTATGTTAGGGATGATGACAAATTTTGGGTATAGACAGTGGTTATAGTAACACATCATGAATGTATTTAATGCCAGTGAATTGTACACCTGCATATGGTTAGAATGACAACTCCTATGTATATTTTACCACCAAAAAAAAAAATACTCAGAATGTTAAATGCCTAAATAAACAAATAAGACTATGTTACCATGTAGTACATAAAGTGAGAAAATTGGAAGCTATACTAGGGGAGGGCTGGTGTCTGGAGCAGTCTCTCTCTCTCTCTGGGCCTCAGTTTGACCAACTGCAAAATGAAAGAAAGCATCAGCCTAGATGGTCTCAAAAGACCCCGTGGATTCAGCGAGCAGACCTGTTCTTTAGTCTCCTGACATGGAGCTGATTCTAGGAAGATACTACCGTGTTTCTCCAAAATAAGACCTAGTCAGACTATCAGTTCTAATGGGTCTTTTGGAGCAAAAATTAATACAAGACCCGGTCTTATTTTAATATAAGACCGAGTCTTATATAATAATATAATAAGACCCGGTCTTATATTAATTTTTGCTCCAAAAGACGCATTAGAGCTGATGGTCTGGCTAGGACTTGTGTTCAGGGAAACACCATAGCAGGCATATACCTCCAGCTCATGACACCAGCCACTGAGATGCACCTCTTCCAGGTAAACAGGCTGGAAACACCTACTAGAACAGCTCAGGCTCAGCCTGGCCAGTCCTCTCCTCTGAGTGGTCATACCCAAGCCACCCTCCCCTTGGTGCCTCCGTTTTCTCACCTGTGAAAGAGAGACGGGTAAGAAAGCTACCTTCACTGTAGTCCCCTTCCTCTACATACTGGCCAGGGCTTGCCCTGGAAGGTCACACAGGTGAGGCAGATGGAACCCAAACTTCATCCCAGAGCTGGCAGTCTGGAGAAGGCCACCCTAGCCAGTCACCAGGAGCGTTGGGACAATCCTGACCCCACCTGGAGAAACAGGACTCTCCAGGCCTTTCCTTGTTGTCAGACCAACGCCGACTTGTTTTTCCTTAAGTGGAATCCTACAAGGGTGAGGACATAAAGTTACACCCAGGAAGTCTCTTGAGGTCACAGAAGAAGTGTGGGGCTTAGGATACATCACATGGGCTCGGGTCAGCCTGACCTGGGTGTGAATAGCAGCTCTATGACCTGCAGCTGTGTGACCCTGGAAGCAAGGGGCTGTCCCCAATCCTTTAATACAGGGGATACTACCCAACCCAGGGGATTGCTGTGAGTGAGAGATGAGATACATAAGCACCTAGCACATAGTAGATGCTCAAGAAATGGAGATTCCATTATTTTGCCCAGCCTAGCCTTTGGCAAAGCGTACCCAGCTAGACAGACAACTGACTCAGACCTCTCTACAAAATCTTCAGGGAGGGGAGCGGCCTCCATGCACACAACACACTTTTAAAAACGAATTTGAGAGTCATTTAAAAAAAAAAAAATACACAACCGCATCCCTCCAAACTGCCAAAAGTGGTGGGAGTAATGAAGCAAACAAAAGGGCAAGTTCAACTCCTTTTTTTGGCTGAAGAACATGCAAATGCAAAATTCAGTAGCAAAGAAACCATCCCAGCAAAATTCCATGTCTAAATTTGAAAGGGTCCTATGGAAGCATCTCTCTCTCTCTCTAGTCATTTAAACCATGTTTCATTCCAGGGAAGCGTCAAAGGCAAGGAGGAAACTCATTTATTGGGGTCCCTTTATATGCTACCAACCAAAGAAGACCCTTGGTTTCTTTTAACGATGCTGGTCAGCCTCCTTAAAGCCTTCTGTACCCAGGAGGAAAAAGCACATTAGAATGGTATGCATGCTGCACCTCACAGAGGACCTCCGCTCACTTCAGCTCCATACCACAGACTCAATAAAAACAACCACCTCTCACAGCGCAAAGGAACCATACTTCTGAGTCAATTTCAAGGCGATGAAATACAAAATCCACCACAGCTTATTTGTACATTCTCTGGGCCTATTTTGTTTTCATGCTAGCTAGCCTTTAATCCTTGACCACAAGGGGTTTGTGGTCATCTCTGTCCCAGTTTCACAGGTCAGAGAGGTGAGGTGGCCCAAGGTTGGCCTGCGTTGCTCAGCAGGGCTGAGCGCTGAGCACTACCTGCGACGTCGGCGGGATCGCCCTGTGCTCGAGCACAGTGGGTCTGCAGTGATGCCCTCTCTTATCGAAGAGGGAAGAACTGTTCTAAATCTTAAAACAAACACTTCAGGGGCAAAAAGTGCCAACCTTGAAACTCCAGACTAGGATAAAAGAAAAAATATTTCACTATAACAAAGAAGACTAAACACAGGTCAACAAGTATCAGAAGAGGCTACATGGACAAACCTATTTGCCCAGCCATAGGAGTAGAAATCTGAATAAAAACCTTGATCTTTCATAAGTAACGAAACAGTTTTTAACCATTTATGTCTTTATTTCCATGTAAAGTTCCATTTCCTGCTAGTGAAGTGCCACAGGACTGCCAGGCTGGCTTATAACCCGGGGGTATCCATTAATCTATGCTTAAGAATGCCTGTATTACAGATGCTACATTTTATGAGCCTGTCATCTTACCACTTTGGCAGCAGGAGGGTCCACAGCTTTCATCAAATTTTTAAAAGCAGTGTGTCCCTCCAGAGAAGACTAAGGCACATCCATTCAATAGGGAGGATTCTGTCATTTCAATTGTTTCCGACTGACAGACAGACTCACTGACCATCCGTCCCACTATGAGAATGGAAACGAGACCAGGAATAAAAGAAAAAATATATCACTTCCCAAAGAAAGTCATACGAAGCATAAAACAAGCCAGAATTTAAGTGGACGCGACAGAAGAGTTGATTAAAAAAATAATAATAACAACAATTTCAAAGGCCTCTGAGGAAATAATAGTAACAATACCATTTCATAGGCCTCTGAGAAGGAAGGAGGAAGAAAACCAGCACTACTTGAAACAGGCCTCATCTTCCTGAGGGCACGGAGCTCCCCGAGGGCAGGGTCTCGTCTACACGGCTTCACCACCACATGCCAGGCCTGGATCAACAGATGCTGGATGTGGAATAAACATTCCGTGTCATTTATTCCTCACAACCCAGTGTGGTACAGATTATAATTTTCAGTTTCACAGACTGGGTTCCAAGAAGTCACATGATTTGCCTGAAGTTACAATCAGGAAGAGGGAAAACTGGGATTTAAACCCAGATCCATGCACTGCTTTGCAAAACCCACACCGTACTTTCTTATTTAGATGTCAGACTTTTAACTCAGTCATCTCTCAATAGAAAACCCCCTGGTGTGGAGCAGGCTCACAACCCGTGACTCCCTCGAGGGTCATTTAACTTCTCTGGGTCTCAGGCTGCTCCTAATCCACACAGTGGGAGACACATTGCAGGCCAACAACAATTGATTCGTAGTGGCTGTCTCCAGACACACTGGGAAGGATTGATTACGCCAGGATCGATTAGCAATGCCTACCAGGGGCGAGGCAATGTGGAGTGGCAGCACATATGTCATATATTTGCCATCCCAGAACTAGATGACCTGCAGGTTCTCTTCCAACTCTAGCTACCTCTGATTCTAATTATAAAAGTTTTAAAGGGGGAGGGGTGGAAAAGGAAAGAACAGACTAACATTTTCCAATACCGGCCATAGCTGAATTCAGCAAAGCCCAAACTGGCCGCCCAGCCAGTCCTACATGCTCCATGCACACAGCACTGCCACATGGGAGGAAATGGAAAACACCAGATCTGCTGCCTGCACACCCAGTAAGACACTCCAATCCAAGCCAGAAGCAGCAAAAGTGTGAGTTTTGTCTGGCTTGGCCTCGGTTGTAAAACACCTCACCAGTGAGCATAGTAAGCTCACAGGGAGCTCCGGTGGGGTTCATTCCCTGGCCAGACCCGTTGCCCATCCTGAGCCTTGGACAGATTAATTCTTGGTAAGCCTCAGTCTCCTCATCCTGGAAGATCTTCACAGGATTGTCACAATAACTAAACACAACAGTGCACCCAAGTTCTCAACACAACAACAGGCCCATAGTAAGTCGTCAAATAAAGGGCCATCATCATCATCATCATTGCTGTCACCACCATGGTCATTTCATCACATCTGTCTTTGAAGGGGGCCTATTTTCAAAAAAGAGTTCAAATGCAAGAGATTAGTTTCTTTTTCCCATGTTTACAACTACAGCCCATTTGGTTACTATGAACCCTAAAAAGGAAGAGGCTCTGAAAACAATCCCATCCTCCTGAAGCTCCTAGTGTATCAGCCAGGGCCCCGGGAAGAAACAGATGGCAGACATAAAGTGGTGTCATTTGAAGAAATTGTAACAAAAGGACAAACACAGCAAGGTGTGGGCAGAGCACAGTGAAAGCACAAGAGATGGTGTTTCTACCCAGTGTGAGGAACTGTCCCAGTCTGCCTGGGACTGAGAGGTTTGCTGGGACACAGGAACTGAGTGCAAACACTTGGGGAGGTCCTGGGCAAGCCAAGACAGTTGGCCACCCCAGTTCTGCCCTATGTGTTCCTACCCCTAGGCCTGAAGGGACAAGAGGAAGAAGCAGTTCTAGAAGCCTGGGGGTGGGGGGGGGCCTTGACACAATAGGAGCTGTGGCTGAGACGCTGCCCACCCACCGCAACCCTGAAGGAAGGAGCCCAGGGTCTGCATCTCCTTCCAGGGTCCGCACTGGCCAAACCAACCTGGACGCTAGAGAGCACAGAAGCCCACTGATGAAGGCCACATGGCCAGGTCCTGGGCACAAAGAAGGGCAGACAAGAATGGAGTGCCAAGCCTCTCTGGGACAACCAGGGAGCCAGACCTCACCTCTCAGAAGGCTCCACAAGGGCCTGGCTGGGACTAAGGACACCCAGTCCTCATCCAATGGGAAGGAAAGGCACCTTCTCCCACTTTGGGATGGGAACGTGGGGCGGGAACCACCGGACTCAAGCTCCATGAAGCCCCCGTCAATGGGTTTCGTTCTCAATATTCAGGGCTCCGAGGAAGAAGGCCCTCTCCTGGCAACAACGTCACCGCCAGCAGAGTGAATGAAACCGAGACGACACACTGAGCTACCCCAAAAGAAGAGGGGCTTCTTGGTCTCTGTCTAAACGGGGTGCTCTGTCATCTCAGACCTAAGTGGGGAATCAAAGGTGGAAAGCCCACTTGAGAGCAGGGGCGGTGGGGAGGGCTATAAAATATACACCGGGGTGCCTCATGGAAGGGCTATGAGTGGTGTCCCCACTGGCATGCCACCATTCAGGCCCTGTGCATGTGTCAGGGACAATATCGTTGAGAAAATAAAAGCAACTTTCAATTCTGTTTTTAAATTATATTTTCCAAGATCAAAATCTTATTTCCCAAGCACTGCTGCTGGAAGCTGAGGTAGAAAACCACGAATAATACCTTCATCCTCCCAGCTGTGGGTTTCTACCTTCCTCTAGTCAGGGACACAGTGGCTGTGCCCGGGGCCGTGGGTCCATTCCAGGTCTGGGTGCCCAAGGGGCCTGGAGTCACCCCCTGCAGTTCTCCCCGACAGAACAGCCCTGAGGTCACCAGACACAGCCAGGGTTTCCAAGAAAACTTAAGCTGCTTTTCTGGTCCTTCACAGACTGTGATGTGTGGGGCCCCGAGACGCCCCAGATAAGTAACCACACAGTCGTCCCTCAGTACCCACAGGGGATTGGTTCCAGGACCACCTCAAGATACCAAAATCCTTGGGTGCTCAAGTCCCTTATATAAAATGGCAAAGCATTTGAATATAATCTAGGTACATCCTCCTGTATACATTAAATTATCTCTAGATTACTAATAATAGCTAATACAATGTAAATGCTATGTAAATAGTCGTTATGCTGTATTGCTTAGGGATTAATGACAAGAAAATAAAGTCTGTACAGGTTCGGTACAGACCCAACCATCGTAGGCCTAACTACACACTGCGTATCAGCAACAACCTAACTTTTTTTTGAATATTTTCGATTCACGGTTGGTTGAATCCACAGATGCGGAACCCAGGGATATAGACGGTGGACTACTCAGTCAAAGGCCTGTTCTGACATCGGGTATACCTGGATGAAAAGGGCCCTGCCTTGAAGAAGTTCACAGTCGAGCAGAAAACAGGAATGCAGGGGAGCAGAAGCAGCAGCCATGGTAAAACTGGTGGTGACGGCAGAGTGGGCATTTACTGAACACGGACCCTACGCCTGGCATACCAAGCACTCTCCATGTCTTAGCTCCGCTATCCTTAGGGGGGCCCTGGGAGGTAGCTACTATTATCCCCAGCTTGCAGATGAGGAAACTGAGAGCTGGATCACACCACTGGTTACCCGACCAGTGCTGGAATCTAACAACATGGCGAGCACTCTTGGTCACTTGGTCTGATGATCATGAGTGTCCCCATTAGGGAAGGACTGACCTGGAAGGCAGGGTCTCTAGTACCTCCACCTCTACCCCAGGTTTCAAAGTGGAGGCAAGATGTTTGCTGCTCCCCAGTCTGCAGTGCCAACCCCTTTGAAGCCAGGCTGCCCTGAATGCTGAGCAGGTGTGAACTGCACAAGAGCACACAGCCAGAGACCGTGGGGGCTGAGATCCAGCCAGTACTTGGCTCTCCTGGCTTAGAGGGTGCCCTGCTTACCACTGGGGCATCAGAAGAGCCCCCAGACCTCTGCTCTTTGCAACAGTCTCTGGCCTAAGACCTTTGCCTCTTCACTGCTCCTGCTGGCAGGACCCACACACTCTAGAAGCTTCGTTTTTTTATCTTTTCTGGTGGTGTGGCTCAGATAGCTCCAAAAAGCAGAGGGACCCAATGCACAGCCCTGGGGGGGCTTGAGTCAAGCAGATGAAAGCCTTTCTAGAAGAGCCATGTAAGCTGGGTCGCCTACCACAGCCCACTCTCTCTCCTCACTGCACCCTTTCCCCAAAAACATGCTTTAATTCAGACAGGATGCCAAGAGCAGGTTTCCAAGTCCTTTTCCTCACACCAAAACTTTCTAATGCTAGTTTCTCTCTTTTTTTATTGGCATGACGCAATTCTCCTTTCAACAATCCAGGTCTCTGAAGTCCTGAGTCATCAGGGAAGGCAGGACAGCAGGGGTGCCATCGGAGGGATCCAAGGGAAAGGTATGGGGAGCTCGCTGATGCCCTGGCCGGCAAAACTTCCTCCAGGGGCCCTGCTGGCTCTTGGCCCCGTGCCACGCCAGACACGGGATTAGGGCTCCTGCAGCTCCCACGGAGCTCCTGGTCACTCCTCTGTGCCAGGCTCCAGAGAAGCAGGGTAAGCAGGAATGTTCCCAGCTCTGCCATTGGCCAGCTCGCAGCCAGGGCCACTCTGTCCAGTGGGACGTCTCTGGGCAGGTGGCATGTTAAATGAGCTACCACAGTATTTCTCAACAGAGGATGATGCCCGCCAGACGCGTGGCAATGTCTGCAGACACTATGGATGTTACAACCGAGGGGAACAGAGCACGGACATCGAGTGGGCCAAGGCCAGGGGTGCTGCTCAGCACCCCATGAGGCCCAGGACAATCCCACCACAAAGAATGATCTGGACCCCAATACCCATGTGGCCCAAGTTGAAACCCTTGAGATAATATATGAAAATGGCTTAGCATTTATGAGTAAGACCTAGTCTCTATTCACTGGGCAAACGATCCCATGTATGTCATATGGGCTTGCCTAAGAGAAAAGCACAGATGGCTATCTGCCAAAATGTTCACATGGAGGATTTCTGGGTGGTGGGATTATGGGAGAATTTTTTCCTCCTTTATTTTATAAGATCATCATCATCCCTGTGTGATTATTTTGGTTTCAATTTATAAGTGCGGAGATGAAGAGCTAGTGGAGAAGACAACTGCCACCCAGCTGGGGAAGTGCCACTCTGCAGGACACAAGCCCTCACTGCAGCTGGGGGTCAGGGGAGACTCCAGGGACAGAGGGAAAGAGGTGCTGTGCCAAAGCTCCGGGTGGGGATGGGCCACGCCAGACCCCAGGCGGGGAGGGTGCACGAAGTGGGCTCTGGACGTCAGGCTCACTGTGGTTGACTCATCACAGCCAGCTCTGACAGGCGGCTCCTCAGCATCAGGCCCTCTCAGTCAAGGCAACTGAGGCTCGGAGAGGCCAAGGTCACTACCCCAAGGTCAACAAAGGGCAGGTGAGGAGCAACCTCCACCAAGGCTCTTCTACAGATGGTCTGCAGGGAGTTGGACAAACCCCATAGGGTGAAACACTCTGCTCTGTCCACACCCTCCCCCTTCAGCAAGGCCCTCCAGTCAGCACGCAGCCAGCCCTGGCCACTTGGGGCCTTTCTGCCTCTCTGCTCTTGAGCCCTGTTCACAGGCCACACATAGTTATACTCTGGAGCCAGACAACCTGAGTTCAAGTCCCAGCTCCACCATTACTAGCTGGGTACGTAGTGACCTTTTCTCTCTGGGCCTCAGTTTGCTTATCTGCAAAATGGGACAGTGACAGCAGCACCTCTCAGGGCATCCTGAGAATGACGCGAGCTCACCTACATGAAGGGCGCAGAATAGCAAGAGCCGCGGAAGTGTTAGCTGTTGTTACCACTGTCTTGCTGGTTATCAGTCCTGACTACCCAGGCTCCCATCACAAACCCAGCAAGGAGGCATCATGCTGTGGAGAAGACCTTGGGCTTTGCAGGCAGGTCGTCTGGTTTCCAGCTTTGTAACTTGAAACTCTCGGGGCCTCCATTTCCCCATCTGTAAGCGGGAGCCTCGGGGGGCTGCTGTGAGGTTTAACTGCACCAATATGCCCAGGGGACTCAGCGTGGCTGTTATCCTGCAGTCACCCCACCCCATCCTGATCCGTCTGATCCTGCAGGCTGACCCTGCCTCAGACCCCAAGCCTGGTCGCCACTGGACGGCTCAGATGGTTCGAGCGCTTTCATTTTCCCAGCCCCAAAGCAAGCCTCAGTCACAGGGTCATGAAACACAAACCAACCAGACCAACAGACGGATGGACGTCACAAGTCATTGTTCCCCTTTCTAACGGGGCAGCCCTGACCCTGTCACCCACAGCCGCCAGCCGGAGACCTCACTGCAGACACAAAGCAGAGCGCCACTCCTGCCCTGGGCCTCAGCCCAATGGTGCCACCTTCTCAAGGGCCGCAGGGCCAGATGGGCCTTCCCACCAAGCCTCCAGCAAGGAAAATTCCAGAAAGGGAGGCCGGTGAGCCAGAGCTCACAGCAGAGGTTGCAGGTCTGAGAGTTGGAAAGTACCAGAGGCCTCTGGTGGAAGCCATCAGGAGCTCCAGGCTGGCCGGCTGCGCCCAGAGGTGTCAGGGGGACCGAAGGAGACCAGGAACCCTTGGGCCTGTGTGCAACCTGAGGCTGGCTGTGTGCACCACATGCTGGACACGCATACTGTCTGCCCATACTGTCTCCTTTGGCTTGGAAAAGGGAGTGGTATTACATCGCCAGCTATGGAGGACCAGAAACACGCAGGGTTACAAGGAAGTGGCAGGGAGAGATCTGTGGTCCTTCCTTCCGTCTCCCCCTTTCAACAGGAGGGACCTCCCAACTAGACACCTGCAAGCAGCCTCGTTCGTTCATTCCTTCACTCATTCACCTATTCATTCAGCCAGAGAAATGTCTGCTGAGAGGCAGCCTCAGTGTTCCCATCTGTAAAACGGAGAGAGTAACAGCACCTCAGTGGGCTGTTGTAGAGATCACGGACGTGAGCATGTAGCAGAGCTCCTGGCAAAAGGAACACTCATGAGTGGCTGCAGCAGTGGTCACTACTGTGACTAAAGCCTGGCCATGGTGACTCAGATCCCTGCACTGCCGAAGTTTCCATTCAGGGGCATCCCGAGCTCCCAGCTGGCAGTCGGTCCCCTGTTTCTCTGCATTGTGAGCAGAGCCCACTCAGCTGGAAAGTGCCCTGGTGAATCCAACACTAACCTTCACCCCCACGCATGGCCCCGACTCCGGGAAGCAATCCTGCCTCCATCTTTACCTCCTACATTCTCTTATGGTGCCAACCCCACGGGAAAAATGGCACAGACTATCAAGAACGTGCCCCCGCTGCTCTGGCTTCTCTCCCTCTCCTCACTGCTCCCTCTGCCCATTTCCACCCTTTGCCCCACCCCCATCTCTGCCAATCTCAACCCTACCTCTGTGCATCCAGATGTGTCTCTTCTACAAAGTCCTTCCTGAAACCACCTGTCTCCATGGCAGCACTTCTCCCTCCCTCCAAAGAGCAGACAAGCATAAACCTCTCTGAGGATGTGTGCTTTGCTCTATAGTGTATCAATAATTTGTCGGGTACCCAATTTAATTGTGAGTCTTTGGGGAGCAAAGATTATAACTGACCCTGCAAGTGTCGTACCTGGGAGCACTCATTTGCAAATACAGGGTACCTGGGAGCACCCCCATGCAGACGCAGCGCCTGGGGAACTCCCTTTGTACACACAGTGCCTGGTACTCAGTTCACTACCTAGTACCTGGTGCTTACCCTTCACAAAAATACTTGGCGTTCACTTTCCAACACCAGTTCTCTGAAATCACTTGACAAATTCACAAAGGAACGTCTGCCAAACATTGGCAAACACAAAACTGCTAAGCCCACTGATTCTCAACTAAGATGCTTCTGCAGGAGGCGGAAGTCACTTTATGTATCTCCACAGACGCGCACACACCCATGGACACACACCAGAGCACGGGGCAGACCTGCCTCTGTCTCTGCCTCTGCGCTCCCTCCCAGTCCTCCTGTCTGAGTCTCCACTGCAGCACCCAGAAAGCAGGGATAATAACACCCACCCCACAGGTTTACGTGGACAAGTAAATGAGCACCGTGCCTGGCACACAGCAGGTGGACAATAAATGTCATTGTAATCAGGAACGCATTGTTCCATCCCTTGCAATAGGTTCGCTTACTCTAGTTTATTCCCCACCAGAGAGAAGACTGCAGACTTTCCTGACCTGCCACCAAGCTCAAACCCAAAAGCCAAAAGACACCATGTCATTGGAATTTCTTCTGCTGCTGGTACCTGGAGACCCCCAGACCACTGCGGTGTCCCAGCGGACCTGGGGTAGGAGTCGTCACCATTTCATGGTCTCCTTTCTCCTGGACACAGCTCACCCCACCCCAGCATTGCCTGCACTCAGAGGAGCCACGTGACTGAGCTGTGGCCAAGGGCTCAGCCCATCTCCCTACCCCCCATTCAATGAGGTCCTGGAGGGGGCAGAAACCCCGACTGGACTGTGACATCAGCGAGAAGTAAAGTGTGTAGCATGAAGCCAGCTCAGTATGCGGACTGGTTGTTATAGCAGTTGGCCTGCCCTGACTGCGCCCAGCCGTCTGCACAGAGGGCTCCACTGCCCCGCTGAGCCCCCAGCACAGTGTCCTGGCGATCAGATGCCCCTGGGCTGGCGAGTGAGCCAAAGCCAGAGGCAGTGGGGCCAGGCCTGGGCTTTCCCAGACTGTGTGCTCCCGTTTGCAGCTATGCTGGCCCAGGACACCCAGGAAACTACCACAAGCTCCAATGTTATCTCCCCTCTCCTGATGACCCCACCTGAGCCAGCCCAGCCCAGCCCAGCCCCAGGGAAGCCCTGGCTGCCCTGACCGGAGAATCCAGCTCTTCTGCTTCCCTCCAAAGCAAGTTTACTCAGCCTAATGTGTTTAGAAGCTTTCTCCATCGTAGCGTTTCTGATAGCAATTTGGAAGGGGAGAGCCAACAACAAAAGAGGACCCTGGAAGGTGCTGGGAGGCCCTTCCTACTGTGAATCCCAGCCCTACTGTTGAGCCATTTGTAAGGGTCTTTGGGCAACAAACTTCCCCTCACTTCTCCCCTCAATGATTACTACCAAGTTTCCCCGAAAATAAGCCCCAGTTAAGATCGTCAGCCAGAGAGACACATTTAGTACATTATGACGATGTTCCAGAAGATGACATGACTGTATTTGAATAAATGTAGATTGTTGTACATGAAAAAGTAAGACATCCCCTGAAATTACGCCCTAATGCGTCTTTTGAAGCAAAAATTAATATAAGACCCGGTCTTATTTTCTGGGAAACACAGTATGTTCTAAATCCTAGGACCCTTGTTATACAGCATGGACAAAGGGAGCTGGTTTTTAAAAGTTTTGCTGGGCTCTGTAATTTAAGTCTCTTAAAGCAGCTAGGTTAAATAAAACACACACACACACACACACACACACACCCAAAAAACACTTGAATGGAAACTCCACGGGGCAAGGAGCTGCCTGTATACCCAGCCAGCCCGTGGCACAATCGGGGTGTTCGTAAGTATATTTTTAAATAAATGATAACAGCTCCTGGAAGGCAGGACAATGACAATTGTAGAGCATTTACTCCATGCAGCCACTTTACTCGGTGACTGCTAAGTACGATCCAGCCTCAGGGCCTTTGCATTGGCCATTCTCTCTGCTTGGAATGCTTGCTCCCCAGATATGGCCTCCTTTTCTGACTACCACATGCAAAGCCACCAGGCTTCCCATCTCCAAGCCCCAAACATCCCACCCGCCTGCCTGCTATCTTTACTCCAGGGCCCCTGTCACCGCCAGACAGATTTCATATTTTCTTGCTTAGCAGTTTACTGTCTGTCACCTACCCTACCGATGCAGGCTCCAGGAGGGCTGAAACTGGTTTGCTTTAGTGTCTAGGACAGTGATATTGATCTGTTGAATGAATGAGTGAATAACTGCCATGCCTTACCTTACCTAACCCGAATGTCAGCACTAAAAGGAAGTCCCATAATCCAAATTTTACAGATAAGGACAGAGATTAGGTGACCTGCCCAAGATCACCCACCAGCTAGAAAGCTGTAGGGGCAGGATCCAGGCTCTGACGGCTCCCCTGGGTCTGGCTGTTCTCCATCCACCTCGCTGCACACCCCACATGCTGGTATAAACCCTTTGCACATGACAGGTGTGAAGAAATGTGACTGAACACGGGGACCCATTTCAGCACCAGACATGTTTTCTCTGCAGTCCCCTTTGCCACAATGCACACGGACACCTTCCCCACACACATGCACACACATGCACCTCATCAGCCTGGTACGGCTCTGCTGATGTCAGCGTAGCTTCCTTTCCAATGCACACGGCCTCCCTGGGAGCCCAGCTGAATGCACTGGATGCCTTGTCACCAGAGCCACGAGCAGGGAAAGAGACAGTCTCACTTCCTCCCTTTCTCTACCATGGGCCACGCACTCGGCCTGGCTTCCATCCTGGGGAAGCAGGAAGTCGGGACAAAAATGACGCTCTCACATGGAGCAGGAAGCAGTAATCCTTGGCCGTGCAGACGCCTGTCCTCAGGGAGGAGGTCAGCGTGACTGCTCAGAGACCCCTGCTCACCTGTGTTTAGTTCCCGGCGGGGCCAGGTGGCCAGACCCTCCAAGGGGGCTCCCTAACCAGTGCCATTCAGCCAGACTGATGAAGCATGACTGCAGGCAGCGATGACCCGAGACAGCAATGCCCTTTCCCCCTGAGGTTGGGTCAGCTCGCCCTTGTAAAGCACTCTGAGACTAACGAAGTAGGCAAAAAACATTCAAATTATCAAGACAGAAACAATTCCACTGAATAAAAATGGAAAGCGTCTTGTTCAAAACAGCAAAAGATTAGGACTAACTTGAATGTCCAGCAACCGGGGATGGTCTACCTAAGTTATTATAATACCGCTCTACAGTGGAACGCTACGCAGCAGTGAAAAAGAACAAGGCCACTGTGTATGAACAGATCTAGAATGATCTCCAAAATAAACTGTCAAATGAACAGTAACGGCACAGAACTGTGTGTAAATGCCGGAATGGTCAACAAGGATACACAAGGAATGGGTAACAGAGCTTGACTCTGAGGAAGAGATCTCGGGGCTATGAGGGGATAGAATAAGAGGAAATTGATTCTTTCTTATATGCCTTGTTATACTATCTGAATTTATTTAACATGCACATTACTTTTTCTATTTTAAAAAAACAACTGTGGGTTTTTGTTTTGTTTTGTTTTGTTTTTTTAAAGAAAACAGACTGTGCCCCCTGAGGAATTTTTCTTAAACCGTTCAACAATTTCATTGCCTCCATACATACCAGATCTGCTAAATATCCCTAACTTTCCCAAACTCATTGCTCATCCTGGAAGACTTTTCTCTGGAGACTGCCCATTTTTAAATAGCAATAACCCCTTCCATTCCTGCAGAATTTCATGAAGCTCTCTCAGGGCAATTAGGAAAACATGAATTGGGATACTGGACCCTGGTCACACCCCTACTTTGTGCTGGCCGTCCTACTAGGTGCTAATCTGAATTCTCTCCAATCCTTACAGCAACCTTGTCAATGAGGGAGGACTACTCCACTCTCCAGGAGAAAAAGTACGGCCCAGTGAAGTAAAGCAATTTGCCAAAAGTCACACAGCCAGGAAGTCCTAACTTCAGAATCCAGACCCAGTAGTAAGTGACAGCAAATCCGGAATTTGTTCTGCCCCACAGTGGAGACACCCTAAATCATTAGATTTAATCTCATTTAATCCTTTAATAAAAGGTGTAACTCGACCATCTTAAAGGTCCTTTCTGCCAAAACACCAAGGGGGTACTATCCACATGGATCAAGCCCGGCTGGCGTGGAAAGAGGCTGCCCTACTGTCCCAAGGTTGTCAGCGAGGCAACAGAGACAGCTTTGGTGACTTGGCCACCAGGCTCCCCTAAGCCTTGCTGGACACAGTGCCCCAGAAATGCCCTCCCTCTCCCACTGCCAGGTGAGTCAGCGGGCACCATGCAGAAGCCACCTGTGGGCCATGGAGCCCAAGCCAGCGGCGTACGTCGGCCTCGCCCGCCTCCATCACCAGCTCGGCAGCAAAGCCCAGCCACACCCGAGCAGTGAAACCCTTTCCATCTCTCCTGGAACAATTCTAAACCTGGCCCGAAAGGGCATCTCAGATTGTACCAGGCAAAAGAAAGGCAGTATCAAAACATACTTCCTCCTTAAAACGCATTTATCACAGCCCGGGGAAAGCAGACCACATTTGCTATTTACAGAGAATTTAGATTTTTTTCCTCTTCTCTGTCTCTACACCTGCCCTCCACCACTTCCAATCAGACAAGTTATTCGGGCAACAAATTTGATATATTATAAAATCTTCTTACGTCAAGTGAAATTGAAAAAAAAAACTCCTTATTTGCCAACTGCCATGAAAAACATCACATAAATCAAAGGCGGGAAAAACGGGCAAACCAGGGAGTGGTACATGATACCAAGTGAAAAAAATGAACACACATACATTCGCGTACACACACACACACACACACACACACACACATATTCCCACAAGACTTATGACTGCTCTGGAGGACACAAACTTTAATTCACAAGTGGAAACCGCACTGTCGAGATAAACTCTCCGCTCAGTACTCGATACCCAGTGGGTGCTTAGTAAGTATAAGGCCAAGTTCAGAAGAAGGCTGCTCTCCCCAAGAACACACTAAAGAAATCCAATGATAATTAAGGTGACTTCTCTTTCCTTCTCCGTGACAAGAAGCCCAGAAACATCTCAATCGGAGCAGCATAGTGGTGAAAATTTATAAACAAGTCACTGATGAATTAAGGCTTGAAAATAAAGAATGCTACTGTCACCTGTGCTCCGATCCCTGTTTGGTCAATGAGTAAAAGACTTTTCGGACTGGATCCAGCATTCTGAGATGCCGTGTGCTACACGCACAAAAATGAGGTTAAAGAAAAGGTAAGCAGCTTTATTTGTACCTCTTCAGTGCAGAGGAAACAAAGCACACAGACAAAGCCCTCTTCCAGTGGACAAACATGTCTAGCAGGTGATCAAATTCAACCCAAACACAAGAACAGCAAAATGGATTCTGGTCTCGCCGGAATGGGCTGCTTTTGCCGAAGGCCTGGCCATCAGTTACCACAACCACCACCATGAAAGCCCAGGGAGGCCTGGGGACTGAGAAGTCTGGATGCAAAGGGGAATGAGGTGCCTTATCCAGGCCACGGCCTGGGCAGGCAGGCCCTTCCCCCACAAGGTGTGGTCATGTGTACCCCAGGGAAGGGGCGGACGCTTCCCAATCACCCCTCACACGTCAGCCAGGTCCCTGTCGCCTTTGTGTTTCCTTCTTTGTTTATGAGCTTTCCGGATCCAAAGTCTCAATCACAGAGTGCATCAGGCCCGGCGCTGTCACAGGCCACGTAAGGCGCACTGTTGGTTCTGCAAGGATTTAATCAGTAACTGGCTCAGGAGACAGGCACAGGGCAAGCTCCAACCTGACCTCACGGAAGGCAAAGTTTACAGCCAGTTCAGGGGGTGAGGCTGCCAGTCCCGGGGGCCCCAGGCTGAGCCCATCTCAGCAGCAGGGAACCAAGAGAGGTCCACCTGAGGGGTGTACCCAGCAGGAGCTGCGCACCAGGTGGGCCTTCGAGCCGCATATGTTTCCACCCCTGCCTGAGGCAGCTGTGGTCCTGGAAGCCTGGTCTTTATCTCTGACAAGAATGCAGTTAATTGGATCAGTGTAGACAGATTCTGAAGACAGTCTGGGCAAAAGCGTGTATTTGGTTTGTTTACTGGTTTTAATCCAGATCCACCACTCTGACTCTTGTTCCTGAAGCCCACACAATTAACCAGATAATTACCAGATGGTTCTGAGTTGGGCTGTATAGACAGCTTACTATACAGATGATGTACATTTCATGAAAGAATATGAAACATATCGGCAGCTCGAGGCTGGGCCAGGGGATTCTGCAAAGCTACACGGCTGCACAGGGTTTTTTGTTGTAGTGAAATTCAACTGCACCCAAATTCACCTTTGTTTCATTTAGGTTAATATTAATATTTCTCAACAGAGTGCTTGGGCCGCACTATAAAATTCATACAGATTACATAATGCCCTGGCCTCAGGGAAACCCCTCAGGGCTGCTTTGTTTCCCAGGGCCTGGATACCAACCAGGTGTCTCACGATGGGACAAGGTCCCCAGGAGCAGTCCCAACCCCACCTTGCCCTGGAGGCCACTACCACAACTGGGCCTGCCCTTGCACGCCCTCTTCCACGCTCACAGGCCCTGGCATGGAAAGCCATGCACCCCAATGGAGCCCACCACAGCAAGGTTTAAGGACACCCCCTGCTCTGCCCACTGGGCTTGGTGATGGTAAGTGGAGGAAGAAGAGATTATACCAGCTCATTGGACACTTGCTCGGAGTTCCTCCTTCCACATTTCCCAACGCCACAGCAAGTCTCTGCTGAGAAAATCTTGTTTCACGCATAGCCCTCAGTCCCCAGTCCTGAAAAATCACAGCTCCTCTCCAGAAAGGCCCTAGCTACAAAGGTACCACCCTCCTTGGCTGGTGAAGGTGGTGCCAGGCTGCTTAAGAAACCAGCGCACAGCTTCAGTCTTTCCTCCTTTCCTCTCTCTCTCATATATGCTTCTTGAGCAATCAGAGGTAAGTGGAGGGCCTTGAGCCTCCAAAGCTGGCTTCCCCAGCCAGCGGCCAGCAGCAGCAGCAGAGGACACACTCCTGGCTTCTCCCAGGGGAGCACAGGAGCTAGGCTGTCCTTTCCACAAAAGATCTCTGAGCCTCTCAAAACCATTTTCTACCCCCCCCCACCCTGCATTGTGAGGTATGGCAGAAAAAAAATGATAAAGCCCCCCCCTGAGCCAATGGAAATTTCTAAAACCAGATTTGGGGGCTCCAGGTCCCTGGCATGGAACTGCTAAGGACACTAGTTCTTCCTTGAATCTGACGCTGTGTGCCTGCGAATTTTCTGAGGCTCTCCCTCCATCAAATGAAAAGCCAAATACTGAGGCCTATGGCTCAGGATGGATTGAAGAACATGCAGGAGCCTGAAACTGGGCCTGGGCCACTTCATGGCAACCGGTGAGCCTTCCTGAGAAAGCAGTCTTTGCAGACACTGCACCAACGTGCCCACAGGAAAGAAAAAAATAGGTGTTCTCAGCACGTCGGACCCAAAATTCAGAATAAAAGTCCTCATGTGCTTCAGTGCTCTCAGGAGGGGGGAAGCTGTTTCAAGGAGTATGATTTCTTCTGCTAACTTTTCCCCCTCCCCATTCCTTGGAGCATGTGTCACAGCCTGTGACACACTGCCAAGGCAACATGGATGCCGGGGAAATGTCTACACACGCTACACGTTTGTGACATGCCATGTAAGCGACACCCTGTTTCCTGGCTGGGTTTTCTTGGCACAGGTGTGGGCAGGCGGTGGATTCTGCCCCCCCTCCCACTGTGCTTAGTAAACAGGATCACCGTGGACCCAGGGGGGAATGTGCATTCTGGGGAAGACCTGTCACCTCTCCATAGAGGAAGGAACCACCTCAGCAAGGCTCAGGCCCAAGCAGAGCTGGTGCTTTAAACTGTCCTTGTTTCAAAACACAAAGCATCCTGTTCAGGCTCCTGCCCACCAACCCCCACCCTGGGACCCCACCACAGCTGTTTTACCCCACCTTGCAGATTTGATTTCAGAAACAGATTAATCACTTCTTCCCTCCCTCTCACCCAGCTGACCCAGCCATATATTTTAAAACAATAACAATAACAAAATAAAACCTCCAGCAACAAAACACACATCTACACACTTCAGACAATGCAAGACCAGAGCCCCACAGGACAGCTTCCACACTAGAACTTGACATCCCCCCACCAAGGAGGAGACCGTCCATAACCCCTGCCCCCCACCCCTCCCCTTCCAACCTCCCAATGTGCGAAAGAAATTTTTCAGAAAGGGAAGCACCCAGTTTTGCCTGCCAGCCCGGGCAGGAAAAGAATAAAAGACGGGTAAACCAAAAGAAGGAACTGGCTTCTGGAAATTCTTTGGGTTTTGGGGTTTTGAGGTTGTTAGGTTTTTTTGGTTTGGGTTTTGTTTTTTGTTTTTTGTTGTGTTTTTTTTTTTTTTTTTTTTTTCTGGCTGTTTTGTTTTCCGCTCCAGCGCAGGTCCAGATGGGCCGCGGGCTTTCGTAAACGGAACCCTCACCACCATCAGGGCCCAGCCCTCGGTCTATCCCACGATCCCATCCGTATGAAACCCAAGCGTTGGGCCCGGGAGGTCCCCAAATGCTCAGCCCGGGGTGGGCCAGATCCTCTCCAGAATTCTAAGGGTCTCCCCGAGGCTCCGGCTGGGCAGAGCTTCGGAGTCACAATCCAGCCCCAAGCCCAGGCCAGGAGGGGGGTCCCGTTCTCGCCTCCCCCGGCGCCCACCGGCGCCCCCAGCGCGCAGCAGGCCCGGGGTTCCAGGTGCAGCGGTGGGAGGGGGCGCCTCTCGGGACCCGAGGGGAGACGCGGGGGTTGAGGCGCGCGGCCGCGAGGAGCGACTCACCGTGGCGGACGCCAGGCTGTTGTCGGCCAGCGTTAGGTGGTGCGGCTCCCAGCGCCTCAAGAATTTCGAGGTGAGGATCTTGCTGAGAAAGGTCCGCGGGTGCCGGATGACACAGACCTGGATGTCGCCCTCCTGCAGCAATTTGTACCTCATCCCGTTGCACAGCAGAAGGGCCCGGCGGCAAGGCACAGCGCCCATCTTCGTGCCCTCGGGGGCAGGCACGTCGCCCCCCAGCAGCGGCTTGGTCTCCTCGATCTGCCGGGGGTCGCCGCCGCCGCCCGAGCTGCTGGTCAGATCCATGGCCGGCGGGGCCGGGGGCGGGGAAAGGGGCTGTCCTGGCTGCAGGGCGGCGGGGCCCCCGTTCGGCAGCCCGCACCCCCCCACCGCCCAGGAAGGTGGGGGGGTGTGGGGCTGGGGGCGCCCGCAGGGGAGGGGCCGGGGACGGGCGGCTGGCGCGGCCGGCGCTCGGTCCTTCCTGCGGGGCTCGGCTTCCTCCTAGCTCGTCGGGTGCATGCTCGCGGCGGCCGGACCGGCTCAGCGGGCGGGCGGGGACGCGGGCAGCGCCGAGGGCCAGCGGCGGTGGCGGCGACAGCAAGCGGGGGCCGCGCGGCGGGCGTGTCTCGGCCCCGCCGCCCGATCGTGTGTACAGTACGTGTGTCTGGGCGGCCGTCCGCGGGCGAGTGTGTGGCGGGGGCCGCGGGGGCCGGCTCAGTTGAGAGATTGCAGAAGCCGCTCGGCGCCCGCGCGATTGGTCCCCGCGGGGTCATGTGCCCGCCCCTCTGACGTCAATGGCGGCAACGGCGGCGGCCGCCGCGGCTTCGGCCTCTCGCAGGAGGAGTCGGCCACCGGGCGGGGACGCGAGGGGCAGAGGCGCGGCCGACGGGAGGGGGCCGCCCCTGGGGAGGGGGCTGCGAGTGGTGAGCCCTGGCAGGCCCCCGCCCGACCCCGCCCGGAAAGTGAGTGTGGGCGGGGGCCGCGGGGGCGGGGCGCGTGACGTCACGCCCAGCCGCGCCCCCGCCGGTGCCCAGGCGGGTGCTGAGCCCTTGGACTGAACCTGATACCGGACCAGCCGCTGCCCCTCACCCCACGCTCACCACTTTGGCCAGCCGCGATCAGAAATGTCAGCACCCCAAAACATGTCAACGCGGACAGCCGAGATGCGGCCGTGTGTAAACCGGAGGGACCCAGGCTGGGCTGGACGGCTTGACCTCTGACACCCCGCTCCACAGCTCCGGCTGCCGATCTAGCTTGCCAGATGGGGCCATAAGGCAGGGATGTTTCCTCCAATTGAAAATGTCCCCTCAATTATCCGGATAATGAACCCACATTGTCCTTTCTCAGCCTGCCAGTCTTTCTGCAGAATCCCTGGCCTTTCACAGAAGTCTGCCAGCCTTGGCCCTTGGGGCCCTCAAGCAGCCTGGGGAAAGGGGACAGGTTCCCTAGCTGCCTCCCCCCTCCTTGTTTTCTGCGCCTGGAGTCTGACCGCTTCTGGAAACCTAGACAACAAAGTCACCCCCTGGGCAGCCCCTCCTCTGTCTACATCCCAGCAGCTCCAGTCTCTACCTCTTCCTCAGACCAGGACCTAACCATTCATCTCTGGGTCCCCAGGCGGAACACAAGACAAGAGAATCATACTCGAAGCATCTTTGTGGAAAGGACCACAATGTCACTCAGGAACTCCAACTCTGCCACCAGGAGCAGGACCTAACACCACCCAACAAGTGCTCAGCTCCTGCACTGGATTTCCACAAGTCCAACTGCTTCTGCAGTTAATACCATCAAAACCCCCAGATTTTTGCTTTTTTTGTTAAGTGAAGGTGGCCTGTAGTGAACACATGAGTGTGTGAGCATGTGTTGAATCATATCATGAATGCTACAGTTTTCTACAGTGTCCCTGCAGTGGGATTAACCCCTCCCCACTCTCCCAGAACAAACAAGATGGAGGGGCTCCCCTAAGACCCTCTCCCCTGAGCTTGGCAAGGGCTGGGGGCAGGGCCCAACATGTGTTCCTCATGGAATAAGACTCAAACACCCAGGTTGCCCAGGAGTTGGGCAGAACTGTTTACTCCTTATCTGCCCTGCAGGAGGCACAGTTAGGTTAAAAAAAAAAAAAAAAAAAAAAAAGGAGGTGGCATATTCAGCATCTCCCCACAATTTGCTGGCATTTCCTTCAAGTTCTAAGCTTATTAGAAAGCACAAATTGGTAACCAAAATATTGCCATGGGGATACAGTTTGGGGAATATAATCAATAATATTGTAAAGATTTTGTAGGGTGTCAGATGAGCACTTGTTTTATTAGGGAGACCACTTCATGGACAGTGATGGAAGATGAATAATATTGAATGTCAACTATCATTTAATATATATGGTCATGGGATGTGCAGGACAGCACAGGAAATAGAGTCAGTAGAATTGTAATAGCTATATACGATGTCAGAGGGTTGTTGATTGGGGGAGAGGGGTTATCACTTTGTGAGGGGTGTAAATATCTTTTACATTGTTTTGTACACCTGAAACTAATTTTTAAAAAAAATAAAGGAGGAAAAAAATTCTAAGCTTCAATGGCCTTGAGAAAACCATCAAGCAAGAAAGGGACAAACCCAAGCCCCCACCCACCTTGTACTGTAGATGTGGGTACTAGGGATGGTTGGGACCAAGACCGCCAGGCCGTTAAGGGGTGGGGTTAGGTCAGTTGTTCAAATCTTTATTGGGCTCCTGCTGTGTGGTCACAGGAGTAATTCCTATAATAGCCACCGTATCCTAAGCACTTCCTATGTGCTACAAGGGGTACCTATGAGCACCTTTTCCTTCTCACAGCAACCCTATAACAGCCACCATCACCATCCCCTCTTGCAGAGGAGGATGCAGAGAGGCTGAGGACTTGCCCAGGCTCACTTAGCTAGTCAGGATTGGGCCCAGGGATGGAGCTAAGAGTCTAGGATAATAAAGACAATGACCACGCTGTGCTTGGGCTCCAGGAACAGAAAGGGAACATGGCGTGGTGCTGGGGCACGAGGCCTCACTTCAGGAGTGCTTTAGGAATCAGGTAAAGAAGGGTTAAGGTGCTCCTGGGAGGGGGACCTTGGCCTGTGCAGGAAACTGCGTTTGTTTGCCAAGGCACACAAGGTGCCGGGGAATGCAGGGCAGAGTCCTAAGAGATGAAAGTATTGAATTCAATCAGTTAGCTTTAAATAATAATTTTTAAAATTTTAAGTTTGAAGTCAGTGACATAGAGCCCCCAAGACATTGCAAGGAGAAAAATTCCTTGGGGCGGAAACCAGGAGTTCCAGGTTGACAGCAGAGCACTAGCTCAGAGCCTGGACATGGTCAGGGCTCAACAAATAGGCAATGGTTGACCATCAAACTCACCTATTCCCTGGTGCTTCAGAACATGCCAGCCACAAGACCAGGTCAGTAAGTTGGCACACGGTGTTCAGTAGGTGATAGCTGAGGCCCCAGCCTCCCAGATTGGTATGCATGTAACTCACTGCAGAGCCCTCTTGTCTCCCACCATCCCAGGTTCCTGACCTAGAGATGAATCTGAGTCCCATCTATCAGATTCCATCAGAAGCCCCCTCCCTGCAGAACCCCAACCCCTGTAGGAGACACCAGCTTGTCGAGTTTCCATGGATGGATATGCACCCAAGTCACCCTCATTGCCACGGGAATCCAGACTCTCCAAAAAATGGTCCTGGCCTCTTAGAGTTCACCCTCCTGGCATTGAACTTGAGAGGTTTACAGAGCAGCAGAAAGAACACGGAAGTTCACGAATCCTTCACTCTCCTCAAGCTCCCACAGGCCAGTTCATTCAACAAGGTCACCAGAAAAACCTGTTATGTTCTGCATTCTTTGCTCTTGGTCCCTCCTGGTTTGAGTCACATCCCAAAGGACCACATTCTCCTCTCACCTGCTCACTGCATCACTTGAGTTCAGCAACCCACTGTGGCTTCATCCCTGGGCCACAATGGTGGAGAACCTACACTACGTCTGAGTGCAGTGCTGGGAGCTGGGGTTCTAGTGAATAGGTAGTAAACTGCCCTCCTGAGCCCACATCTCATCTCCCAAGTCCCTGAAGTCTCCCCTTCAAAGGGGAAAGACAGATCTGCTGCCCTGGCTGCTGACAAAGGAATTTAATGAACTGCCCAAGTCCCTGGTGGGGGAGGAAGGCATCGGAGAGCATGGCCAGCCCTAGGAGAGGTCCACCTGAGCACCCTCATCCAGCAGCCTTGCCCCTTCCCGCAGACGCGCTGGTAGGTGGGTGTCCTGCTCCTCAAAGTGGTCTCCAGTGGAGATCCTTGCCAGCCTTTGCACAGCTCCCTCCTTACCCCACCCCACCACAAAATGGTGCACAAACCCAACACTGTACCCTCAAAATGGGCAGGGTTCATTCCAGTATTGCCCATTGTTTTGTCCAGTGGTGTGCTGGTAAATGTTTAATAATCAGCTTGCTGAAAAAAGGAAAGCCCTGATGCACAGTGTTTGACAATTTCCCCACTGTAAATATGGTGGAAATCCACCATGGCAGATTTCAAGCTACCAACATGCATGACTAGACGTGGAATTGGGAAGAGACGTGCCCCACTATGGAGTATTTCCATCCTACAGACACAACGGACCAGGCATTAGTGAATAATGGCTGAGGGGCAGATTCAGCGCCTGGCCTGCGAAGCCTAAAACATTTACTCTCTGGCCCTTATACAGAAAAAGATTGGCAAATCCTGCAATAGACATAAATAACTTCCAGAACAGAGATACTAGTAAAATGTAGTAAAATAACTAGGAAGTGATGAGTTTTATTACCTTTAAAAAATATGGTATATTTAATAGTAACTTTACATAATTTAATCTTGTTCAATGGCTGCTTTGAACCATCTTGCAAACTTCCTGAAAAAATGAACAATCAGCTCTCATTAACCAGCATAGGTTAGCTCCAGCATGCCACTGTCTGTTTCTCTCGGGCATGGGCCAGAGTAGGTGCACAATGGTTATCTACTGAATGGTTGGAAATCTAACTGCAATGGCAATGGTCTAACCACTGGGCAACACCACCGTGCTTTCTCCCTTCATTCTTTCATCCCATTCCATTAAACACCTATCTATTAGCACCTGCTGAGTACCAGGGACTGTGTTGAGCGCTCACACAAAATGCTCCCCTCTTGGAGTTCACAGTTGAGTGGGGGGAAACCAGACACCCGTCCCCCCCTCCCACAAGATCACTACTGCCCCCAAAAAGTATGCCAAGAAGAAAATAACCTCTTACTTGTCCCTTTACCAGCTGTGTGTATCTTCGGTTGATTTACTATAAAGTGGGTTCACAACAGTACCTTTTTCCAGAGTTGTAGAAATTAAATGAGATAATCAGTGTCCAGCTCACAGCCTGGCACAGAGGAAGCACTTTGAAGAAGCCTTAGCTAGTTCACATTGCCACTGGCATTTTAGAACCCATGTTTACATGGCCCAGATCATGGCCATCCACTTAGTCCACTTCTCCGAACCTTTCCCATTTTCCCAACAACTGGAATGCCAGATACAGCATCTCTGCAGGGTTCCCACCTTTGGCTCTGTTGACATCTGGGGCTAGATAATTCTTGGTGGCAGGCAGCTGTCCTGTGCAGGATAGGATGTTTAGCAGCATCTCTGGCCTCTGCCCACAGATGCCAATGGCATCCCCAATTTGTGACAACTGAATAATTTCCAGACATTGCCACATGTTACCTGGGAGGTAAAATCATTACTGGTGGAGAACCCCTGGTTTAAAGGAAGATGCTTTTCTCACTCTCTCAGCGGGTACAAAATCATTTATTCTTAAGTGGTCCCAATTTCGTAGCTACCCATGGCACTATGACTTTTGGGGAAATCTCCGAAAGCTCCATCTGAAAACTCTCAAAATTATTACGTCAGCTAGGAGATCATTTCTGAACCTCGTTTTTACCAGGCATGAGACACCAGCATAACGGAACACACACTCTGTACTAATGCCATTTAATGTACTGATCATATAATAAAATGTACTTATTCTTCCAGTATAAGGAAAGGAGTCGTGTTTTTATCCTGAAGTTGATGACCCTCCCCCTCCTTCTTCTGAGCTGATGTGAAGTCATTTTCTAGGCTCATCAGAGGAGAATGGAAGGGAGTGGGAGCACGTTTACTATTTATCAGCTTGTGATACTTGGTAGCTGAATGATTGCTGTGCCACCCCCCCGCCCCACACACACACACACCTTCTCTGGTTTCTGGGGGCAAAGGAAGGCATCGAAGGAACATGAGATACTATGCTCTCCCCCTTTCTTTCTCACTTTCACCAAATAACTAAGTCTGAGGTTAACTTCAGGGAAAAAAAGTATTACAGAGGATTGAGCATTTATCTGGAACTAATATTTCTTACACACAATCAGTTGATTGAGTTACCTACACACAGCAAAACCTTAACAGCGGTTATCTCTGGATAACCAAGATCAAGATGACCAAGGCAAGATCAAGGGTTTGTTTAAGATTGCACAGCTTGACAGTGGAATTACAGGTCATTTTCTTCTTTCCCCCTTTTAAAATCAATGTTATTGAAAGTATAATTTACGGGAAATAAAAATGCACTCATTTTCAAAGAACAGGTGGGTAAGTGTTGAGGAATGTACACACCCATGTAACCACCATCTCAGTCAAGATACCGATATATTAATAGAACATTCCCACGGTCCCAGCAGTTTCTTTGTGCTCATTTGCAGTTGATCCCAGCCATCCACTTCCGGCCCCCGGCAACCCCAGATCTGCCATCTGTCACCATAGGTAGTTTTAACCCTTCTTGAACTTCATACAAATAGATTCAAAGGTATGTACTTTTTTGGGTCTGACATCTTTAACTCTTCGTAACTGTTTTTGGGTCAGGTGGTTCATTGTGACAGGTTCCCTAAGAAATATCTCCTTCCAAATAATAATCAGTTCTTTCATTGTGCTCCCCAACTCTGTGCATTTGTTTATTTTATTAATAATAATAATTATTATTATTAATAATAGCAAATATCCATATAGGGTTTACTGTGTGCCGGCCACTGGTGTAAGCACTTTGCATATGTTGATTCCTTTAAATGAAGCCTCACAAAACTGCAATGAAGTTTATTTTGTCCATTGTACAGATGAGGACACTGAGGTGTAGAGAGGTTAAACAACTTACCAAAGATCACACTTAAACTTGGTACCTGGTACCAATCTGGTACCAGACCTGCTCTTTCCTAGCAACCATGCTGAGTTACCTAATTTAGCCCCAATCATACATTTTATAATTCCTCTGTTAGCCCATGTCTCTTAAGATGAGAAAAAAAGATGAATAAGGGGAAGGATGTGACATCTGACATTTCATGAAAGCATTTAACAGTCGACGACAGAAAACGCTGGAACTTTGCTGGCTGTCCTCAGTTTGCATTTCAAATTGGAGTTTGGGGAGCAGGCTGTCATTGCTTCTCAGGGCCTTATGCAGCCCTGTGACACTCCCCTTGGCCTGGGACCACCTGGGGCAGGACATGGAGCTTCTTCTTACCGTGTGCCTGCACACGGAGGAGCTCAGTAAGGTTTGTTGTTGCTGAGAAAGTGTGTACCCCACTTTACTGTTCTCAGAGCCCTTTCTAGAGATACGCAAAGAGAGCAGTTAAAATAGTGTCCCTGTGATGTCACAAGGAAGGGGTATTTGTGGAAACAATATACACATGAGAAGCCAGCCAACACTGACCACCCAGGCCTCAGGGGTAATAGGGGTCACGGCAGAGTCTGCACAAAGCCTCCTCTTTTCCTGCTGTCTTTTTTCCTGGCCTCTCATGGAACACTGGCTGCCTCTGCTTGTATGTCTGGCATTGGGCCCAAAATGGCCTCCTCGGCCTAGTCCCCAGGGCTAAGTGGTCACTGTTGCCCAATTTCCCACCTTCAAATGTCTGGGTAAGGAATCTGATGGACTAGACTAGTCTTTGTCCAGCCAGGGTCCCTGAGTCTCCGGTTCCAGGCCCCAAGCTCAATGAAGGAGAGTAAGTTGCTCAAGGTCTCCGAGAGAGAAAGCCACGGAGCCAGGATTCTGTCTGTCTGCACTTGAATGGGTTTCCTGGGGTTGCTGTAACAAAGCACCACAATGAGGGGAGGGAGTGTGGGGCTTAGACAAAGGAAATTTATTATCTCACAGCTCTGGAGGCTGGAAGTTCAAAATCAAGGTGTCAGCTGGGTTGGTGCCTTGAGAGGGCTGAGGAAAGAATTTGTTCAAGGCCCGTCCCGTAGCTTCTGGTGGTTTGCTGGCAATCTTTGGCTTTCCTTGGCTTGTCGACAAATGTATCACCCCAATCTCTGCCTTCATGTTCCAGGCATTCTCCCTGTGTGTGGCTGTGTCCAAACTTCCTCTTTTTATAGGGACACAGTCATGTTGGATGAGGGGCCCACCCTCGTCCAGCATGACCTCATCTTATTACATCTGCCCCAACCCTCTTTCCAAATAAAGTCACATTCAGAGATACTGGGGGGGCTAGAATTTTGGCATTGTTTTGAAGGACACGATTCAACCCATAACAGAGACCAAAGCCTGCCCCAGAAGTGCCACTCCGTGCTGCCCCCAGCCAGTTCTCCCCACAAGGCACTGCGTTGCTCATCCTGTATTCTCCGGAACAGGCACGGACAAAGGTCTGCCCTACTGTCCTCACGCTCACATCAGGGCATTCACAGGCAGCAGTCATGATGCCAAAGGACCAATCACAGGTGCCCAGGCAGGACATGACTCAACTCTGGGTGAAGCACTTAGGGAGGTTCCATGCAGACGGACAACCCATTGTCTGCGTGTCTCCACATGCTCCAGTTTCACCAGGCAATTTCTGAGACATCAAACCTGAACAGCTCACAATGGGCTAATGAGTTTTATTCAGCGCAGTTGACCATGACCCACAAAGCAAAACTGGCTAGTGTGACCTCTGGCCAGGCGGTGGCTCCATGGCCGTGGTTGACAGGGGGCTTGGTCCTGGGCCAGGGAGTCAGGCAAGTGGTTTATTTCTATTCCTTATTCACGTTTCCATTTTGTTGGGCTAAAAATTTTAAGCAGATTTTACTTGGCGGTTAACTCGCCAAATCTACCCTGAGGATTAGTTGCATTTTGGAAGCCCTGGATCTGGGGTCAGGAGGGGAAAGCCGGCCCTGGCCATTTCTTCAGGCATGACAAACAACACCAATCCAATGTGAAACGCTACCTAAGATCATTCATAGGCCAGGAAATGGCAGAGTGGGGACTGAATCCAGGACGATATACACTAGAGTCTATGTTCACTTCACACTTTGATTTGGTGACTCGCAGTTTTGAGCCTGTACCTGGGGTTTGCCATCCTGAAAAGTGCTAAAGGGGCCACCAATATCTTCAGATCCCAGCAGCCTCAACCCCTTCCTGCATCCCCAGGGAGCAGTGAGTGAGATGAAACATGTGCCTTGCCAGAGCTAGAACAAACTCCTCGGGGTCTTCTGGTCCATCCTTCCTAGTTTGCAGGTGGGGGAAACTGAGGTTCAGAGAAGGGAAGGACCCTTATCTAAGACCAAACAGATGATGAGTGGAAAAACCAGGCTCAGAACTCCTGCCCCCCCAACCCAGCGCTCCCCACCCCTCTCCTGTTTTTCTTCCTTCTGCAGCAGCTGATGGAAGACGCCGAGTACCTGTGTATTTCTCATCTGTCTGCTTGTTGTCCGAGTTTGTGCTGTGAAATCCCTGGGGAGGCTCATCTTTCTCTTATTCCATCTGCCCCCGCCCTGAAACCAGGCTGTGCACTCCCTCTCCATCCATAATGATGTGTGCATTGCTTCCGCCCTCTCTTGGGATTTCTGCGGCTTTTCACACCTTCCTGGAGCTTCCGCTGGGCCTCCCACCAGGTGTCACCACCCTCAGCCCCAGGGGCGAGGCTGATCCTGCTTCCTGGCCCAGGCTCTGCCCTGGCCATTTCCATGGAGCCCCTCTGGCTCTGGTTCCCACCCCCACACCCCTTTGTTCTGCCACCTTCAACTGCCCAATGCCGGGGGTCCTTCCTGAGGGTCTAATTAATGGGGTGCACCCAGCAAACAGTGAAGATAGACCATGACTCATGCATGGTTATACTACAATGTGGCTATGAAAACGTGCAGCAGTCAGGGACTACTTTTCACACTTCCTTTTTTTTTTTTTTTTTTTACAAAAATGATATAGTTTCACTTGGAAAAATAAGAAAGTATAGATAAATAAGCAAATAACAATGAGTATTTGTTAGGTACTTACTATATTCTAAGCACCATGTACATATTAGCTCATTAAATCCCCAAATGAGAAATTCTATAGGACAAATAACACAGTTTTTTCAACAAATAAATGGCAAGGTAAAAACATGAGAGAGGGGACAGTATTTAGCTTAAAGGAGACTAAAAAGTGTCACCGACTATAGAGAGACAGGTAGATGGATAGACATGTGACGAAGAAAGTACAGTAACGTGTTAGTGGTTGAATCAAGGGGCTACGCAGGAGCTCACTGTAAAATTCTTCCACCTTTGCTGGGTGAAAATTGTCCTAATAAAGTGCTGGGAGAAAGGGCATATCAGCCAAATGTTACGTGGATCCTGTGGACCCTAATTCAAGCAAATCAAATTAAAACTACATTTATGGGACAATCGAGGATGGTTAAAGACTTATTAGATGATATTAAGAAATTGTTTTGTTTTTTTTTAATTTGAGACATGACAATGGTATTGTGGTGATTTTTTTTTTTTTTTAAGTCTATTTGGGATTTGCTTCAAAATAACCAGCAGGAGGAGGGATGGGGAGGTAGAAATAAACCAGATTGGCAGTTTATGGTCATCATTGAAGCTGGGTAACGGAGGCTCATTAGACTATTTCTTCTTTTCTGAAAGTTTGAAACTTCCCATAATAAAGAGTTAAAAAAAACAACAACACTCTGTTGATAGGTACTATTATATACAGTTGAGGAAACTGTTTATAGATGTCAGGTTATTTGCCTAAGATTACCCCTTAATAGGAATTAAAAAAATAAATTCCTACCAGGGGGCAGCCTATTGACTCAGTTGGTTCAAGTGCAGTGCTCATAACACCAAGGTCACCGGTTCGATTCCCATGCGGGCCAGTGAACTGCGCCCTCCACCAACTAGAATGAAAACAATCACTTGACTTGGAGCTGATGGGTCGTGGGAAAACACGCTGTTCCCCAATAAAAAAATTTAAGAAAAAAATTTGTTTAATATTAAAAAATAAAATAATCCTATCACATCCCATCAGCCACTCTTAACACTTTGCTGAACATCCTTCTAGATCTTCTCTGCATATAAAAGGATCTTGAAATTTTAAAACAGGATTTCGAATGACTTAAAAATAGATATACTTCCTGACTCCATCCCTGCACAACACAAATTATGTTAGTGTGTCCTCACGCATCTATTTCTGATGTAGAACGGAAAAGGAACTATCCCATACGAAGCACCTTGCAAGCTAAGCACCTCACCTGGTAACTTAGAGGATGCTCATTAATCCTCCAGCATTGTCATTAGGTCGTATTATTGTCCCCATTCATACAAAGAAAGAAATACACTCAGAAAGGAGAAGTGGCTTGTCCACTGTCACAGAGCTAATAACTGAAAGGAAATCCCTGCGCATGTTTGATGATGTGACTTAAGGTGTGCCTACCCCCCTCGCCTGCAACCTCCAGGAGGGCAGCACTGCGTCTGCTTCCCTCACCACCTTACAGCACCTGAACAATAGAATAACAATGCCCTAAATGGCTAAAGGAATGCACAAAGACGCATGGCTGGGATCTGAAGGTCCTTCCCCACGCCGCCTGCACCAATCAGCTCCTATACTAGACACCTTTTTTGAAAACAATTGTGGTAAAATACACATAACATAAAATTGACCATTTTAAGTTTTGTGACACTAAGTGCATTTCAGGTTCTGTGACACTAAGTACACTCACATTGTTGTGCAACCATCACCACCATCTGTCTCTTGAAATTTTTCATCTTCTCAAACCGAAACTCTGTCCCCATGAAGCACTAACTCCCGTTTCCCTCTCCCCCAACCCCAGCACCGCCATTCTACTTTCTGTCTCTATGAACTTGACTACTCTGGGTACCTCCTATGAGTGGAATCACATAGTATTTGTCCTTTTGTGACTGGCTCATTTCACTTAGTGTAGTATTCTTCAGGTTCATCCATGTTGTAACATGTATCAGACTTTTCTTCCTTTGTAAGGCTGAATAACATTTAATTGTATGTATAGACCATGTTTTGTTTGTACACTTATCTGTTGAAGGACATTTGGGTTGTTTCCACCTTTTGACTATCGCAAAGAATGCTGCTAAGAGCATGGGTGGACACACCCCTCTGTGAATCCCTGTTTCTTTTTTTAAATCCTACTCAGAAGTAGGATTGCTGGATCACATGGCAATTTTCTTTTCCTAGGCACCCTTCTGAATCAATTTTTATGCTGTGTTTTTCACCTAATCCTAAACCTTTCCATTTTGCCATGTGCTGTAATTTTGGTAGCTTCTCAGGGGTCCCAGAGAGGCAGAGCAGTGCCTGCCAACTTTGTGCAGGCTGCCTCTTCCTGAAACCTTCTTCCTGTCTCTGCCTGGTCCACTCGAATCAACTCAGCCCTCATGACTCAGTTCCAGGGACTCAGGTCAGCTTAGGGCCCCCAGGAAACACTTGAGATTTCCGTTCGTGCCCACTTCCTCATTAGCAGTGTGTGATCCTTGGGTCATCATGTGTGGCATGGCCCCCGGTCACTCTCGCATTTGCTGCTCCTGTGTGGACTCCTCCGTCTCTCAGTGAGGTTGCATGAGTGACTGTTATTGAAGCAATTAAATCATTACCTCCTTTCCTGGGGGTTGTTTCCAACTTTCCAATATTAGTAACACAGCAACAACAAAGGGAGAATTTTCTTCTTACTGTTGGATCAGCTCCTTAGAATATATCTCTAGGAGTGGGACATCTCATCACCGGATTTGGGAGTAGGGAGAGAAAATGAAAGAAAAGGGAGGATTGGGTGCCCTTCACGAGCAAGGGAGACAGAAGGAAGTGTCTGATTGTGAGGGAAACGATTGGTAGGAAGTACTCCTTTCCCACCCCCTGTGATGGAAACTCTCCTTCCCATTGCACAGATAGTCCCTGTAGTGGGTTGAATGGTGGTCCCCAAAAGGTATGTCTCCCCATAACCTGTGAATGTGACCTTATTTGGAAAAAGAGTTCCAGCAAGTGTAATTCAGAGTCTCAAGAGGAGCTCATCTCCTCCTGGATTAAGGCAGGCCCTAAATCCAATGACAAGTCCTGAGGAGAGGAGAGGAGAGGAGAGAGGAGAGGGAAGGGGAGGGGAGGGGAGGGGAGGGGAGGGGAGGGGAGGGGAGGGGAGGGGAGGAGAGGGGAGGAGAGGAGAGGAGAGGAGAGGAGAGGAGAGGAGAGGAGAGGAGAGGAGAGGAGAGGAAAGGCGAAGGGAGGGAAGAGAAGAGAATGGGTAACAGACATAGAGACGCAGAGGAGAGGTGATGTAAAGATGGAGGCAGAGATGGGGAGTGATGCATCTACAAGCCAAGGAACACCAAGGAGTGCTGGCAGCCATCAGAAGCTGAGAGAGAGGCATGGGATAGATTCTCCCTTGGAGCCTCCAGAAGGAACCAACCCTGCTGATATACCAACTTCAGACTTCTGGCTCCTGAACTGGGAGAGAATATATTTCTGCCATCATAAGGGACCAAATGTGTGGTAATTTGTTAAAGCAGCCATAGGAAACTAATACAGTCCCCATGTCTGCAGCTCCTTCCAGAAGGATGCAGCTGCAGCTACAGGCTCCAGCTGGGCTCATCACCACAGCAGACACAAATGTCACTGTGCTGAGTGCTCAGCCCTTTCAGTGGGACATCCCTGGGTGTGCAGTGGGTGTAATGTGGGGGAACAGGATGTAGGGGCCTCAGCCCACCAGGAAAACCAGAGCATGAAATACGGTGGGTGCAGCCATTGGCAATCCATCTGGGAAAACAAGATTAGAACCTTTTCATACATCACACACACAAATACATTCCAGGTGGACCGAGGCCAAGATGTGAGAAACAAAACTTGAAATTATTTAGTAGAAGCCTTAAGACAGTATTTCCACGTCCTTGGTGTGGGCGAAGATTTCTTAAACAAGGTAAACCTTAGCGCTTGAAGCATTTGATGGCACTCAAATGAAAAACCTCTGTACATCAAAGGATACCACACACAAGTGTAAAGACAAGCTATAGACCAGCAGAAAAGCCTTGCAATGCAAGTCAGTATCCAGGATTTACAAAGCATTCCTACAAATCAATATAAACAATACTCTTAACTCCCGCTGAAAAATGGGCAAGGGTACAAGTAGCAACTTCTCCAAGACAGAAGCAATAACATATGAAAAGAGGCTCAATCTCACTATAACACAGCGAGGGGTGAGGGGTGTGAATGTGCAAATTAAATGACAGTGACACGCCATTGCACCGCTATCAGACTGGCAAAAAAGAAAAGGCCTGACAATGTCAAGAAGCCATGAGGACGTGGAAAAGCAGGAAGACCTATGTCCTGCTGACAGGGTGACTGGTATCACCAGGTTGGAAAGCAATTGTCTCACCTGGTGTTCTGGGGTGAAGTGTGTCCTGTCCCCATTCATATGTAAAGCACGAACCCCCAGCACCTCAGAATGTGACTATAGGTGGAGAGAGGGCCTTTAAAGAGATAGTTAAGTTACAATGAGGTCACCTTAGAGGGCCCTAATCCAACATGATAGGGCTGTTATAAAAGGAGGTTAGGACACAGAGACACAGAGGGAAGACCACTTGAGGACACAGGCAGAAGACGGACGGCCAGCTATAAGCCAAGGAGAGAGGCCTCAGGAGGAACCAGCCGTGCAGACACTTTGAGCTCAGACTTCCAGCCTCCAGAACTGTGAGAAAATCCATTTCTGTTCTTTAAGTCACCCAGCCTGTGGTCTTTTGTTATGGCAGCTCTGGGAAACTAATACATGTGATGAAGTTAAAGAGGCTGAAGCTTTTAGGTATAAATCTTAGTCTTTTGTTATTCAAAGTGTGGTCCCCAAACCAACAGCATCAGCTTCACGTGGGAATTTGTTAGACCCACAGAAGACTCTTGACCCGCCCCAGACCTCCTAGATCAGAATCTGCATTTTAACTTTGACTTGCTCCTCTCAAGCTTTCTTGTGCACACAGACCCCTCTGGAATCTTGTTCTAATACAGATTCTGGTTTAGAAGGTCCAGGGTGCGGCCCACAGCTCTGCATCTCTAAGCTCCCAGGGCTGCTACTGTTGCTGGTGGTCTGAGAAGGGCACTTTGAGGAGTAAGGGCCCAGCCGGTGGTTCCCCACCCGCCTGCTCACCCCCATCCTTGGTGGCGAGAGGAACAGTACCTGTGTCCTCCCCAGCCAATCAAATCCGGTTCTCTGGGTCACGGCCCGGGCACCGGTATTCTTTTCAGCTCCCTGATGATCCAACAGCACTGCCAAGATGGAGAAGCACTGTCCTGGAGCAGGTGACACAGCCAGGCAGCCACAGAAGGACCGACACCCGGACATGAAGGAGACGAGGGTGTGGTCTCCTCAGTTTTACCAAGTTCCCCAGGTGCCTCCCTCTACCTCCCCAAGTTTGAGAACCATCCACCCTAGATTGCTGCATCCCACCCAGAGTATCTGATCCAGCAGGCCTGAGGGGGGGCCCAGAAGTTTGCATTTCTAACAAGTTCTAAATAAGCTGAGACTGCTGGCCCCAGAACCCCACTTTGAGAACTGCTGCCCTAGGGAGCTGCTTGTACCTGTTCATAAAGAGACAGGTTAGAATATTCACTGAAGCATTTCTGAATACTGAAAAATCACAAATCATCTGTGGTCATTGTTATGGGTTGGTGTCCCCCCAAAATATATTGAAGTCCTACCCCCCAGGGACCTGTGAATGGGACCTTATCTGGGAATAGGGTTTTTACAGATGATCAGGTTAAGATGAGGTCATTAGGGTGAGCCCTAATCCAATATGACTGGTGTTCTTAATAAAGGGGGGAGATTCGGACACAGAGACAGCAACTTATAGAAAGAAGATGATGAGAAGACTCATGGAGAAGGCCATTTCTCAAGCCCAGGGACGTCTCAAGCTACCAGAAGCTGGGAGAGGCCTGGAATGGATCCTCCTGTCACAGCCCTTGGAAAAAAACCAACCCTGCCGACACCTTGATTTCGGACTTCCGGACTCCAGAACTGTAAGACAGTCCATTTTTGTTGTGTAAGCCCCTTAGTCTGTGATATTTTATTGTGGTAGTTCTAGCCTATGAATACAGACATCAGCCAAATACCAGCTCATTAATTGTGGCACATCCATCCAAGGGAATGTGAGAGTGAAAGCTCTCCACGAAAGCTGCAGAGAGACACACGCAGTGTAATGCCGTGCATATGAAGACTGAAAACATGAAAATGTTGCATCTAGTTTTTGCGAACATAAATGAATAGTAATGGTCTACAAACATGCCTGCAAAGAGACACAACAAGTTTTATCCCAAGAGTGGTAAATATATCCGTGGGTAGATAAGACTTGGATATAAGAGAGTCCCCGGAAGTCAGGCCTTCAGATGAATCTAGAATGTTATGCTTCTTGAAAAGGATTGAGAAAAATAAGGTAAAATGCATGCATTCAGCAAATATTAAGTATCCACTAGGTCAGGGCAGGGGACGGACCCCACATGGAAATGCACCCCCAAATGTTTCTTAATTCACCATGGCTCTCTGTGTATACCTCACCTCCTCCCCCACCTGACACTACAAGCATTCCTCCAAATACAAAGTGAGTTTCAGAAAGCAGCATTTTACTCACTATTTGCAAGCGTGCACACACACACAAACACACACACACACACACACACACACACTTCAAAAGGACAACACAACATAGCAATTTTCTCTCCCTATTTTTTTTTCATAAACAGAAAATACATCTTCTACATCATGGTAATAGAAAAGAACAAAATTATGCCAAGAAAGAAGCTGCCAGCAAGACAACACGAACCCAGTTTCCAGTGAAAAAGGCATGCAAATCCCTTTTGAGATCCCCTTACAGAGACTGTAAACCCAAAAGGGCCCAGGAGGAAATTCAAAGAGTAAACAAATGTATGTAAAATGTTCCACCTCAAGAGTGAGCAGAATCCCTACTCCCCACCATCACCCCCTCCACACATCAGGTGGGAGGCTTCTGGGAGCTGAGGGCAGGTCTGGAGGTTCCCACCTGAGCTGGCCAACTGAGGGAAAGAGAAAGCCAACAGAGAGGGAAGCCCTGAAAATGACAGGGAATAAATGACACTCAGAGAGGCATCTGGAGTGTGGGACACAGGACCAGATGGAAGAAGGTTTGGGGACCCCACGGCCATGTCAGGGAGGCCAGAGGCTCCCCAGTGATGGTCTCAAACATGGATGATTTGTGAGTGCCTCGGCAGGTGACTAGCTATCTAAGAAATGATGATGAAAGCACTATTTTGTCCTATTTCCAATTTTTCAAATAGTGCCCAGTGCTGGGAAGATGCAGTGAACAAGAAAATGTGCAAGCAGAATCAGATCCATCCATGAATTCACTGAGTGCCTATTTAGGGAGCACCCACTGTGTGCAGCCCACCTACTGTCCAGGCACTGGGGAGCTGTCTGGTATGTCTGTGTGGGAGAATTGGGGCCCTTGGTGTTTGACAACCACCTGGATCAGCCTCTCGCAGCAGTAAATCAGGAAAGGCTGACAGTGCACGAAGCTGGCCTTTCGTGGAATCAGCTTCTTCTCTACTCACAGCAAGTCTCTGTGGGACATTAACTTCATCCAACTTTTACTAGGCTGACCAACAGGTCCCCATTTGCCCAGGGCATTCCTGATGTTAGCACTGCAAGCTCCGTATCCTGGGAACCGGCCGCTGAGCCAGGGTTCAAATCCGGCTGTGAGAATCCACAGCAGCATAGGTGGGGCAGATAGGGAAGTCAAAGTGCCCAGATCAAACGCTTTGAGGAAGCCCCACAACATGTTCTTTTGGATACAAGCAGCTAATCCTCAATGGTGGGTCAGGCAGGAGTTAGGCAGGACCAGCTGTCCTTGTGTCAGTATCAAGGGGACTGTCGCTTTGTCCAAGCAATCGGGCAATCTGTAGTTAAGCCGTGGAACTGTTCATAGCCTTTGACTGAATAATACTATGCTTGGAAACCTATCCTAAGGAAATTGTCCTATTTTTTTATTATTATTAAAAAGCTGTTGGAAGGAAAACGTTCTCTGCAGCATTATCTGGAAGAGAAAATAACCCTACAGAGCCCACATAGGGTGATGGATTCATACATCATGACCCATTTGCCCAGGGACATTGTCACACAGCCATGAAAACATAACTGATGAATGTGTAGAAACATGGAAAACTCTCATAATGTAAGTAGTATCTTATGGAACAGAATAAAAATGACATGTGCCTTCTGCCTGCAGTTCTGCAAAATGCTTTTGATTGAGGACCAGACTGGAAAGGAGTGGTAGGTGTGTTGGGAACAAGGGAAGAGTTTTAAAAATTAAAGATGGCTTTTAATCCACTTACATTGCCTCTTAAAAAGCAAGGAAGGAAAGCTAGGAATTTTCTACACAGATAGGCTCATGTATGTGGATAAAGACATCACTTGCTAAGATAGTCTTTGTGGCACTGGCAGAAATAAAAAATGATTTGAAGCAACCTAAATATCCATCAAGAGGGGAATGGTTAAATAAACAACTGGTACATCCATACAATGGAGTACCATGTAGCTGTTAAAATGAATGAAGCAGCTGTACAGTTATGGGACCATCATTTAAGATGCATTAAGTAAGAAAGGCCAAGTGTAGAAGTGTGTAGAGAATGCTACTATGTGTGTAAAAATGGTACACACACTCCTATATTCCCACATATGCAGAGACTGTCTCAGGAAGAACACCTCAGAACTCTTTGGAGGGCTCTGGGTGCCTGGGAGACAAGGAGGGGAGGGCATTTACCTTCACTCCATACAGTTGACAATACCTAGAGTGGGTTAAGTGGCAGTCCTCCAAAACAAGATATGTCCGTGTCCTAATCCCCAGAACCTGTGAATGTGAACTTATTCGGAAAAAGAGTCTCTGCAGACGTAATGAAGTTAAGGATCTCCAGATGAGACTACCCTGGATTACCTAGGTGGGCCCATAGCCAGTGACAAATGTCCTTATATGGGACACACAGAGGAGAGACATGGAGACAAGATGGCCGTATGAAGACAGAGGCAGAGATGGGAGCGATGTGGCCACAAGTCCAGGACCACCTGGAGCCAGCAGGAGCTGGATGAGGGAAAAAATGGAATCTCCCCTAGAGCCTTCAGAGGGAGCAGGGCCCTGCTGACACTTTGATTTCAGACTTCTCGCCTCCAGAACTGTGAGATGATCAAATTCTGTTCTTTTAAGCTCCCCAGCTTGTCGTAATTTATTACAATAACTCTAGAAAATGAATGCAGTACCTTTCGGATTTTGGGGGGGAGGGGGGTAATGTATGATTGCATTATCTATTGAAAATAAATTTAACATATACAAGAATATTCATAGCAGCTTTACTCATAATTGCCCCAAACTGCAAACAACCTAAACATATAACAAGAGCAGAGTGGAAACAAATCCACGGTGGCATAATAATACAATGGGATACTTCTACTCAGTGATACAAATGAACTCACCACGGCTCTGTTAACATGGGTGAGTCTCACAGCCAGTATGATTGTTGAATGAACGGAGCCAGACACGGAAGAGATACCCAGTGTGATTCCATTTAGCTGAAGTTCAAGAACAGACCTAGTGGTGCAGGTCAGAAAAGGAGTTTCCTTGGAAGGTACGGACTGGGAGGGGATGCAGGCAGGGGGTTTGGGGTCAGGCGCTACCTCTTGAGCTCAGTGGTGATTTCTCAGAGTAAACATGCACAAAAAGTCATGGAGCTGTACACTTACGCTTTGTTCTTTTTATGGTAGACAGGTTATACCTTAATTTTCAAAAATTAAAAAGAAAAAATAATGGGGCAGGAGATCCCCTACAAAGAGCTAGACACTCCATTTTAAAGTGCTTTGGCATGAAGCAAATCCTAAAATATAAAGGCACAAGAGACCCCGAAGATCATCTGCTCCCAAACTCTCAGTTCACAGGTGAGGAAACTGAGGCTCAGAGAGGCTACATCATCAGCCACATGTCACTGCAGCTATGGAGTGACCCAGCTTTTTGTTTTGTGAAGCTGCTGCTCTGCATCCATTATGACCCATGCAGGGCGACTTGCACAGAAGCCAGTGGAGTGAACCCTGCTCTGTGCGAGGGCACGCAGGGCCGGCTTGGTGCTGGCACTGGACACTGAGCCCGGTGGACATCAGCAGCCCTCCCAGCAATCTCAGCGATGATGAAAAGGTGCTCCTGCCAACTCCTCTGCTCCCTGGAGTGTGTCTGTAGTTACTGGGTTCACACAGAGCCCAGACAGGTATGGGGATCAGGCATATGGTCACCGATGGGCTACAGGCCCAGCCCTGTGCTGGCTCTCCAGGAAGGGGCTTGGGAGTGAGAAAAGGAGTCAGGTGTGGGCACCACCCTTGTGACTCTGCTGTCAGAGGTGGCCTGGAACACAGGCTCCAGCATTGCAGCCTGCGGCAGGGGCAGGGAGTGAGGCACTGTGGGCTGGGACGAGGGGTAGGGAGCAGCATCAGAGATGGGCCTTGAAGGATGGGTCAGCTGGAGATGGCGGGGGAAGGAGGGGTATGCTGGGAGAAAGAAGCATGACTGCTCAGGAGCAGGGAGCAGGTGTACAGGACGGACTGGAGTCCAGGGCTGTACACCCCCAAAGGGCAAGGTTATTCACGAGGCTGGTGGGGGCCCGAGGTGGTTGAGTCTGATGGAAGCACTGGGGGTATTGAACAGGGCAGTGAGGGAGAATGGAAGCTGACTCTCTGTGAGATTTGAAATTCCACATTCATACTATCCTAGATCCCTGTGTGACTTTGGGCATGTCGCCTGACCTCTCTGAGCCTCAGTTTCCTCATCTGAAACATGGGAATAAGAATACTTCTTGGGTGGATATGAGGACTGATTGAGCACAGCACAGAAGCAGGAACCATTATTAGAATTCATGTCCTCGACTAACATTTATGGAGTGCCTACTATATGCCAGGCACTGAGATTGACCTGGAGTTCAATGGTGAAGGGTGAAGGCTCCCTGCTTTCTCAGGGGAGATGGACAAGTGAACAAAGCTCTCAAAGTGTGGTGGGTCGGGGCAGGGGGCGGCTTCCTGGAGGAATAACAAATGCGTGAAGACCCTCAGAAAGAACAGATGCTCCCTCGATGAGAAGGAGAAGGATGAACAGCATTGAGCCAAGATCTGGGTAGGGGGATAGCCTGACCCACTAGCCCATTGTTGTCCTGTGGGCAGGCGTGTCTCTACAACGGTTGGAATTTGTCTCACAACGTGTGTGGGAGCCACTGGCATCTGGTGGTGGCAGTGGGCAGGAAGTCTAGACATCTTGCAATGTGCTGGCCAGTCCCCAATAACAAAAAATGAACCTACGGCCCACCTGACAGTCCGGCATCTCACTGGGTGTTCACGTAGGCGAAAACCCTGTTTGAAATGATCTGCGACTAGCATCTAACTTCATTTTACATATAAATGCAAATTTTCGTTTCCTGGCCATTTTTAATAGTCACTGAAATTTCCAGGAGTGCAACCACCGTGTCAACTGAGGGAAGGTTGTTCTTTGTTTCGTTTGGACGTTAACCAAGAGTTGGTCACCATTTCAGAAAATGACGTCACCAATGGCCTCACCCACAGGGCACACCTGTGACCACCTGCCCTTGTGGCCATTACCTTTGTGGGGCTCCTGGAATCACAACAAGCATCTGATTCCTCCTTTACTTCCCTGCGAGGGTCTAGCACTCCCCCTTACGATTTTATGGAAAGTCCCCTCCTTTGAATCCTCCTCCTTTATATTATAATTAGGGCATCATATTGATGTTTTGGGAATCACATTGTGTATGCATTAATTCAACTTCAGGATAGAAAGTCACATTACAAAATATTAGTTTTATAAAAGAAGCGCTGGGTCTGAATGTTTGCAAGCCCCTGAGTCAGGAAAAAGGGAAGAGATTTTGAGTGATGGGGAGCCAGGAATGGAGGGACCAGCCAGCCCCGGGGAACTCACCAAGAAGCAGGAGTACCTCAGGGATGAATCAGTGAGGTGGGAATGAATCAGGAGAGGGGAATCAGAAAGTGGCACTCCACCCCACTCCCCCAAAATACAGTGCCCTCAGGTGGAAGCTGAAAGACCACCTTTGCCTGCTGCTGACCCACCTGTGTTCTCATACGTGTGAGGACAGCAGCTCTGAGAGCCGCTGCGTGCAGATGGCTACCCTGATTTGGTCAGAAAGGTGGAGGCTTTTTATAGCGAACAAGACTTGGAAGCTGAATCCACCTAAGACACAGTCTCTAAGGAGTGTGACTGACCAATGTCACCCATCGACGAGGGCAGGGAATTGTCCAATGAAAGACACTTCCAGATTGATTGGCAAGTCACTTGCCTAGAATGTATGTTCTAAAGACCTAGTGTTCACCAAAACAGAGAGGGATGGCCTTTATCGTAATAAAAACTGTAGTTTCCTGTTGGATAAATGTGCAAGTATTTAAAAACTCTCAAGAGGAGTGTCAAATTTCCAACCTGCCTGGGCCCCCTGTGGTTGGGCCCTGACTGTTGCTTAGAGGGATGAGGCCAGAGAGTCAGGCATTGGCCAGATGACAGAAGGCCTCATAAATGACACCAAGAAGCTGGAAAATAATCTCAGATTTAACGGGAAGTCTTTGGTGGATGTTGAACCTGGAGCAATGGGTTCAGATTTGCATTTTAGAAAAGTGAATCTGGCTACAGGGTGGATGATAAATAGGAGAGGGCCAAGGCTAGAGGCGGGAGGCCAGGTAGGAGCCTGCGGGTATCTTGCAGGGTGAGGGGATGGTTGTCCCCATTGCCTAGGGGAGAGGAGCTGACAGCAGGGGCCATGTAGAAGGGACATGAAGGTGACCCGACTTGTCTGGGAGGTTGGGGGGGACAGAGGTGGCCTAGATTGTCCAGAAGGGCAATGACAGTGGCCTGGATTAGCAAATGAGCATCGAGGAAAATGATCCTGTGCAACCCTCTGCACCCCATGCTCTGAGCCACGCACTGCCGGGTGAGACCCAGAACCTCCACTGCCATGCGAGCGAGCGAAGGAACCCTCGGCCCTGTGGGTGGGTGTGGGGCGCCCTCTGCTGGACATTTTCATCGCCCGCTGTGTGATGCCGGACTGCATTCGGAACAGGATAACTGGGAGTTTGTGGCAGAGAGAGCGGAGGACAGGGTGGGGAGAGGGTCTCCTTTCTCCTCACGCGGACTGGGGAAGGCAGTCATAAGGAGACAACAGGTGGACCCCCGCCTATGAGAAAGGAGACACAGGGCAGATGACCCTACGCTTTTCATTTCAGTTTTTGTCCCCATCAATAGGGGTCTGCCTTGCTGACACCCTCATTCCTCCCACAGGCAGTCTTTTATTGCATCTCTAGGATACACAGTAGCTCACAATAAGCACGATATTAAAATTATTTCATGATTAGAGCTACTCCTACTTACTTATTGGGTGTTTCATTGGATATTATTTGAATGGCTACAACTGCTATTGTTAATAGCTATGACATACTGAGTGGTCATGATGTATCTCCAAGCCTCATTGCCTCGTTTAACCCACACTTCTATTATCAAGCCTAGTTTTTCAGATGAGAAAACTGAGTTTCCCCAAGATCAGGTTGCATGCCCAAAGCCACACAGCTCTGCAGGTCAGGCCCTTGTTGAACCCTGGGCTGGATTCCGAGGACAGAGCTGTCCTTTTGCCTTCCTGACCCCCTCAGCTGAGCCAGAGCCCGGGCTCCCCTAACACATGGGAGCTCCTTGCTCACCCTCAAGGCAGTGGGGGGTTCTACCTGGGCTCCCGTGCTTGCAGATGGCCAGAAGAGGGGGGCCGCTTACCTCCTGCCATCCTGGAGCAGCTCTGTCTAGTAGCTCCTTATTTGAGTAGCACCCGAAGTGGGGTAGGTGCAAAAGGCATGAGGCCTGATACATGTGCACCCCACGTTCCTGCAGGGTCCTTAGCACTGCCGGGTGGACTGTCAGGGATACCCAGACCTCCTGGAATTCATCACTCCTCCAGAGGCTAACAGGACCACGTGGAAGTGAAGAGACTGGGCAAATCTGTCTGTGTGATCAGGACCGTTGATTAAAGAAAGCTCATTTCTTAGCTGGAGAAGAACAGCCTTTTCCAATAACATTCTTTCAAAATAAATCCATCTCAGCTCTGTGGGATGAGTCCCAGGCTGCTGGCACTTCATGAAGATCCAGCAGGTGGGATCATGAAGGAGCCCCTTGAGGTTTTCTCTCTGGAGACACACCTGAGATAGACATGAGGTGGTGGGGGAGGAAGGGTAGGTGCAGAATTAGCCCTCACTGAACACATTTGACCCCATTTGCCAGGTCCTGTGCTGGGTATTTTCCATATGCTAGCTCTGTTTGAGGTGGGCACTCATTCATCCATGGGGAGACTGAGGCATGGAAAAGTTAAGAAACTTCCTTGCCCAGAGGCATGCAGCTAGGGAGTGACAGGCCTAGGATTTGAAGTCAGACCTTTCCCACTCCTAAAACCCCATGATTTCCCCATAAAGTAACTTTGGTATTTGGCCTGTGGCCCACTTTGACTTTCAGATCTTTTTCTCCTCCCTGTTTGCACAAGGCTGGTCCTATCCCATCTGGCAACAATGTGTGGTGTTTAAGTGCACAGGCTCAGGAATCACCCTGTCTGGGATTTAATCCTGGGCCTGCCACTTGCCAGCGCTGGGCAAATGAATTCACCGCTTCGCACCTCAGTTTCCTCATCTGTAAAATAGGGATAACGATAATGGTACCTACCTCCAGAAGATCATGTGAAGAATAAATTAATATTTACACATATAACATTCTTAGAACCTAGTACAAGAGGAATGCTCACAAATGTGGGCTTTTATTCACAGGGGTAGTAGTGGTTGCCAGCCCTGGTTGCAAATCAACCTGGGAGCTTTTGAAAAATACCAACGTGTGGGTCCCACCCAAGAGGTTCTGATTTAATTGGTCTCAGGTGGAAGCCACATGTAGGTGGTTGTCAGAGCTCCCCAGGTGACTCCAGTATTGAAGCAAAGGTGAGACGCGCCAGGCCAGTCTCCACAGAAGGCTGGTGTCCTGGGCCCCGGGGACAGTGGGCGGCACCCAGCAGGTATCAGGAAATGCTGCAGGGCTGGCAGACGCCCTTTGGATCTATGCCACTCTTTTTTCAGCATCATGATCACAGAGAGTGTGGATCTCATCTCCCATCTGTGAGGAGGGAGGTCACCCACTCAGACCGAGGTCATCAGCCCTGAAATAAAGACAAGCTTTGTCCCATCCTGAAAGTCCCTAATCCAAACATGAAGTCATCCCGGCCCAGCCTCTGCTAAGGGCTGTGGAAAATCCGCCCGGGGACTGACTGAGCAGTTCCTGAGAATTCCCGAGAAGGGACCCGCCCCCTTTCTCTCTAAGTCACAGGCTGCTGGCCCCTGGCTTCCCGGGATGAGGAGAAATTCAGGTCCAGCGAGTATGTGGGGGCCTGTGGCTCCGGTCCGGGCTCACCCCTTCCAAGTCACTCAAATCCCCCTCCCACAAAGGATGACACATGTGAGCTCTCTATTCCATTTTACAAATGACTTCAGCTCTGTGGGTCTTTGTTTTCTCATCTGAAAATATCTCACAGGTTTTTATGAGGATTCAAATGACGGAAGACAGAGTAGGACTGCATTTACGTGATGACTACAAGACAACCGTCACACTGGCTGTTGTGATGGGGTGGCCTAAGAGGTGGCCAGAGGTTCTCTCCTGGAGAGTGGGCTGCTGTCACATCACTGATGAGAGGCAGCTGGCAGTGCTGGGCTGGGGAGCAGGGGAGGGCCGGGGGCGGGTGCTCCAGGCCTCAAGGCCTGGGCCTGGCTCTGAGGGAGGGGTTAGAGGCTGACAGAAAGCAGAGAGAGTGCAGCTGGCACCAGCGCCAGACCTGTCCCCTGCTCTCTAAAGTAGAGAAGCATTTCACCCCTGAAGGATGACATAAAAGGACCAATATTTCCTGAGTTCCTCCACGGGCCAGGCATGGAGCAAGATGTGTACACAGGCACGACACACATCTCGGTTAGCCTCCAGCAGCCCTCCCCGTAGGTACCAGCCTCTGTTCCCATTTAAAGACAACTGTGGCTTGGAAGGTGTTAAGAGCTCCAGAATCCAGGCCCAAACTTGCCCAAGTGGGAAGCCAGACCTTTTCTACTCTGCAAACTACAACGAGACGTAGCTGACATACCAGCCAGGGGTCTAAGGGACTTCTTTAAATTATCTACGTAAAATAACGTGATGGAAGATAAGGCACAAGTCTAGGAAGCTATGAGTAACCTCACGGAGGGATCGGTCACTGTCGTCTCCAGTTTGGTGTCTTGTGACAAGGGGTTGGCATTACAAATGTTTGTTGATTTCCACACTCATTGATTCGTTCTTTCAACAAATATTTACTGAGCACCCACTGGGCACTTTATGAGGCACTGGGAAACCATCAGGGTACAGGACAGACAAGGTCTGTGGGCTAATGGGGCCAGCATGTCAGGGAGTGTGGAAAGTGGGGCGGGCAGGGAAGAGAGACAAAAAAGTAAACAAAGATGACGAGATTGTAATAAGAGCTATGTATCTGTTATCTATTGCTGAAACACCCCAAAACAGATGGCTTAAAGTCACCGTCGTGTATTTCCTCACAATTCTGCAGTCCGGGCAGGGCTCACCTGGGCAGTTCTTTTGCTGGTTTTTATCTGAGGTCATTTGTAGCCTCAGCTGTCACCAGGTGGCTCGACTGGAGGGTTTCAAGAAGCCAAATGGCAAAGGCCCTTTAGGGTCCAGCTTTGGAACTAGCACAATGTCACTTCTGCCACATTCTATTGGCAAAGCAAGTCACAAGACCGGCGCAGATTTAGAAGATGGGGAAAATGAACTCCCATGTGGCCACGCTTTTCAATCTACCCCAGGCTAGGAGAGACATACACAAGGTGATGAATAGGGCAGAAGTCAGAAATCAGGCCCACAGACCATTTGCTTGGTCTGACCAGTCTTTTTTTTTTTTTAACTTTAAACACAGAAACCAGAGCATTTCATATAAGACTCAAGACTTTCCAGCTTCTTTGGGAAACTCTGGTCCGCCAACCCTGGGCCCATATTTCCACATGGCAGCAGAGTATTTGCTAAGTGGTGTCTTCCTCCAAGAACTGGGGTGACGTGTTCTGGTTTGTCACCATTCTTGCCTCTCCCTGTCGATTCCTAGGCCTGCGGCTGAACATCTGTTGCCATTTAGAACTCTTTAGCTATTGTTCTGACAGTAGCACAAGGAGGAAAGTCAAACATCTCTCCTACCTGCGCTCTATGGAAAGTGGAAAACATGAAAAACAAACTGAGAGGAGCCCATGTTTGTTTATTTACATTGTATGTGATTTGTATTTGTAGAGAATCAGCAGTTGATTCTGTACACCTCTGCTTCCCTTTGGAACCTCTTAGGCCTTTCCAGCATTTTCAACCCTTCGGATGCAGAGTCGGGGAGAGCAGCAAAGGAGTGCCCTGTAGAGAGCTGCCGTGGACACTGTGCTCTGAAGAACAGGAGGCTAGCAGCCTGGGTGAGCACTAGGTGAAGAGGCACAACAGGGGCTGGCGTCCAGAGGGCCCTTGTCGCAAGAGGGTGCCTTGTCAAGTGGCACAAAACCAAGTTGGAGCAGTGGGTAAAAAACGCTTAGCAGAGGTTCAGATGCTTAGTACAAAGGTTGGGTTTCACTCTCAAGGCAGTGGGACAGCAGCAAAGGGTTTTAACATGGCAGGATTTTCAAAAACTGAGAAAGCAGTCTATGAAGAAGGGAGGCCAGGATTGGGGTGGGGGTGGGTATTTATAGAAGTTGAGGGGGATCAGCAGAGATCGCTGGTCAGACAGGAGGGTCTGTCCGTTGAGATTCCATGCCCCTGCTGCTGTCTGAAGGAAGCCTGGGTAGACAGGTCTCCAGGCACTCAGGTGGGCCCAGGGACTTCTGCTGTCACCTCTGTAGGGTAGAAAGTTGGAGTGGCTCAGATCTAGGAGAAGTGGCACCAGTGAGTTCTGGCCTACCCTGGAAGCAACATGTCTGCAATATGGCAGTTCTCAGCCCTGGTTGCATGTGAGGCTCACCTGTCTCCTCTCCCCGGGCCCTTCTAGGCTAATCAAATTCAAACTTCTAGAGGGTAGGGTTGTATGAGTTTCCTATTGCTACTGTGACAAATTACCATAAACGGAGTGGCTTAAAACAAATTACCTTACAGTTCTTGAGGTAAGAAGTTCAACATGGGTTGCACTGGGCTAAAATCAAGGTGTCGCCATGGCTGTCTTCCTTCTGGAGGCTCCAGAGAATCTGTATCCCTGCCTTTTCCCGATTCTAGAGGCTGCCTGCATTCCTTGGCCTATGGCCCTGCATCACTCCAACCTCTGCTTCTGTTATCACATCTTCTCTTTGACCTTCGTGCCTCCCTATTATAAGGACCCTTGTGATGACATTGGACCCACCTGACAATCCAGGATGATCTCCCCATCTCAAGAACCTTAACTTACTCATATCTGCAAATGAGTATCTTTTGCTGGGTAACAGACTCACCGGTTCTGGGATTAGGACACGGATGTATTTGGGGAATAGTGGGGACCATCATTCCATCTACGGAGGGGTTAGGGCATCTCAAGGTTTTTTTTTATATTTTTATTTTTTCTGCAGAGTGAGAATGCTGAAAACACAGCTGGCTCTTCCGGCCAGCTGATACGGGGACCCATCAAAACTCAGGAAACTTTGTTAGTGTCAGTCCCACTACATTGTGTTGGATGACACAACGAGACAGCACAAAGGCGAAAGGACAGTTGTAGAAAAAACAGGCCTCCGTGTCAGACAGACCTGGGTCAACTTCCCAGCTCTGCTGTAGACCAGCCGTGGGACTTGGAGCAAGTCACTTGATGTCTTGCGCTTTTCTCATCCGTTAAATGAGGGTCATCATGATCTCGTAGGAATATTGGCAGGATGACAACTAGCAGCTAAAGACACCCCACGGGGCCTGGGATGTTGAGTGTTAGACAGGACGGGAAGAAAGACAGCTAAGGGGAGCTGACACCCCAGGCAGATGACACCCCCTCTGCCTCCTCCCTCCCTCCCTGCCTTACAGCTGCATTGGGGAAACAGCAGCTGGAGACTCTGGCTAGCCTGGAATTGTTAGTCAGTTTCCCCTTTCCTGGCCGTAGCTGATAAGTATATCCTGCTGGATAAAAATACATCCACCCTTACGGTAAGATTCCCAGGCGGGGAATTCTCTCAGCACCCGACTCCAGCCTGGAGGAGCCTTGCCCTGCAAACTATTTAGGAGTGGCTCTGGTTCTTCAGCAGTGCGAATGGCCTGCCGTGCCATGCTCTGGACCAGGGAGGGGTTGTGACTGCCAGGGGGAAGCAGCAGGCTGGGCTGGGCAGTGATGAGTGTGCCAGACACGGCTCCCTTCTGCCCTCTTTATAACGAGCAGCGCCGATGGAGCCGAGACAAAAGCCTAATAACCAGCACAAGGTCTTAACGTGTGCCAGCCATGTTTCTTGACACCACATAGCAGCTCATTTAGTTCTCACGACCCCATGGCCGAGAAACTAGCCAAAGGCCAAGTTGGTGGTAGAGACTAGATTTGAACCCAGCAGTCTGGTGTTGCACTGGTAGGCGGGGTCCTCTTGAATCTAATTTAGAAAAGTATTTCAAAAGGCTCCTTTCCATTTCCTGATAGTGTGGAGCTCTGCAGACCCTCCAGACCCCTGGCTGACACACACACAGGGGGCCGACACCGAGAGCCACCTCTGGGCACACATCAGACATGCAGCCCTCTCCAGCCTGAATCTCGCCACCCCAGGGCCATCTACAGTACACACCCCACTCGGGATATGAAAATGGATTCCCCGTTTCCTCTGTTTTCCCAACCACACAGCGTCCGGAGTGTTGGTCTTTTTTCTTATTTGCTCCCTATGTTCTATCTCTCCTTTTATTATTGAGATAAATGTCATACAACACAACCCATTTGTAGGTGTATAATTCAGTGGCACTTAGTCCATTCACAATGTCGTGCAAGCATCATTTCATTGCCCCAAAGGAAACTCTGTACCCATGAGCAGTCACTCCCCACTCCCTCTCCCCCCAGACCCTGGCAACCACTCATGTACCTTCTGTCTCTCTGGATTTGCCTGTTCAGGACACTTCATATAAATGGAATCTTATACTGTGTGGTCCTTTGTGGCTGCTTCTTTCACTTAGCATGTCTTCAAGGTTCATCCATGTTGTAGCATGTGTCAGCGCTTCATTTTTTTTCTATGAATGAGTAATATTCCATTGTGTGGATAGACAGTATTTTGTGTATCCATTCATCCATTAATGAATATTTACAGGGCTGTTCCACCTTTTGGCTAATGTGAATAGTGCTGCTATGAACGTTCGTGTATTTGTTTGAGTCCATTTTCATTTCTTTTGGGTATATGAGTATACACCTAGGAGTAGACTTGCTGGGTCATATGGTAACTGTTTAACTTGCTAAGGAGCCGCCAAACAGTTTCCCACAGTGGCTGCACCATTTTACGTTCCCACCACCGATGTATGAGGGTTCCAATTTCTCCACATCCTCAGCAACACTTATTGTCTGTTGTTGTATTATTATTGTACTGTCATATTGTTGTATTATTATATTATTGTAGCCATCCCGAAATGTTTATCCTTCACTTTGAAAGCACTGTTTTTTTAATACAATGATGAATTACTGCCTTCACCCTTCAGACAAGGAATCCAGTGATTCAGTCCCATTTCAGAGACCAGAAACGGAGGTGCTGAGAGGACAGAGACTGCCGCGGTTTCCCGGTGGGTGAGTGGGCACAGCCAGGACTCCTCAGTGCTGCTGGTGGGAGGCCTGGGCACTGCAGGGCGGAGCTTCAGACTCTGAGGGCTCCGCCCACACACTTCTGCATCCAGCCATCTCAGACACTGGTTTCTAAGACTTTGTGCAAAGGAAGTGTTCCACAGCAAGCCTCCCACTCCCCAAAGATAAAAGGGCTTGCAGGCCTTACAACCTTCTTGCCATGGAAAGTAGAAAAAAAATATAACCAACTTCCAAACCTGCCTTACGCCCTGCTGTATGACTGAAGATCAACATCCCGTTTCTTCTTCTCTCCGTGTGATTCCAGACTTGCCTCATGTAACTTGGACCTTACTGGTACACACTCTGTGCTCTTTGCCTCTTGCCTTCCGTGGGGATCTGCCTTTGACATTGTTTTAGTACCACTGTCTTTGTAGGTTTACAGTCTCTGGGCATGGTTGCAAGAGGACATGATAAAGAATTCCATTTTTCACAGATGGAATTCTCCAACATATAACTATACCCTTGACAACACGTTCCACTATTGCTCTTAAGTCTAATTTTTTTCTCTCCTCCAAGGAAAGGAAATTCGAAACTGTCTTTGGGGGAAGATAGCGTGGAGACTTACTCCAGTAGGGTGTGGAAGACCCCAAGGCAATGACTGGGCTGTGGCTGCCAAGGAGTTTATCAGACACCACGAGCCAGGATCCAGGGGGCTGACACCTATACTGTTCAAGCTGTGGCATAAGACAATATTCCATTCATAAATTAAGTCAAGCTGTACTGATGATGCTCAGTTAGCAGGAACCTCTGTAAAAATTAGAACCAATCAGAATGCCTTCCCCATCAAATTGTTTTATTAGGTTAAACAGCTTAAAGACAATTCATTGTGTTCAGTACCCTTCTAGAAAATATTTCAAGTTTTAAATGAACTTTCCAATACATAAAACAAAATTACTTTACCATACACAAATTTCAGATCAAAATACAACACTCTGTGTCTGTTTTCTTACAGTTATAAAACCCAGTCAATACAAACTACATACAAAAGATAAAACACTTTCACTGATCCTTGGTACAAGAGAACAGCACAACTGCAAGTGTTCCCAAAGCACAGGGCTTGTGCTCATGAGAAGGGATGGACCCCGCAGGAACCCCACAATAAACGGAAGTAGGAGAACAAAGTGCATGCTACTTGGTTTAAGGAAGTTAACACGTCCTTTTGCATCAGGCTTATTTGTAAACCATAAAGCAACTTTGTAAGAAAGTTCAAAATTACTAATTCAAAATTACTTCGACTTTGCTACATTTCATACCAGCAAAGAAATAGAAAATTACTCCACAGAACAAATACATTTGGACCACAGGATGTTTCAGACATGACGTTTCAGTGAAATCACATTAGCACAATTTCTCTACTACACTACTGAATTTGGGGAGTACAATTTTATAAGTTGCAACTTCCTGGTACTTCAAATATTTTGAACTCTCTGTATAATACAGTCTTTCATTTAGCTTAAGTATTTTTCATTGCAAATCCCTGTTTTTCAGTAGTAGGTGTTTCTTTAACGACCAGGATACCTATTCATACACAATACAACCTAATCTAAATACACGCCTAAGTAGACTTTTCAACTTGGAATCTTCCTAGATAATAAAAGCTGCAGGATTGAAGTTAAAAACCATTCTGTATGCACCATGTCAGAAAATGCAGATACATTCATTAAACAAAGATTTGTGTTTAACAGGGTGAATTTTAATATGGTTATTTTGGGAATCTGGTATTTATGTGATATTTATAGAATTTTCCTTATGGTATTAAAAGCAACAAAATGACAAACCAAGAGTGTGCTGAAAACCGATTCTTGACAGGTTGACTGTCACGTATTTGGTGACTGTACCACACAGGCACCAGCCAATAGGAGTGACGCTGGCCATTCTGCTGGCCCAGGCCCAGGGTGAAGATCGGCCCTGAGTCTGGGAGTCAAACTGAATGTACAATCCTGTTTTAAGGGATTCCCTCGACAGTTTTCTCTCATAGCAGAAGACCTACGTCTGTGCTAGAAAACAAATGGATCTACACGTTTATGAGTTACGGATGGACCTCATTTACAGACAGATACAAACATCTTTGTCACCAGGATCATGCAGTGATAAAAATGAAGTCTGCCAGAGCCTGCCTGAGGTGCTTCTGCCATACAGCTTCTGATGAGGATGGAGCAAATGGGTAGAGAGGTGCTTTTGTTACATCGGCTGATCACGCCCAGGTCTATTAATATGTATTGCAGAATTGGCTGCAATGGTTGTTCAGCATTTCTGAAGCCATGATTATTTTTTTTATGATTGTCACAATTCCCAAATGGTATGATTCAAAACAAAATAAGTACCACTATGTCACTGGTGGCTTGAAGGGGTTACACAGGTGAGGACCCAAACAAAAGCTGTGTTACAAATGAGTCAAAATGAAAAGATCCCATGGGCAGAAAAAGCTACTGATCAGTTATTAAGCAAGTTTTGCTAAATAGCCTGTGCTTTTCTCAACTAAAGGCCACGTGACACATTTCCCACCATAAAATTATCTACTCCATGGATTTTGGGTGATCTGTTTTCATGCCCAACTTGAATTTTGAGGTCCCGCATAGGAAGATGCTATATAAACCCACATAAATGGAAGGTTTGTGTTTAAACTGATGATATCCCTTTGCCCCATGTACTAGAGCCTACATATTTTTTTTTTTTACAAAGCCTAAGAGTCAAATTCAATGAGCATATGCTAGATTAATAATAATGAATTTATTTTCTGGAGTGTCTTCTGAAACAAAAATTCCTTTTGAAAAAAATAAGAAAAGGTCTCCCTTATTGTAAACAAGCAATTCTAATTTCTTAGTTGATACACAGTTTGGAGTGCAGTGTGTTTTAGTCAGAGCTAAAGCGAGAAGGACACAACGGCCCGACTGCTCTAATGCACACACGCCAGCAGGAATGGTGCAGAGCACAGCCCACATGGGGCGGCCCGGGCAGGTCTGCAGGCGGCCATGGCTGAACTCGCTTATGCCAGTTTCCAGGAGCTGCCCAGACCGTGAGCGCATCCCTCGGACACTTTGGGGCCCGCACAGTGCCTCTCGGCTGGTGCTGAGGTAGTACGTGTGGCACCTGAGCCCCCTCTCCTGGCTCAGAGGAGCCTTGGGGGCCCCCAGGTTGGTGTGGAAGGTGGGATTCACCTGGGCCCCAGGGAGGCTGTTCTAGTCTAAGGAGCTTAAGGAGCCACAGAGCTATAGTTGGCGATGCCTCAGATGGAGAGAGGCTCTGGCCCCCGATTCTATCCTGGGAAGAGCAGAGCGGTGCAGACTTGGGAAGCTACCTGGGGCCTGGGTCACAGGTCTGGCTCTCTTGCAGCCAGGGAGTGCTGGCTGCGGGAAGTGCTAGTCACGAGCCCAGGTCAGGGGCTCCCAGAAGACCTTTTCAACAAATATTTTTAAGTTAATGGCCTAGGGAACTAGAACGCTCTTTCTTTGTGTTGTTTTGTTTTTTGAATACATAATTCAAACAGTTATAAAACCAGGCTGGGAGAGGTACGGGATGAGAAACAGAAGGCAAGATGGGAATGCGATTGCCAAGAAAAATGTATAAAAAAGCATACTCTTAACATGACCAAAGTAACGTCTTCTACTTTTTAACTAAAGTCCCTAAACTGGCACAGAAAGAAGTACCAGCTGCGGGAAGGGCCTATTTTCTCAGACAGATTCTACTTAGCAGTATCTTTGAGTAGTCACGATAGGACACAGGGAGGAAAAACAAGACTGGTTCAAACAAAAGGTTGTCAGTAAGTGAAGATGACTTAGGAAATGGGGAGAAAACACACACACACAAGTAAGAAAAACACAGATGGCTCCCCCCCCACCCCAAGGACCGGGGTGCGTGTCCAGCTTACGCTTGTTTCCTGTTTCGGGGCAGATCTTTCGTAAGGCAGGTGGGGTCAGGAAGAGACACACAGCAGTGGTGCCTTCCCTTTCCCTCCTTAACTGAGGGCAGATTGCAGTGTGTCTTCACAGAAGAGGGAGAGACAAACCATGAGGAATCAGGTCCTGTAGAGATCCTTCTCCAAGGACAGAATAGACCTGTTACTTATCAGCTTCCTTAAATCTGCGGAGGTACTAAGAGATTTAAAACAAAAAGTAAGGATCACTGTGCTAGTTGACAATGTGGTTTCAGGGAAATCTCTAGAAATGTGTTTCTGAAAGGTCTGCTGAAGATGGTTGTAGCTGTTGGCCACGGGCTACAATCAAGAGACTGTGAACTGTGGTGGGCAGAGAAGAAAGGAAGGGAGGAAAGAACAGGGGACAGAATATAGGTTAAAAGGAACAAATACTCCCCTCCTCAAAAACAATGTAAAAGTTCAAGTATGGAATCGTATTTTTTTTCTTTTTTACTAAAATGTTCTCAGACGCTCTCGGTTGCAAGGAGCTTTGGAGATCCTAACCAATACCCTGCTACAATGCAAGGATTCTCTCACTGACCCAGTCAGAGCTGTAGGGACTCACCCTTGGGAGAGCTTTTAGAGATGAGCGCTCAGGGCCACAGATGGCATCCGTTTGATCACAAGGCAACTCTATTTGAAAGTTCTAAAACTGACAGAAAAATTCAGTCTCTCCAGTTTCTGCCTGTTGGCCTGAGCTAGGCACTCTGGAGTAAGCTCCTGTGCTCATTCTACAGACTGCCTAACAGGCCAGGGCCTCAGGCCGTCAGAGATTCCTGTTACAGCTCCCAGAGTGCCTGTCACTCTGGCTGTCATCCTTTGGGTGGCCTCCTGACTTGGTCAGGCCTCTCAAACTGTGGTGCCTGGAACTGGCAGCTTAACGCAGTGGCCCAGGGGCCTAGCAATACAGCTCATGCACGGATGGAAGGAGCAGGACAGACTTCCTTTTCTAGTGAGCAGCCCTCCACACAGACACGTGCTGGTATTTTTTTAAACAGTTGGTTTATGTTCAAATTATCAATGACTCCCTGCCCCTTTTCTTTTTCAATTAGGAACTATCTTTCCTGAACCTAGACAGAGACTTCATATTTAGTCATTTTATTCGACTGTAAAGAGCACTGCAGACCCTGATACCCAACACTTAATCTCTTTTTACTGCCTTTTATTTTTTTTATACAAGTGACTAATAAAAATGTTGAAATCGGACCCTGTACCTCAGTGCACGTTCACAAGGATCCATTCTTATCAACACAGTCTTCGTGTGGATATTCGGTCTATTTCTCAGCCCTTTCAACCCTATTTCTACTTCCTTTTCTCATTCACAAAGATATCAAGAATGACTTTATCAAATGTCTAATTGAAATCAAGATAATCTGGGCACAACATATACTGATGAATCTACCAGTCCCATAACCTGAACTGGAAAGGAAGTGGTATTATAAAAAAAATTAAGTAGCTCACTTTTGTATCACTTTGTTAAATAACCCTTCTTTATTTGAAGGTACAAAAGTTCTACACACACACACACACACACACACACACACACACACACACACATACACGAGTACTGCTAACACAAATTTTGTTTGTCCGCTTGTTTTTAAGTTTCACATCACATCACATCCAAGTTAAGAAAGCACAGTTTAGGTCTACTGATCTCAAACAGGGGTCTAGAAAATATCCTGTTTATTTGACCAGTACTATAGTCTATTACTTTTGAGAATTTGGGGAAAAAAGAAAAAAGTAACTATGGTAAAGAGTTTTAAGTACTACTAGAGGGCTTCATTAGGCAAATTCTGAATTGAGGATTATTCGTAACAACTCTAAGTATTCTAAACACATATTTGGGATGTTTCAGCTATCCAGAATCAAATTTAAATATTAGGGAAGTAGAAGGAGAGTGGTGGCATGGGTCCAGAAAGTAATCTCATTTACACAAACATACATTTACTTGTCTATCACGTGGCAGCAGACATGAGAATGAAGAAAGCACTAAGGCTGGGGATATTGAGTGCGGGGCAGCCCCTGTCCCCCAGGACCTGACATAACCAGTGACTAGAGGCTGAGACGAGTGGCAATTGACAGCCCCACCATTTGTGTGCTAGGCACCAACCAGCCCGAGCTCTCACCTGCATCACTTCACTGAATCCTCACAGCAGCGCTAAGAGGTGAATACTTGTTATCCCACTTCCGCAGGTAGGAAACCCAGCTTCAGGGTTAAAGGGCTTCCAAAGGTCACAAAACCGTCAGCGGTGGAAATCTTCACACCCACATGCGCCTGGCACAAGCCCACACATGTTCATAACCACCAGGTTTGCTCGGGAAAGGACATCAAATGTTTACAGATGTTTTCCTCAAAATAATTAAAATACGGTTTGGGACTTTAAAGGGGTAGGCCTGGGTTCTCTTGGAAACCACTTAAGGAAATGTCTCAGGGCCTCCTGCCAAACCCACATGGTGCTGACCTGCTGCCATCTGAGGAGAAACTGCCATTCTACTGTCAGGAGCAAGCCCTCGCAAAAGCCCTCTAAAAAGCACACGTAGGAAAACTAAATCTGATGAACGCATAAACACAGTTACGTTTTTAGGTTTTACCGGGTACGTACGTAAGTTATTCCTAGTAGGCTAGGTTTTTAGGAATGGGTGTGATTCTTCTGGGTACTAGGGATAGTGAGTAATTCCTCTAAGAAATCACTGGAAGGGAAGGTCTGTCTACAAGAACTGATGGGCTTCACAGCTCCCCGCAACTTACAGGCCAGGTAAGCTGGGCAGGCACAGCCCAACATGTGCCATGTGGGGAAGGTACATACAGGAAATGAGCAAGGTGGAGCATTCCACTGACACTTAGAACAAACCTGATTACTCACGATTTTAAGTACAATGCAATTCTAGGGTGTTCAGCCAACCTCAATCCTGCACTTAGGAAACATTTCCAGGGTTTCACTTTAAAATCCCAAGTCATCAGAACTAAAAGAGAAGAAGAATCTAGTAATGAGCCTATATTTTCATCAAAACGAAAGATTCTTGGGCAACAAATTCATGAAAATACACTTAATAGATCCTTAAAGTGTTCACAATAGCACCTTATAGAAAATCAAAAATAGTCTCCCCAAGCATCTAAATTCCTAACACTGGGTCAAACTACAGATAGACAAATTTCCTGTCTGATCCCAACAAGGATGGAAATTACACTTTCTGTTTTACACAGCAGTGGTGTTTAAATATACTACTTTTCTACGTTATGAAAACATAGTCTTTTAAAGACTCTTTAAAGTTCAAGTTGAGTTTCAAGTAATCACTTTGCAGCAGCTCTAGGAGAATTATTGTTCCTCCTGATTAAAAGTGCCTATTTAAAAAAAAAAAAAAAAAAAAGGAAAATATGCCTTAGAGAATTGTATTCCTCAAGGCCGCTTACTGCTTGCTTCCAGGCTTTTGTTAAAGGACAGAATGTGTTGAATTCTTCTAAATTGGCAGGGGATCAAGCACAACACTACATAATGAGGTAGCTGAGAACAGAGTTTTTCCTATAAACACAAAGAACAAGGGAATAAGTGCATGTAGTTCTCATCCAATTAAACAGGAAACATGATAAAGCAAGTTACGTATAGTCATATTTAAACTAAGTTCACTGGTTTAACTTGAAAAAATATAACCCAAGGTTCAAAGGTACAGTTTACTTGTAATTGATGAATAAGAACAATAAGAATAAGGTACTTAAAAACCTATGATTTGTACTGAAATGCTAAAAAGAAAGTTCTAATAAATATAATTCACCAACCAGAAAGTAAGATGAACCTACGTGGACTTGGAGGTCTGAATTACTTGAAGTGACTGTTTATTTACATGGGTCCCATTGACTGGCTCATCTTCCATTTCATCTCACGCAGTATGTGCCAGACTCTGCGGGCTGCCATCCTCCTCCTACTCACACCCTGTCTAATTCACGTCACAGTGATTTAAGAATTTACAACTTTTATGGGCCATGAGGACATTAATATCAAAATTATAATTAGCCCAAGTTTCAGCTGAATAGCAATTTAAAGATTCATTTTTAATCTCAAAATAAAAAAGAGAAGGCAACAGACATTTCTCACTAGATAATTATGCAACATTGTTGTAGATATTTAATTATCTAAGATTCTGTTATTTAATTATCTAAGATTCTGTTATTAGATATTTGAAAGGGACGGAGTTTAAAAATGCAATCACTTAGAGAACTTCAATGATAGAATTAAAAAAGAAAAACTTTCCTCAACTGTATATATCGGACCACACAATATAGTCATAACTGAGCTCTTCAGATGTCACATACACGGAACTTTTGCAATGAGACAAAGTTGATACTTTTAAAATGAAAATAACAACAGACTTCCTTCTGAAAAATATACGAACAATTTTAAAAGTTATCAGCTGGCTTGTCAACAGCAACAACAAAAAATTAGAAAAACTCTATAGTTCAATACTCACTATTGAGACTTCACTGCCAGCAGGGGGACAAAGTCTTAAGCTAAGTTCATGGTTTTCTCAAATATGGGCAAGGGGGTCATTCCTCACCTATATACCATAAATTTCTATAATTTCTGAACCGGCTGGAAAGACTACTCCAGGGATTATTAAAAAGCTAGCAAAATACTTTTCTTAACATTCTAAGACGCAATTTCTTTCCCCTACTGATTACATGTGGCAAGAAAGGGAAGTATTAGGTTGGTACAAAAGCAACTGCGGTTTTTGTAATTGTTTTTAACTTTTTAAACCACAATTACTTTTGCACCAATCTAATATAAACGAAGCTTTAGCCCTTTAAAGTAAAAACAGCTTCTTTCAAAAACAAATACTTACTACTCCTGTTCTTACAACCCTAGTAAATTCTGAAATTTCCTATAGTTAACTGACAAAGAAAACCAAAGATCCTTCAGCTTATGTCTGCACAACTTGCAAAAAAATATGTTTGGGGGTTTAAGTTATACCACAAATGACTGATATGATTATAAAACTTCTTGTATGCCTAGGAAATAAAGCAACAGTCTAATAAGCTGAACGGGGAAGTGATAACCCAAAGGCCTGGGTTCTGCTTTTGGTTTCCACTCCCACCTGCAGCGGGGAATGAATCTGCACCTCTCGGGCCTCAGACTGCTGTCTGTCTAGTGGAGAGCGCGGCACCATCACAGAGATGTGAGGATCAAAGCAGTACGTTCTGGAAAAGATTTTGAGCCCCATATAAAAAGCGATAAATAAAACCCACCAGTAAATGTGATAAACGTTAGTAGGTGTGCTAAGCACAGGGTCTCAACAATCCTACAGGACATATGGAGACCACAGAGTTGTATGTCACCTATGTCAGGCACTTGCATTTTTCATTCTGTGCTAGTTTCCCACTCTATTATGAGGCCAGCCCATTTGTGTACAGTCTCTCATTTAAAAGCCAGCAAAATAAGTCACTCCCAGAGAGTACTTTTCAGTCCCGTGAAGGACGTCTCTTGGATCACAAGCATACTATATTCACTGGTCAAACATTTATTGGCTGCTTACTGTGTGCTAAGCACTGAGATCAGCGAATGACTAAGGTGGGTCCCCTGCCCACAAGGAGTTTACAACCTAGGAGGAGGGCAGTATTACATCTGCCTCACTGTTAAGTTCCCCAGAAATCCAAGCAGAATTCTTAATAGGCACTCAATAAACATTTGTTGATTAAACCCAGGGCAGGCTTTTCTGTACCAGTCTCCTCTCTCACCGACTTCCCCAAGGCTCACAAGCCCAAGGGGCAGCCACTGAAGGGTAGCTTCCCCGTTCCCTTCCACCGGGTGCTTTTTAAGGGGATTTCAGCACTTTTTAAATCGATGCAGTGAAAGTGCTACCTCATTCTTTCCCCCAGATAATCAAATGTCTTCATCTGACCACGGAGGCCTCCTCTTAAATAAAGAAAGCCAACATTCTGGAAGGTAATACAGCAGTGGTGGTTTTAGCGCTCCTTGGAAAACATTTTGGGATCCCTGGTTTGGTACAATGAAGTAGGAACCAAATGGAACACCAATGGACCAAGGCAGCTAACACATTTCATTAAAGACCTCACTTACTGCCATGAGTAACTGAGGTGCCACAGTGAAGACTGCCTTATCTTTTACCATGTCAATATAAAGAATGTATTTCCTGCACATTGCCTCGGGAACCCCCTCCCCACTTACAAAGGATAAAAAAGGCACTTCTAAAGCACCACTGAAGAAAGTGCCATCTTTAAAGCGGTAGTGCAATATAATAGAACCCTTCAATACAAACAACATAGCGTCCAACACCCCCAAATGTTCTTTTTTGGTTGCTACAGTTTGAAAAAAGCCTACTGTTAGCTATCAACTCCTCACAGCAATGAAATCATGAATTAATGAAATAAACAATGAATTTAGAAGTTTCTTAGGCCAAATCTTTACAGCATACCAACTACTAGTTGGTAAACATTGTTCCTAATCCCACTCCAAAAAAGAAATGCAAACACCAAGTAAAACTTACTATAAACTATGAATATATCAATATTTACACTCAACATGAGTTTAACACAGTAGTATAAACTGAAGGGCCACAGGCTCAAGAATTTATCGGAAGCACCAGGAGACAGTAATATATGTAGTTTGGAACTACAATTCAAAAAGTAAACATATACAGACAGATTTACCAAGTCACGTAAAACTAACTCTCTGTCTCTCTCTCCTTCTCTCTCTCATCTCTCGCTTTTTCCTCTCACAGAATATAAGCATGATCACGAAAGAATAAAAAACTTCATTTTAAACACTTAAATCTTTGAAAAATCTACATTTGGATGTGTTAAACAGAGAAACAAACAAACCTACTTTAGACTGTAGCGTAGGAGAGATTCTTTAATTATTCACTTACTCTAACCTGAGACTACTTTCCTTCTGTTGGTGGGATAAGGAAAATAAATTGCACTTCCCCAAAAGATATTATATTAAAAATTTTAAGATCTATCCTCAGCGGCCAATTCCAACATACACCTGGTAAAAGTGCCTTATGGAAAAAGAAGTATCAAAAATTCATCAAGAAAAGATGTTTCAAGGCATAAGTGGAATGTTAAAACACAAACCTGCATGAAATGAGTTAAAATTTATTTCACAATACTGAAATAACTGCAATTTACAAAAAAAGGTCATGATTAATTTTGGAACGTAATAAAATTAAATACATCCCTACACTTCAACATAATATTTTTATCTTTATATATAGTAAAATAATAGTTTGGCACTTAGTAGCTTTTGTTGGTTATTGCATCCCATATTATGTGGCAAATTTTTTAAAAATTCCCTAATTTCTGCAGCTACTGTGTCAATAAACTTAATTTAAAACAAAAAACCAAAAAACAAAATAAAAATACTACTTTCTAAAATGAATTGATCAAGTCATACAGGCACTGATAATATTGCAGTAGGGACCCATTCACTCCTAAACAAAAAATTGTCTCCTTAGAAAGGCCTGGCATAGACTGGGAAGAATTTTAAACTTCAATTAAAAGAAAAAAAAGAGAATCGCTGATTGTCATGGCTTTAATAAAACGTTAGTTACTACTTGAAATACTTCAACAGCTTCTGAATGCTGAGGTTGTGTTCTGCACAAGGTTTTACCCAAGAAAATTCACTTTCTCAGCAATTTGTTTTCTCATGTCTAATTATAAAGTTTTCTTTCTTTGCAATGGCCATGTAGCTTGCTTTGATTAAAAAGATAGCCAAAATGTCATTGGGAAAGTGTGCAGATAACAGCTAACTGGTACAAGATACAAGAAAAAAAAAAAGAGGGCCAGTCATGATTTACAAATCGAATTTGATCGTGTTACATGAATGTGTGGCAAGTCTGGCCTAGCGTCTCTGATAGAGAAGATAAAAACCTCAGACCTCTGTTACCAAACTCTTCTGCCAGAATGGAGAGCGAATGTACCACACATAACATTCTTTAGAAACCCCACGGGTAAGGCTCCTTTCAGCAACTTTTATAGCATTGTGTAGACTTCTGATGGGTGTAAAAAAGAAAAACCAAACCAAACACCGCTCACCCCTTTTTCTGTTCATGGTGGGAAAACATAAGCGACATTTCATATGCATGTTAATAGCATATAAACATTCCATATAGGACATTTCTAGAAGAAATTCCTGGTCTCAAATTTACAACCAAAGGATACATTTATACATTAATCATTAAGACAAAATGCTGCTTCTTAGAGCCATATTCTAAGAGGAAAAAAAGCTGTAGAAAATAATTAAAAATGAAGACTTCTATATTAAATTGATTAGAAATCTGATATTGCATAAAATTCAAATTATGAAGTAATCAAGCACTTTGAAGTCCCTAATTTTACACTAAGATAGTATAATTTGAATGGAAAACAAAGTATCTTACAAGATAAATGCTACTAATGACAGATGTTTTTCCCCCAATGGTTAGTGGAATAGAGTGGGTTGGCATGGAAGTGAAAGATAGGAAAGAAGGAAAAGATTAATTTGCTGTACTATGAACAGAATAAAATTAAGCTGAGGTAGTTTATTCTACCAGCCAAACTTTACTTGTAACGTAATTTGTCTAAACTGTTACTAGTGAACGGCATTGAGAAAATTCTACTACAAAGACTAGATTCTTAACATGTTTGCATTCTAAGACAAGTTTTCAAATCCTAAACAATAGTAAACAAGACTTTGTGTGCTTTCAGACAGATTATTTAAAAAAGTTTTTGATCCCTTTGTATTTTATCTGGACATTTTTTTTTTTATTTTTTATTTTTGTTTAAGTCACTGCAGACCTTTATTATTTGCCTGACTCAGGTCTTTCTTTTACAAAACCTCCTACTTGCTAATATCCTCATATTTATAAAATGGTGCTGATTAATTGGAAAGGAAGAGTGGCACTGCATGAGATCCTTCACAACTCCAAGAGCACTGCTCCAGAAATTACGGCATGATGTACCTTAATCTAAATTAACGTAGAAGTTAGCAACTTCCTTTAAATTCACATGAGGGCTGTAACCTGACTCATGAATTTATTCAGTGTTTACTAAGATAGAATGTCATCAAAGAGAAATTTTATCTTAGTTTCATCATAATACAGTTTAAAAAAGATTCTCAGCACAAAGTACTAGGAGTAACTGGAGACTAGCTGGCATACAGTCCAATCTAACATTTTAGGCACAAACCTTAATTGTTGGGCAGGGTTAGGCATATGTCCTCCCAAGTGCAGTAGAAAAGCAGTCTTGGTATGTTTGGATATGTTGATTTGCATATATGGATTTTTGTTTGTTTACCAAAGCCAGGTACACAGCAGTCAGATACGAGTTCCCTTCAGGGAAAATGCACCTTAGTATTTTAACTTCAGCATTTTACATTATACCGATTCCCACTTCCCTCTTCCTTTTGACATTCACTAGCCTCCATTTGTCTATAGACACTAACTGGAGGACTGATTCCTCCTAGCTAGTTTTTCAAGTTACGTGCTCTCCCAAACAAGAGCCGGAGCTCAGGCTTCTAAGCCTTAGAAAGCCACTAGAGTTACCATACGAAGCCTGGCACGCAGAGCAAGATTCGCTGCCATCTCTGTTCCCCTCACGCAAAGCCATGTCACGGTGCACTTGGTCAGGAGCTCTGCTTCTACTCTGCTTCCTCTTCAAGGTGAATGAACACGGATACGGAATAAGCCTTGCTGAAGCTGCAGGCGGAAAAGCTTGCAATTTGCAATACGTAAGGCTGCACACCCGGTGCGGCGAAGGTCGGATGGAAGGAGTGGTTTAGTGTGGTGCCAGGTGCCTGTGCTTCTTTTAAACTCACGCACGTAATCGTAATTGGTACCTAAAGCATGAGAATAAGCAATGGTGAGACAACATGCCTCCGAACCACTAGGAAACAGTTCTGACAAAATCACCGTAACATTCTTACCTGTATCAAGGTCTCCGATAACATAAATACTGGCTCCTATGGGTACAGCTCCATAAACAAAAGATGAACTGGCGGGGATGCATAAATTCTGGTCATTAAGATAGATCCATCTGAAAACAAACAGACCAAAACTTGGTGAGTCTCCAACAGAACTAGGCCCTGAGCCAGGAAATCCTAACCCCACATTCTACTTCTGGATAACCACTGATTACTGTCACGATTGGTATTAGTTTTGTCTGTTCTAGAATGTCATATATATATTGAATCACAAACAGTGTGCACTTTTCAATGTGTTCCTTTTGCTCAGCACAATGTTTCTGAGGTTTATCCATGTTGCCACCTGCATCAATAATTTGTTTCTTTTTATTTCTTAGTAGTATTCCATTATATGGCTATACCAGGGTTTACTTATCCATTCACCTGCTCATGCTCATTTGGGTAGCACCCAGTTTTGGCTATTGTAATAAAGCTGTTTTGGACATTAGAGTGCAAATTTTTTTGGTAAACTTATGTTATAGATTTGCTTGGTTATATGATTAATAGTATCTTTCACTTGATAAAAAAATGCCTCGCTGTGTTCCAAGGTACTGTGCCGTTTTGCATCCCATTTAGCAATGTCTAAGAATTCCAACTGCTTGGCATTAATGCCAGCTCTTGGTACTGTCAAACTTTTCCCTTTTATCCACATTAGTGCTCTGAAGACTAATGATGTTGAACATCTCTGCATGTGCTTATTGGCCATTTTATAATATATATCTTCATTTGTGAAATGTCTGTTCAAAGATTTGCTCATTTTTAAAATTGTGTTTTCCCTCTCCTTACTGCATTGTAAGATTCCTTATAGTTGTGGATACAAGTCCTTTGTTAGATATATGTATCATGAATATTTTTCTCGGTACGTAGATTGTCTTTTCATTTTTTTAAGGGAGCCTTTTGAAGGACAGATGTTTTTCATTTTGATGAATTCCAATTTATCCTTTTTTCTTCTTATAGTTCATGCTTTCTGCATCCTTCTAGGAAATCTTTACCTATAATACTCCAAGGTTGCAAAGATTTTCCTTCTATGCTCTTTTCTGGAAATTTCATGGTTTCAGCTCTTACATTTAGGTTTTATGATACATTCCAAGTTAATTTTTGTGTATGGTAGGAGGTAAGAGTCAAAGTTCTTTTTTCCCCATACATATATCTAGTTGCTCCAGTATCATTTGCTGAAAAGACGTTTCTTTCCCCCACTAAATTGCCTTGGCACTTCTGTTGAAAATCAATTTAATAACCACTAAAAGGATCCAATGCTCCATGAAGAAGTGGTTGATTCCACAGCTGAGACAGAAAATACAAGATGAGCCTTGTACTGCCAGATAGAAGTGCTTAAAAAAGGATGGGCATGCCTAAAGGACACAGGAGCTGATATGAAGTAGCTCCCAATGGCAAAGCTGGAAAAAATTGAGCAACAAAATAATGATAGTATTAGATTTATAACTCATAGAATAAAATAAACATCCCATAGTCCATACTAATATAAATAAATAATTGCATACATTTAAAAAAAAATAGGGAGAAGGGACAGGTTTCCTTTTTGGAATTCCAGTCAACAAATGTAGAAGGAATGAGGGAAATAGAAAAATCACCATTAGGCAAACACCATAGTAACAACTCCTGGAGGCTGGTCCCCCGATGGGTGCTTAATTACTGGTGAAAGTGTGCCGAGAAACAGTATGCATGCATATTCGCAAATTCTCTCTTCCAGGATATTTATTAATTACAGAGGGAAAAACAGTAACTGCATGGTGGAGAAACCCAACAGACATCATTTTAACAGGGTAATCAAGATCAGCATCACCAGGAAAAAGACATATTGACATCACGTCCTTCCCGACGTGCAGAGAAGGGTACAACCTGACCTCTGTGGTATTCTTGCCCCAAATACTCAATCACAGCCTAATAAGAAAAAATCATTAGACAAACCTGAATTAAGAGAGCCTATGAAAAACTGACGAATAATCTTTAAGAGTATTATGAAAGACTGAGGAACGTCACAGATGAAAGGAGACTGAAAACATTACAACAACCGAGTACAATGTTGGATCCTGGATTGGATCCTGAAGCACAGTGAGAAAGATACTGGCAGACGAGCTGGTGAAATTCAAATAAAGTCTGTAGTTTACTTAATAATATTGTACCAGCGTAAATATTTTGGTTTTGATATCTGTACTATAGTTATTTAAGACGTTAACATGAGGGGAAGCTGGGTGAATGGTTTATGGGAACTCTATTTTTGCAACTTTTCTACAAGTCTAAAATTATTCCAAAATAAAAGTTGCATTTTTTTGCTTAAAAACAAACAAACAAACAAACAAACAAACTAGACTCTGCTGTGTAATGATGTTCACTCAAGGTAATTTGACCAATTTCCCTTTAATACCTAGAGGCACAACCTGGTCATAATAGACCTCAGTTAGACCTCAGGGATGTAGCTACACCCTTAAGAACTCCCAAAGTCCAGGCCGACACTCATGGGAACATACAGGTGTATGGGCATTGCTCCTGGTATCTCCAACTCCATAGGTCTAGAGCGTCTCGATGCTAAACACAAGGCAAAATTATTTCACTAACAACAGCACTTTTATTTCAATGAACACTCTTCCCACATTGTTATCAAGTAGTAGTTTCCATATTTTGAATTCCAAGAAACATGGAAGCAAAATGATCTGTCCAAATTGCTATAACAACTCAGCAGCAAAGCTAATATAATATAGTCGCCATATTTCTAAATACCTTCATCTAACATTGATTCATGTAACATCCTAACGTTGACTGGTACCCAGCAGTTTGCTAGGACTGGGAATAAAGGTTGGCCCCTGCCTCCAAAATGCCTATAATTAATAGGAAAAGCGAAAAATCCAAGAGCTTTCATGAAAAAGTAAAAATGAGGTCTTGAACGGGCCTTTGAAAGAAAAAGTATGAAAATGTCAAACTATTAATACAATTAACTTACTTATTCACATGTTATGTCTTCAGAGCTAAATGTCAACAACTAAACCCCAACATCTAAATTCCTCCCAGGCTCTGAATCAAACAAGCTGATGAGAATCCTTATGCCTTGCCTGCAGCTGCACTGCACCTGTAAGACCACCCCCAGTGGAGACGCACACAACTCTTCTGGGAAGCCCATTAACAGGCCCATGTGTGTGTTCACCGTGGTAACTGGCACTTCTAAATTAGGGCATTTCTGACTAGATTGTCTACTGAAAATGCATATCAGAAAACAATGATATTTTGAAATACTTTTGTAGAGTTGAGAATTTAACATAATTCCTCCCTGAACTAATGAAACAAAGCTGAAGAAATTGGTCCACTTGTATGTGGATAGTCTACCAAATCTGGTCCCAAGCAGGTCAATGAGTCAGAGTTCCTGGGTTTCAACAAAATCATCCTAGGTGACTTTATATAGTGCTGAGGCTTCAAATTAAGTAAAACTAACATGAAAACTTAATGGGACCATGTATATAGCTGCTGCTTATAAAATAGTTATAAAAGGCATGTGGTTTTGCATTTCTTTCTCTATCATATATCACCTTGTTGACCTTGGACAATTTAGCTAATCCAGTCTCTGTTTCATTGTCTATAACGTGGGGATACCAGACACCATCACCATCCTCAAATGACTGTCGTGAGGATAAAATGAACTCGCCAACATAAAACACTTTGCCTGGTGTTCAGTACATGGCAAACATCAGTAAGTGGTAATGATTTTTGTAACAGACAAAGCATTATTATGCCTTTATTCACAAGGTTTTCAAACATGGGCTTCTCAGGACTTTGAGGCTACAATGATACACCCTCTGGTAACTCAGAATTAAGAATGCCCCCTGAGAACACTTTAAAATATAGCAGGGACATAGCAGCGAGCTTCAGAGAAAGCAGAGCAGGAGGGGAAAGACAGGTAAGGAGAGGAGAGAAGGAGAAACAATCAACTCAGGAGAGAGAGAAGGAAAGAGGGAGCTTCAGCTACATTTCTGCTTTTAGGGAGGAAGGAATTCTTAACAAGCTGACCCTCCAGCGAGCAGCAGCTACAAACTCTGGACAAAATAAAACAACTGCCTGCAGGCTCTGGAGTCTGAGCAAAAGCAGGCAGATTTGGGGAAAGCTGAACAAGCATCCCACATGGAATGTTTCCGTTCTATGATAGCTTTACCCAAGGACAGGTTGAGGGTGGCGGCTCCAGGTAGCTGAAACCCTGAGAGAAAACCCTGCTGTCTTTCGGGCCACTGGAATTAGGGTGAACAGAGAATCGTGGAGCAACCAGGATCACCGAAGTGTGTGTGCAGGGAAGTCTCAGAAAGATGAGCGGTAGAGAAGAACCCCTAAATTTATGTATACCCACTTGTCTCAAGTCTTTGAACCCAGAACCACGAATGCTTGTAACAAAGGCTTGAAGAATGGAACGGAGACATGAGCTGCCTCCTGCTGCAGGCGTGACAGCTTGCAATCTGAGTCTAGCCAAGCCCACTGCCTGCTAAAACTCCTGGAGCAACACTGAAGCAATACGAGAGACCTCAGTCCACAATGCCCAGGATGCAATCTAGAATTACTCAACAAAAAAAGAGCCAGACAAATGAGAACATATTCTCAAGAGAATAAACAATCAACAGATGCCAACTCTAAGATGACTCAGATGCTGGGATTATCTATTAGGCGGGGACTCGAACACAGTTACCATAACAATAAGGGACAAGGCAATATGCTTATGATGAAAAGATAGAAGGCTTCGGCAGAGAAATTAAGAAAGAAATCTAAAATTTTACCTGAAGAAGCTAGGAAAGGAAGAACAAAATAAACCCTAAGTAAAAGGAAAGAAATAGCATAGCCAAGAACAGAAACGAATGAAATGGAAAACACACAGTGGATAAAATTACAATAACATCAACAGCTGGTTCATTGGAAAGATAAAAGCAGTGGTAGGCTTTGTCCATAGAGGATGCTGGAGGCACTGCAAGGCCCGTCCCTTGCTAAATACTATTCGCTTTATTCCGCAAGTAATGGAGCAATGTGAAGAATCTTCAGCAGGAGAATGAAATGATCGAAGTCACGTTAAGCTTTCAAAAGCGCAAGTAGGTGAAAAGTATTAGAGAAGATTAGTTAGAAGGCTAATGACATCGCACATACAAAACAGTGAACACATTGGGGTAGCAGCAGAGAAATAAAGGTGGGTAACTGTGAAAAATATTACAGTTAAAAAAGAAGACAAGACTTGACAACTGATGAGATGTGAGAGACAAGAAAGAACCAAAGACGATGTTTTTGGAGTACGGGCAAGTGGGAGGATAGTAGTATCCATAAAAGAGGGGCACAAGGAACAAATATGGAGACAGCGTCATTCCAGATATACTAAGTTGTTCCTACGACTTGGGGTAACTTATGTCAATTTCTTTGCTTTCCTTCAAACAGTTTGTTTTTAGTGAGAAACACAGAAAATAATAAAATATGGCATTTTTCCAGGAAAGTTTTAACCTAAAAATAGGGAACAAAGGCAGGAAAGACAAGAGATTACTCAAAAACAATAAATGGTGGCCAATCTATTACAGATTGCTCATCTGGCAACAGTTTCCAGAGAATGCAAATATAACATACTTGGAAACATCTGACCTTTTAAGAAATAAAAATATGTTATTTTCTTTCTATAGATATGTATGGGAAAGCCTATATTTTTAAGGAAATATAGCATGGCAGCCTAAAAGGTAGACTCTGGGGCCGGAATACCCAAGTTCAAATTCAAGCTCTGCCATTTCCTACCCTGTATGTCTTTGGGCACATTCCTTAACCTCTCTGTGTTTTGGTTTCCTCATAAGTAAAACAGGAATAAAAAGAGTACCTATCTCAGCGGGCTGTTGCAAAGATTAAATAAGTTAAGTGAGTTAAGATATGACAGTTGGTATTACAAATGGGTTTAGTGTTATCTAAGCAAGTAAGAATCCTATACAGTAGACCCTTGAACAACCTGAGGGGTTAGGGGCACTGACCCCTCTACACAGTCAAAAATCCACGTACAATTTTTGACTCCCTCAAAAGTTTATTACTAGCTTACTGTTGACCAGAGCCTTACTGATAACATAAACAGTTGACTAACACGTATTTTGTATGTTATATGTATTATGTATTATACTCTAACAATAAAGTAAGCTAGAGAAAAGAAAATGTTATTAAAAAAATCATAAGGAAGAGAAAATACATTTACAGTACTGTACGTATTTATTAGGAAAAAATCCATGTATTAAGTGGACATGCACAGTTCAAACCCGTGTTGTTCAAGGGTCAACTTGAACAACATTGAACAATATTATATTGACAAGAGAAATTAAGCTTTCTTCATTCTATTTACAAACTAGTATCAGAGAGCTTAGAAATAAGGAAACTAAAGATACATGAATTTTATTTTAAATAGCAAGGAGGGAGCAATATTCATGTTTAACAATTGTAAACTGAAAGCAAGTAATACACTTATATTTAAAGCTTATCAACTATAAATACGAAACAACCTGATAGAAATATAAGGTTTTAAAATTTGTAGCATATCAAGGGCAGACTGAGAAACTTTATAGCCAGATTTAAGTCCTACACACTCAAAATAGGGACGGAAAATGGTAAAATCATAAACAACCTTGATTATTCCAGTAAGTGAATTATAGCTCTCTAGCTTGTATTGTCTAAACAGTAATCCAGCCATTATGAAAAAAGGCTTATATCAATATTTTATCAGAAATCAAACACACTGATCACTGCTTGTTAAAGAAGTTGGACAGACTGTCTCGAGATTCATTTGGGCAGGAAATTAATAAACTACTTCATAGCTTGGACAGTCAGCCCTCACTGTAATATATTAAGGAAGAGAAATGTTGAAAAGTCTTTGAAATTCTGCCCTCAACCCCACCATGGCAAACATACTGTAAATTGTTCTCACACTCTGTCTAATAAAATTTCCTAAGATAGCCTGCCCCCCTGTAATTGAAGGGAGAAAAAAGGCTATCCAAATATTCTAAATTTAAAATACATTAGAAGTTAGGTTATATTTATACATCTCTCAAAAATCTTGATAACTGCTCATTATTTGCCCTAATCTGAAATAATACAAAATTAAACATTATATTATGGCACCCCCTTCTGGTAACATGACTGAAACACTATCACAAGATGAATTTTAGTAGCATGGCATTTTCCCTATAGGATCTGAACAGATTACTGCCATAGAATACTGTTTAGTGGTTACAACAATAAAACGTGTGACAGGAGGGAAGAGAGAGGAGGTTGGGAAGAATGTTACCTACTCTACAAGACATATACAGCAGCCTGCCAGAGGTTTTGAGAGTCTCTGACACCATACTTCAACCATTTAATCAGCATTTTACTGAGTGTCTAATACCGGCCAGTTTCGATGCTGAAGGTAGGGTCCAAAGTTGGCTGAATTGGACCTTGCCTTGATGAAGCTTACGGTTAACAATTACAGTCCAAGAGTGAGACATGTAGAGTGTTACGGGATCACAGATAGAGGAACCTAAATCAGACCTCTAGGGAGTTTTGGAAGAGGCCAAATTAACTGGATAAATGTGGGAAGGGAAATTTTAAGCAAAAGGAATAGCACAAATGCACAGAGCTGAGAGAATCATGACATGTTTGGGGGAAAAATACCGCTCAGTGTGATTCAAGTGAAGCATCTGAGTTGAATAGTAGCTGAAAGAGTAACAAAGGCAATATCATAAAAGGCCATGTATGGGAAATTAAGGAGTTTAAACATTTTCCTAAAAGCTATAGGAAGCCAATGAATTATTTTAAGCAACTAAGTGTCAAGGTTTGATCTACATTTTAGAAACACTTTTCTATGGTTTTCCTTTAAGTTAACAATACTTCTGAAGTCACTGAATCAATAATATAGTATGCATTAGATATATCTCCTAAATAGATAATTCAATGAAGTAACTTGAAAACAAAACTACAAAACTAGACAAAGCTAAAACATAACTTTGAAAGCAAAAGAAAAAAAAGTTGCAGAAGTTACGTGCAACCATTTATAATTAATTACCTTTTAAACTCATCATGGTAGAATTCAGACTTGCAAGTTACCATCTCACTACCCTGGATGTCCTCGCGACTTCTGACTCCCCCAAATACATACAGTTCCATGGCAACTCCGCAGGCTACTGCTCCAAATCTGAAAGGCCATACAGAGCATATTAGTTGTTGGATTTACAACTCATGACTCGATTCCCTAATTCCTCTTATGCTTGTTTTAACTCTGCAACATTAAATGTTTGGTGAATATGTAGGTGTTCCTTTTTCAGTAAATGGATTATTCATTTAATTTTATATAAACCAAATTCCAAGTCAAATAAAAGGTTTGATTGAAAAAAAAGGAGGAGCCAGATTCCGGGAATTTATAAAGCCCATGTGCAAGTTCTTTCACCTTCTCTCTTTTAATGGACATATAGCAGTCCATTGCTGGGTCCTTGGATCATAACATTCCACAGATTCAAACAGTTTTCCATATGATCCTCCACCCATGGCATAGATTTTCTTTTTCATAGCTGCATAGCAGCCAATCTGAAAGAAGAAAGCAACATTAGGGAGGCAATGTTTATTATTAAAGTTAGACAAATAAATACTAACTTGTCTAGAGAATATTGTAAGATATTTGGAAAAGGACTTGATTTCTAACAGTAAAACAACGGTGCTTTCCAATATTATACAGCACAGGACTTTAAAAGTGAGAAGAGCAAGGTAACACACACATTCTTAATCCTCTGAAAAGGATTAACTTCATCTAGTCCTATTTCACTAAGTGAGATAAGAAAATAAACCTCATTTTTTTTTTTTTTTTTTTAAGGAGGGTGCAGTTCACAGTGGCCCATGCAGGGATCTGGCAACCTTGGTGTTACTAGCACCGCGCTCTACACAAACGAGCTAACCGGCCGCCCCAAAACTCTCATTTTAAAAGAAGCTTTCCAGTCTCTCTCTCTTTTCACCACTACTTGAAAATTCCAAGATTTAGATGCCATGGATCAAGATGTCACTCAATTCCTGCCCAAAATAATTTAGTTGAAAGGGCACAGACAGCGAGAGAACATACAGCTGTGGATGGCCTTACCTAAAGATGTGAAATACCTATGGCGCTGGACAAAGCTTTGATGACGCAGTGCCGGCCTGCACCGGGGAATAGTAATAAAGACAGACGATGCTCTCAACAGCTAACGTGAGCCATCTGTTTTCACTCTACCCAGTAAGCAGTGGCAGTTCTTTACCTGTAGATGAATGCTTCTCCCCAGTACTGTGTGATGATTAAGAACTCAGGTTTGGAAGATCTCGCTTCCTAGTCTAGTGCACTCACAAAGCCTTTACCAAGTGCAGGCCTTGGACACAGAAGTGCCGCGGAGCCCACGAGCAGGGTAAAAGCTCACACACTCTGTTTCCTAGCTTGATGTACAGCTGACGCTAATGAAGGCAAGCTACCAACAGAGACAGAATTCTATAACATTGACTCTTTCAACACTATCAATCAGATTTAAAGGCATATATAGGAAATGAAGAAAGATTAACTGTAAAATCCAGTTTGTAATCACAAGATACAGTTCTCACCTTTCTAACCATGGTTAAATCAGGTTGTTTTGTCCAGGTTTTAGAATAAATATCATAACACTCCATGGAAATGAGCTCCTTTTCACCATCCTCTCCTCCTAAAATGTACAGCATTCCATCTATCTCGACGATTCCAAAGTTATGTCTTGCCTGAAAAGACATCAAAGATCTTTGTATATAAGCATATCGAAACCTGATAGTTATATATTTAATAAAAATTACAGATATCATTATATTCCAGAGTTCCAGGAAAGAAGGACCATGCTCAAAACCATCTCTCTCAAATATTTCCGATTTCCCTAGCACCTCACTCTTTTACCACAATAGACAGCTAACTCAAATCCAGGAATTTCTCAAAACAAGGGAATTACCTATATGTTAGATTCGTGGTCAGAATCATTACTTTTTACTCATAATAGCTCACAACACGAAAAAGAACTACTACCTCTGGTTCAATAAAGTTATCTGTGTTTAGCAATGGACTATAATTAAGAATTTTCAAGTTGATGTGTGAAAGACAAGAACCACAGCCACAGGAGCACAGGACTGCCTGTGGCTGGAGAGGCAGCGGGGAACCAGCTCTTGCTAAGGGTATCAGCAATGACAGAAGCCTGAGCTGTGTCACGTTCATTCGTCAACGAGTATTTCCTTAGTCCCCTAGGTGGCCAGCACTATTCTAGCACTGACAATAGAGCGCTGAACAAACAGACAAAATCCCTTGGCGTCAAAGAGCTATGTGAATACTTTAAACCTCCAGAGAACGTGAGAAGGTGCTACCTGGTATGAAGAGAGGGAAAGCAGGGTAGGAGAGACAGGAGAGCTGAGGGGCTGCAGTGAAGCCCGTCCTGACAAGGTGCTCTATACAGACAAACAACAAAGGAAGCAAGGAGCCTGCCATACGGGCATCTGGCAAAGGTCCTGAAGCAGGAGCATTTCCAGAGGTTTGAAAGACTGTGAGGAGGTCAGATTGAGTAAGGGGAAGGCACAGAAAGGAGAGCTGGGAGGGTAGGCGCTAGTGTATTAGGAAGGAGGGGTTGGCAGTGTTGCTAACGCTTCTTTTATACTCAAGTGCAAAACTAACAAAGTGATAAATGGAAAAAAAAACACATACCAAACAAATTTTAAAAAGCAACGTTTTACCTCGTTCATTGGTGGCAATGCAGTCCATGAATTTGCATCTGGGTCATACTTTTCTCCTGAATTCAGGGTCTGCTTATTTTCATCTTGGCCCCCAAATACAAACAAAAATCCTTCTGCAAAAATCAAAGGAGACACGCAAGAAAAATCTTAAGTCTTAAACATCTCCTGTTGAATATAAATGCCATAGTTGTACACACAGTATGTAGGGAAACCTTCTCTGACAGCAACAATGGATTCGATGAGATCTTGATCCCATTTCATTTGATCCTTGGTGATAGAGCCAATTTTGAGTCACTTTGACCATTTTACCTCACTCAGTATGTTTGAGTGGATTCCCTCTGCCCTACAGCATAAAAGGAAGGTGGGCACCACCCACTCAGTCACCAAGCAGCTCTGGGTTATCTCAGTTCATCTATTCTGGGAAAATATTCAACCCTTCTTTATGAATGGCTCTGAGAGGATGAAAAAGAGAAGTCTAAACCCCAGGCCCACAGAAAGTGTGGCTTCTGGCAGAAGAGCCCCTCCAAAGTTCTAACCCTCAGATGAAGGTCAAGCAGAACTAGAAACCAGATTTAAATCTCCTTGCTTGTCTAGGAAACCTTAAAGTTTGAATTTGATTTATAGTAATTCCAAATTAGTAGTGTTTCCAGGCAACTGAAATAAAATATAAAGGTAGCAACAAATATAAAACTTCTATTGAAGGGCCGGCCCGGTGGCTCAGGCGGTTAGAGCTCCATGCTCCTAAACTCCGAAGGCTGCCGGTTCGATTCCCACATGGGCCAGTGGGCTCTCAACCACGAGGTTGCTGGTTCAATTCCTCAAGTCCCGCAAGGGATGGTGGGCTCTGCCCCCTGCAACTAAGATTGAACACGGCACCTTGAGCTTAGCTGCCTCCCAGATGGCTCAGTTGGTTGGAGCGCAGGCTCTCAACCACAAGGTTGCCAGTTCGATTCCTCGAGTCCCACAAGGGATGGTGGGCTGTGCCCCTCCCAGCTAGCAACGGCAACTAGACTTGGAGCTGAGCTGCGTCCTCCACAACTAAGACTGAAAGGACAACAACTTGAAGCTGAATGGCACCCTCCACAACTAGGATTGAAAGGACAACAACTTGACTTGGGGAAAAAAAAAAGTCCTGGAAGTACACACTGTTCCCCAATGAAATCTTCCCAATAAAATCTTAAAAAAAAATAAAACTTCTATTGAAGAAAGTACCATCATCTAAGCTTTAGATTCTAACATTCTTATATTTTAAAGCATCAAATTACTCCTACAAACAATTTTTAGTAAAATGGTCAGCACCAAGCCAAAGGTATTCAATTATACAAAGAAACTTGACCCTATGAGGAAGAACCAGCAGAAGCAGACAACAGGAAGTAGTCTTGCCAAGATTTCAAATTTCAAATACTGGATTAATCAGAAAGACTTAAACAACAATGCTTACTATGTTGAAAAAATAAAAGACAAATTTGAAGGCAAATTTTCTTGGAAATGGGACTACAGATGTGGCTTATAGATTTGAAACAGATTTAAAGAGAACTTCTAGAAACAAAAAAAGAATAGATAAAATTAAAATTTCTGTGGATGGATTTAATGGCTGATCCATAACAGTTAAAGAGAGAATTCATTAAATGGAAGATAAATCAAAAGAAATCACAAAGAAGGCAACATGGAGAGGCCAAAAGATGGAAAACAAAACAGAGAAACCAGGAGAGAGGATGGAGTAAAAAAGTCTAACCATGTTTAATCTAACTTCCAGAAGCAGAGGGAGAGAGGAGAACAAAGCAGAGGCATTTTGGAAGATACAATAAATAAGAATTTTCCAGATTTGATGAAAGGCCAAACCAGAGTCAAGATGTCCAACAATCCCCAAATATGGTAAAATTTCAAATAAAATGTGTACCTAATTAAGCACATTGTAGTGAAATAGTAGAAAACAAAGACAAAAAAAAAAAAAAAAAAAAAAAAAAAAGCACACACATAACAATCTTAAATATAGTCCAAGGAAAAGACAATTTTAGATTGACAACTAACTTAACAACAATGACAGCCAGAAGTCATGGAGAGAAATCTTCAATGAGCTGAAAAATAATAGATACCAACCTAAAATTCTATACCCAACAAAGATCCTTTGAAGATGAAGGCAAAATAATGACCCAGATTATTCAAAGGAAATTCAAAGGGGTGAACTTCAGAGAGAAGGAAAATGATCCTAGGTGGAAGGACTGAGGAGTAAGAAGAAAGGAAAAACAAAGAAGGTGGTAAATATGTGGGTAAATCTAAATTAACACTATCTGCCTATAGATATATATATACACAGATTAATAAAAAATGTACATATGTAAATATTTTATTCATAAATAATCATTTTAATACTGTAAGACTGTGGAACATGAAAACTAGAGTATAAATGTACTGTAACTGTATAAATATAACTTTAGGCTTTGGTAACTTAGGAATACTGGCTGTGGTTTCTAAGGAAATCTTCAAAGAAATCTACATGAAGAATATAACTTCTAAACTAGCAAAGAGGAAAACAATTGAATGACAAAAATGTCAATTTCAAATAAAAGGCAAGGAAAAAAAGAAATTCAGAACAGGCTGTATAAATAGGAACTAGTCAATCGTTTCACAACTTCAGTTAATACAACTGGACACAATTCCTCTCCTCATTGCTTAAGTTTCTGAAATGCCAACCCCTCTAGGAAATCTTTGAAGATTAGCGATATAGGAACCTTTGTGGTAGATGAGCATATATGAAAATTATGAATATGTGTACATAATACGGGAGGAAAATTTAAGGCAGCTAATTCTGAAAAGATAGAACAGGGAAATCAGACCCACATCCTGTTGCCTATACCACTCCATCCTACTGTTCATGATTGGAAGTAACATCAATGATCTTGGAAATGATTTTCACAAAATGACCTCACTGCTGTACTATGGAGAAGCAAAAAGATGTTTTGTTTTCCATCTTTTTGCCTCTCCATATTGCCTTCTTCGTGATTTCTTTTATCTTCCATTTAATGAATTCTTTCTTTAACTGTGATAGATCCAGCCATTAAATACATTCAGTATAGCTTTAGACATTTCTATAAAATGGTATGGTGTCGTATAGCTTTAAACATTTTTCAGATATAGTGGGAAAGTGGAGACTATAAAATAAGAAGGATTCCAGGAAGACTGCTGATAATAATTAGAATTAAGTGAAATGGTATTTGTGGGGGAAAACGCAAAAAAAAAAGCAGATCCAAGGTGAAGAGAAAGGCTGCAAACAGTGGTAAGGCAGTAAGGACAATCTTTTTTTTTTTTTTATCATGTCCTTCAGTGAGAGCTTTGAATAACATGGGCTCTGTTTTCAAACTCGTAAAGGTCAACTAAAACATACTTTCTGTAGTAAAACAGCATAAGCCATTGCTAATGTAAGCAATATTTCCAAAGGCTCGTTTGAAATGCCTGCTTTTACATAACACATTTATTTTAGATATCGTTACATATTGTAATTCTAAATTGCATGGATTTCAAAGATGATGGGATTATCATGGTTCGAATAAATTCTGTGTACCAAGTATGGTCACACAGCTAATTGGTGGTAAGAGTCACTGAATTTTGCTCTTCTGTTAAGTCATGAAATAAAATGCTCCTTTACTAGAATCTTAAAAATAACTATGTGTTAAAGATTTGGGAATAATAAGGACTGACAGAAGACACTCTTCTTCCTACCACAGTCTTAAAAGCTAGAGCTACACTGAAAATGTCATCATATAGAGTCTACAATTCTATCTTTAAAAGGCTCTGAGTCATTCTATACAATGCTGAAATTACACATTACTTGATCTTGTGTTTAAGGAAAATTTACCACAGAACAGTACCTGCTGAGAGAACTCCGTGATTAATTCTTGGCATGCTTAAAGGCGCCAGTTCAATCCAAAGCTGCCTGTTAGGATCATAGAGAGGGCACATACATCGCATCGCTGCTGTTGGTTTCCGTGAACTAAAGAAATAAGCGGGTTATCAGTTAATGTGTTTTATGTAGTTTTGCTTATGGTAACTAACTAGTTTTACCGTTCTAAAAAATGTTTAAACCATTAAAAAAAATCTATTGCTACTATGCGTTAGATACTGAAAAATATTATGAACTCTTGTGTACAGGGAAATCTCTCTTCCTTTAAACCACTTTTCCAACAATGGCAGACGCATACTTACACTCTTTCTTCTCCACCAACAGTCACAATGCATTCAGAGTAGCCCCGGGGCTTGAAATTTGCTAGCATTGCCTCTCCTTGCTGTGGCTGGCTCAGTGGTATGTTGCTGCACTCTTTGACAATTTCTCGTACTAATGGTTCATTCAGCATCTGTTCCCGTAAGTAGCTGGAGTCTAACCCTGAAACCCACAGTGCTGACATAACATCTTTCATGTGGACCTATGGAAGAGGGCAGAAAGGATGGAGAGACAAAAAAAACGGAAAATGCAACACACAGTTTTTAGAATATACATTTTCCAACTCATGGCAAACTAAAACTGTTAATAAATTATCAATAGGTATAAGTGCCAATATTGCTTGACTATGCTTACTGGCCCCTTTCCTTTCTATTTCCCATAGCCTTAAAAAATACTAGTTTAATTTAAAAAATCACCAGTTCAGATTTATATTTGATGTATCACTGCAAAGTTTCAAGTAGCTTTCTTTATACCTGAAATGGTTTCCACAATAATATGAAAACTTAGAAGAACTGTGCTATAGTTTGTTTTATCTCTTACTTGGATGTGCTGTGAGATAAATGACATTTATAAAAACATTATTTACAGTAATACCTTGATACAGTAGGATAAACTAGATAATGAAAATATATCAACATTAATATTACAAGAAAAATATAGAAAAGTTCAAAAAAATATCCTGAGTACTATATAATCGTTTCTTTAGTAATTGTTAAAAATATCTAACAAATGTAGTATGAATGATACACTTTCATGCTCAATCATTACTTTTGAACCAATTGACTATAGCATTCTACACACATAAGGTGAAACTCTTTAACGACTAGTTTTTCTTGGTTTTGAAGTACTCATTTTAAGGTATACTCTTCCATACCCTGAGTATTAAAAGTCAACAGTCTTTACAGTATCAAGCTCAGATTAAACAAAAGATGAAGAGCTGCCTCTTGTTTCCCGAGCAGCCAGTTGACCTTAACATCCTCATCTCTTTAAGGCAAGAAGAGGGTCAGGGAGAAGCTACTGACGGTGGTCTCAGTGAATGAATGGCAGCAAGCTGGAAACTTTGATCTCCTTTCCTCATTTACCCAACTAACGTGGAAAACAGAACAATAACTGTGCTGACTATGCTGAGACAACAAGCAGTTTCTAAACAGACATACTCATAGGCCTACAGAATTTTAAAAAATTACAAGACAATCATTAAAACATAAGTCAATCATTATCAAGAACAATTAACAATGCAATTGCACATTTTGAAAACTACTCTAAAACCAACTATACTTCTTATCTTGAATATAGTAATTGGAGCTAGTCTCTAATTGCTAAATATTGGACTTAAAGCGCTATGATTTTGCTCCCTCCCCCAATGTAGTCACAATTTGGATCTAAAGCCTGATATTCTCTACAACCATTCCTTCCTAGGCTGTCACTCCCAGAGCCTTCCCACCTGGAACTGCATTGCCCTGAAACCTCAGAGGGCTCTCCCGCTTCCTCCTGAGTGGTGCCAATCACTTGAGGGAGAGCCCACGCCCCTCATTCCTCTGCCAGAGCTCCAACTGCCCCCTCACCATGCTGCCTGCATCAGAGTTGCTGTAGGGGTTGGCCCAGCGATGTAGAGGGGAAGGATGCTGAAAGCGAGGGTGGGAATGCTGCATTTCTATAATCTTCAGTTTAAGCTTGAAACACATTTTCCCATGAAAAACAACATACAAAGGATATTATGTGTCTTACAAGTATTCTTAATTTCATTGCTATATTGAGTTACATGGGCTTTTATAGGCTGGTCTGAAAAACCAATCGCTTTAATGATCCTATAGGAAGATGTTTCACAGATTACCTTTTAGATCACAACTTTGCAAGATTTTCGCATTGAAGGAGAAAGACAGAAGAGCTATAATTTTGATTAAAAATAACTAAATCAATGAAATACGTAAAAAGGCAAAGTTAGACCACGTTATAAACTACAGATACCTTTCTCATTTCTGTATCATGTGCTATCCATCGAATTACTGCCTCAAATACGTATCTTTCATTGCCAACGTTTAACTTCTCAAGAGAAATCACTTCTTTCAGCTTCTGAGGACTCAGTTCTAGAAATTCTTCTGTGCTGCTGACATCTCGGAAGTGCGTCTCCAGGTATTCCGTGGCAAGGTAGTGGACGTGGTGCAGGCAGTAATGAAGCGCAAAGTCACGGATCCCAATGCAGTTCTCAGCAGCAATGCAGCCTTCTAAGAACTCACAGCACAGAGTTTTAAGATCCGTCAGCAGGAGCAGGTCCGCTGCCTGTACAACATCTTGGATAGTGTCTTCATTTAGCCGGATCTATAAGAATATCATAAATATTTTATACTTAACTATATATAGTTAAAACCCAAACCACTAATCTATTAGGCTGAACCACATGAAAACTGCATTTCTGTAGGTCAGAAATGATGGAGTATTGGCAATTTCATATGGTTCAACATAGTACTTTTTCCAGGAAGATTTTGAGGGCTGGTTAACTTTTCCCAGGGTTCCCCTGCTTTTCCAATGTTAACTACCAATAACCCTTCAAGATGAATTGTCATGTTGCCGACTTCTACACTTAATTTAGAGAAAAACCTTAAATGATTGAAATGCTTAGGAAATGAAAGTTCTGTATTCTATGGTAAACTGAAGGTGATTTCTTTAAATACTAGCACCACAACTGTTGAAAATCTTGCCTCCAGTTATATTAAGTTCTCTCTTTTGCCGAATGGTATGTCAAGATGAATGCAAGGGGGGAAAAGGGGCCCACACTGCCTCAGAGGCCTCATATGAATATCAAACATCGTACTCAGTGCAATAGATACAATTTAGTCTCAAAGCTACTTTCTGGAATAAATTTCTAATATAAGGTTTTAAAAAATTATTATGATCATTTACTTTTCCATAATTTCCTTCAGTTTGACTGATGCTTCTTCCTTCACCCACTTCAGTTCTTCTGTACAACAGCAAGATGATGTAAAGAAACAAGCCTCTAAAATATTGCCAAAATCACAAGCAGTTCAGACTCTCTCAAAGAATGGGTATTCATCCTCCATTTGGAAATGTGAAGGGGAGATTTCAGAGTATAGAGTACAGCAAGAAACAGTTTACCGCATTTTACACACTGTGGACCACAGATACAAACAAAATGTACAATTGCCAATCACCTTAGAAACTGAGCAACAAAACTGAACAGAAGTGTATGGGGTAAGCTACGAGTACGGAGAAATTTCCCATTTACACAACATATTAAATTTAGCCACAAGACAGTAGACTATTCAAATGTAGGCATGTGAAAAAAACATTAAATTCCATCTCAATAAAAACTAAACCGACAAATCAGGAGTTTGTTGTAACTTACATTGCAACTATGATTTTAAAATAATTAATTTAAATTGGGAACAAAATCTGTAAATAAAGTCTCAAGTTTCAAATCTAAGCCTTAACATGAATATGCTCTTATTGGCTTAAAACTTGTTGTAAGTGCCACTAAATCGATTTTATAAGTAAGGTAAAAGGTTGGTGCTAAGCCTGGTTTTGTGATGCTATAGAGTATCTCCAATATTTTAGGGGCTGTCCCAAAATTCATTTAAATTACGTTATTTTAAACAATCTTATACATACACACAACCTTACATCCACATACCCACGACCTAGTGTTTAGAGAAAAGAGAAGGAGATGACATGAAATTAAACCTAAACTTCAAAAACGGTGACAATTACCGAGTTTGACTCTGAACACAATGAGTACATTTAAAGAAAGGAAGCAGTACAACTCAGAATACTTAGAAACATGTAGGAGACATAGCCCTTACAAAAAGGAAAAGTAAAATAAGATGAAGAAGGAATAAAGGAGAGAGTAAGAAACAAGCTTTCAACAAGAGTAGACATAAAATGCATTCTCACATAACCAAATGTGAGACACACTAACTTCTTCCTGTTAAAACAACAACTACAAATGAGCCCTGGTTCGCACCTAAGATTTTTTTTTACGAGTCCTCATACTACACTTTAAATCACATCATATGAGGTGGGGGGTTGGGTTGGAGGAGAGCAAAGAAAAGGAAAGAAACCTAATCCACGATCACTTTCTTTCCTGGGTTTCATTAAATCCTCAGAAATATAAATGGGTAGAAGGAGTAAAGGGCAATCAGAAAGGAAGAATGGGGTGGTACAGGGATGTTGGTCCTGCTGAGGCATCGTGATACAACACAGATGCCTGTCATTTGGGTGATTCTGGAACTCTTCATGTCTACAAAACAATCTCCACGGCCCAAGGAAGATCCCATTTCCATGCTACAGAGACAAAATGAGTTCTCCAATAGTGTGAGTACAAAGCGAGACTGGAATTAACATTTAAAAATAAGACAGCAGAGAAGGAAGCATCCCACATTCTTCATATCTCATGCTGGAAGGTGAAGCTCAAGATGGTAAAGTCAAACACTGGGATTGGGTAAGATTTTCCTTAGTCTGCCTTTCCGTAAAGAGCAGCGCATCGGAAGAACACACCTGGGTGCCATGAGCATAGGAGATTCTAGTCAAGCACACAGTGACAGAAGATGAAGATGAAGTGTTACGTGGCCATAGAATGGATGATAGGAGACCCTCACCCTGAGCTTGAGAAGCCTCTACTGAGTCTTCCTTCCTTTGTGTCTCATCATACCTGCCCACTGAAGATGTAATCCAGGATCTCTCTCATAACCATTACCGATATCCCTTCAAGTTCAATCTTATAGGTTGATCCATCATCTTTTGGAGGATTATAGTTTAACTTTGTCCTAAGAAAGGGAAAAAAATGTAAAATTTCTATGAAAGAACAGAAATAGGTATGAATATTTATGCACTAAATATTCTATAAAGCATATACTTATCAGTATATGAACCCCACCTAGAAAATTCAACTTAACTTCAGATCAATGTATTTTTTAACTTTAAACTATTAAACATTTGTTCCAGAATTCAGAAATGCTACTTCTTAAAAAATAAAACAAAACAGACCACCAAAGAACTAAGATCCATGTGAGCAAAGATCTCTACTTCACCTTGAAAAACCCCAGGCCTTTAGGCTTATTTTTTTTCACGTATTATGTCATTATTTTTAGCAATGTAACGAGGACGCCCCCAAACCTACCATCCAAAACAAAAGCTAGGACCTTGACAATAACCTGCTTCTAACCTATAGTCCTCCCCACAAATCCATTCCACCGCTGCTTCCATCTGAAGTAACTATTATCCCAAATCCTATGTTCCAGTTTCCCTTGCTTTCTTTATTATTGTATCCATTAAATGTATAATATATAAAAAGTTATTATATCTATATAATACATTATCACATACATGAAATATATAACATATAAGTAAATAAATAAATATGTATATATACATATATAGATATAATTTTAAGTTGTTTTTAATTTTATAGAGTTTCATGCTGACTATAATCTTTTGGGGCTAACTCTTTTCATTTAATATTATATTGCTAAGAGTCATTCATATTGCTGCCTATCACACTAGTTCTTTCTGCTGTATACTAGTCCACTTTCCCGTTGATGGACCTCTGTACCTTTTCCAGGTTTTTGGTACTGTGAGCAGTATTGCTATGACTATTGCCTATGTCTCCTTTAGTACTATGCAAAACAAATTCCCCTTGGTTGTAGCCCTGGGAGTACATGAGAAGAATTATGCTCAATTATTCTCCAAAGTATGAGACGCTACTAAATCACTCTCCAAAATAGTTGGAGTAGTTAACTGTCATCTGGTACGTGGAAGAGAATCTGTGGATCCAAACTCTACGACATTTGAATCTGTCACACCCCCTAAGTTCTGCCACTCCAGGGAGTGAAATACGGTCTCTTGCTGTGTTGTCATCTGCATTTCCCTCATGATCCAGGTGCTGAATATCTCTTCATATGTTTGTGGCCACATGCGTTTTCTCTTCTGTGAAACACATATGTTCACATCAAGTCTTTTGTTCACTTTTTTATTGAGTTCAATGTCCTCCTCATATTCAGGCGGAGGATTCTTTATTATATTCTTCATATTAATCCTTGGTAGACTTGCCACTTTTTAAAGGTGACGAACAAGTTGAAGAATAACTTCATGGTCAATGCTTTTTGTGTCTTGTTTTGGTATCTTACTCAAGGTCTAAAAGATATTCCTAATTTAGCAGTGAGGCAAGCTAAGACAGCCTAAATTGCATTTAAGACCTCCAAAGGATCGGAATTGGTAGTATGGGGAATCTGTGGAAGGAGGGATAAAAGATGAGCTAAAAGCAAAAGAATGGACTGACAAAGTCTTAAGAAACAGTTGGATTTCCAGATCCTTCCTCCACATATATACACAATTCTCCTGCACAGTTTATTAAGGCTCTCCCCAGCTCTAGTAGAAGGTAAGTGATTTACATTCTTAAGAGTAAAAACTGAGGGTGGGTCTTCAACAAGGGCATATCATGCACACATGAGGGTGGGTGTACTGTACCAAAAACTGAGAGTTAAGAGAGTCTTTACATACTGAATGTTGAGACCATCAGTCTTTTTTCTCAATTCTGCTCTTAAAATGCTGAAAGTCAGACCTATAGCCTCCAGGCAAAAAACTGGAAGACTCTTCTGGAGGATTTGATGAGCCCAAAAGTAAGGACCTAACGATATAGACATAGGTATGCCTCAAGGAAATGACCCAGCTTGAACATGCAACAGTGAAACCCGCACTCAATAAGCCTAACCTACAGGGTCTGAGCTCCCAATACATTTTGGAGCAGCACTTCTGAAGCTTCTTCATTTCACACCATACACAGAAAATGTAATCTTTTCTGGGGTAAACAGATGAGGCTGTGTGGAGGCCAGGGGTGGACAGGGGACCCAAGCCTCCCCAGATGCTGCTCAACCACTCTGAGAGCTGATACCATCATTATCTTCACACACCTTTAACACATTTTTTTGGCATACTGGTCAAGAAACTCTGCTTTAGACCCCACTATTAAAACTGAGCAAACAGGATTCAACAGATGTCTGAGAAAGAATGACAGAAACCAAAACCAACAGAAAACAAAAAAAACAAAGGCAACTTGGGAAGTAGTAAAGATTATGCAAGATGAAAAGTCAAGGTAAAAAGAAAACCTTTCATTAATATTACCAGAGAGAAAAGAGGATATGGTGCTCATGAAACAACAATAAGATTCTATAAAAAGGGACATTCAGAGAACAATAAAAAAATTTTAAGGGCTACAAAAATTTTTTTTAAATATAATGTCAAAATAAAAAGTTATAGAAATCTCCCAGAAAAGACAGCAAATAGACAAAGATAGAAAATAGGAGGACAAGCTAAAAAATAACTGGCAGATCAGTCCAGAAGTTTGAATATCTGAAAAATAGGGATGCCCCCCACAAAAAAGGAAAGTATTATCAAGTAAGTGTTCATAATGGATGAAATAACCCCTTTTCAAGGTATATACTTCAGAATACTGGAAACAGAAAAAAATCTTATAAGTTTCTGGGAAGAAAAAAAGGTTACACAGAAAAAAATAGGAATCAGAATGGCTTCAGACTTCTAAACTGAAGTTAAACAGCAAAGGGGAAATCATTTCAGAATTCTGAAGAAAAGTATTTCCAACTTAGATTTTTATAACCAGCCAAACTACCAATCAAATGTCAGGCTAAGAGACATTTTCAGCTATGCACGGTCTCAACACAATTTATCCCCCATGCAATCTTTCTCAGAATGATGTTGAAAAATGTGCCCCAACAAACAAGGCAGTACATCAATAAAGAGAATTATCCTGGATACTAAAAAGACATGATCCAATACAGGAAAGAAGTGAAGTGAATGCAGGGAATGGTAAAGGATAGTCCTAGTATAATAGCTATGTACCAGTAGGAGGAAGCCAGACCATTCTGGTGCCAGTAGGAGGCCTTGGTAGACCTCTAATATGAAATTGATAGAATATATAATGATCTGAAGGTATAGGGAGGATACTCAGACAACTTTGTTTCCTCCCTGTATTTCATATCTACTATTCCTGCCTTTATAGTTTCTACTGAACTAATAGTTTCACTGAAAGGGTATTTCATTTCTTGTTGCTGCACCCTAGGTTTATCTATATGCCTGACACTTTTATTAAAAGTGAAAAAAATTTTCAGTCAATTTTTAGTCAAGAGAGAAAAATAGTATAAGTAGTAAGAATAATGCGGAAAACATTAATATCTGGCTCTGAAATGCATCATATACTATTTTGGCGGCAGATATATCTTCCAGTAATGCTTCACTTGGGATGTCATGACTATTTGTATTTTTTAGTCACTGGGCTGGTTATCAATATATCGACTGTCATATCCAAATTCACACTTTTTGCATGCTCTGTGAAAATGGATGTGAGCCTTTTAAATAAGTTTCCAATGTTAAGCTTTTCAGTAGAGGGCACTGGAAAGACACTGAAAGAGGCAAGAGTTTTGCTTCCTAGTTCTTGTATAGCAGCTTGGTAGGCTCCTACAATGCAGCCTGCTTTTCAGTTTCAGGCTCCTTCAATGCACACCTGCCAGCAGCACCCTGCAGCACCCCCACCCTGCAAAAATCTCTTTCAGGCAGTTTTGTAGTAGAGTGTTTCTGGTGAGACACCTCCTCATGAACAGCTCTCCCAGGCACCGTAGAGGACAAAGTTCTGACAAGTTCCAGAGGGCTGTTTTCAAGCCAGTCCCACCAGTATGACTTCTCTGCCATGCAGTGAGCTACAGCTGTGCCCTGTCCAATAATGGCTGGATCTCAGCCCTGGTGGTGGAGGCTGCTTCTTATATCAGCTATTTCTATATTTTTTAAAAAGACTTTTCTTTACTTCTTATTAGCCAATCCCTCATTACTCCAATCTCCTGTCATAATTCATTCTTTATATTAAACTTTCTTTGTTCAAGTGTGGTTTCTTTCTGACTAGACTTCAACTGAGAGAGTTGCTAACCAATTTAAAGACAGTAGCTCCAAAATATGTTCAGAGGAGGCTCAACCTAGAATCAGTTGTTCTTACTTATAAAGTAATTCATGTTCAGCGAGAAGGGCTGTGCCTACGGGTGGGCTGTGGCTGCTGGTGGGAGGGAGACTGGGCCGATGGGGGAAGGGGACTGTTTACAAGGAGACTGCTCCTTGTTGCCCTGTTTCATTTTTGAACCATGTGACTGGATTGGTTTTTTTGTGTTTGTGGTTTTTTTTTAAAAGACAACTATACTGTCATATGTTTTTACAAGGAAAAGGGTCCCTTTTAAAGAGTACAGTTTTCTCTCAGTGGGAGGCAGATTCATGGCTAAAAGGACAGAAAAAAAAGACTCCTTTTAATACGAGCACTGACCATTTCAGACTTCTATGAAACCAGATTGTTTTCAAAGCCCATAAAAAATAAATTACTGTACAAAGTCTCTAAACATCTGACGGTAAATTACAAAACTTTATATTAATTATGGTTTAAATTCAGACCCTTTTACACCTGCCCGCAAACCTTCTCATTTTCCTATCCTGCTTTTGACCTCCCCCAATACCATCTGTGCACATCCAATTCCTACCCATCTTCTAAAGGCTACAGTTGACCCTTGAACAATGCAGGGGGATTGGGAGCACCGACCCCCCAGCACACTTGAAAATCAGCGTACAACTTCTGATGCCCTAAAAACTTAACTACTAATAGCCAAAGCCTTATTGAAAACATAGTCAATTAACACGCATTTTGTATATGTATTACATACTGTATTCTTACAATAAAGTGAGCTAGGGAAAAGAAAATGTTATTAAGAAAATCACAAGGAAGAGAAAATACATTTACAACAATGCACATATTTACTGAAATAAATCCATGTGTAAGTGGACTCATGCACTTGTTCAAACCCGTGTTGTTCAGGGTCAACTGTAATTAAAACACTAGTTCCACAAAAACGTTTTCTGTATCACTCCCTCCTGCCATAGGATGGACCTACACCCTCACCTCCATACAGGTAAAAATAATTTTCTTGCTAAAAATTTCCCCAGCACTTGATATTATGAGTTCATCATTTTTATTGTGGTATTTATATAAATATCCCCTTTGCTATCTCCTTTACTGAACTTTAAGTTCGTGGAGGCCAGAGTCCTCTTATCACTATAACCCCACAACCTAGCCCAGCAGTTTACAAAGAATAGAAGTTCAATAATCATTTGTAAAACATGTTTTTGAATTGATGGTGGCTTTTAACTATCTGAAGTGCTGTCACATGAGACGTTTTTTCCTGGATGACCTCAGGTACAGTGAAGCAGAACTGGAATCAGTATGAGGAAGAGCTTTCTAATAATTTCATCCGTCCAACACTGAAAGGATTGAAGCATGGGGCTTCTCAAACTTTATTGTTCATATGAGTCACCTGAGGATCTTGTCAAATGCAGGTTGCTATTCAGAAGGTCTGTGGCTGGGGCCGGAGTGTCTGCATTTGTAACAAGCTCTCAGGCGACGCATACTGCCGGTCTACAGACCATTCTGAGTAGCAAGGGGTTAATTGATGCTTCCCCAATTATCCATGGTGTGTTTTTGTATTTCTCATCCATCCCAGATGAATATTTTGAAAGTTGCTAAGAGAGTAGATCTTAAAAGTTCTCATCACAATAAAAAAAAATTATGTATGGTGACCGATGTTAACTAGACTTATTGTGGTAATCATTTCACAATACTACAAATATCAAATCACCATCTTGCACACCAGAAACTAATATAACGTTATATGTCAATTATATCACAATAAAAAAAAATTATTAGAAAAATGAAATTAAACAGGTATAAAATGCAGGCTCCAATTATTGTATCATTCGATTCAACAGACATAAAATTACTCTGTCAAATTGCTACAAGAATTTCTAAACTCTTACTCTTGATACATTATCGTGGACAGGTGACAATTCACAGACTATCACCAGCCTACAGATGACATCTCAGTGCGCTGGATGACCATCTGTCTGTCAAGAACATAGTGAAAGTTGGTCTTTCTAATCTTACATAGTAAGAATCACTCAAATCTACTGTGAAATAATCTTGCTTCATACCAATTGTCATTCAGTCACTTCCTTCTTTCATTTCTTAGTCACCATCCCTTTCTCATTTAGTAACCTCATGAACTTGTTTTATCTTCCCTTTCTCTTCACTTTTCCCCCTACTCCCCAACTAAATCTCTATATACCTTTAGTTTTTGTTCTATTCTGTTACACGTTTCCTTCAGTAAATACCTTAATTTTTATACCATAATTTTTCCAGTAGCTACCAATTAACTGTCCTTGTCACTCCTCTAGCCCAACACATTTTCTCCATCGCTTCCCTTTTTTATTGATAATTTTCTCATCTTCCACATCATTTCTATCTCCTCCGCCACACATAACTGAGAATTCAATGAACTGAATGAGTTAATAAATTTATATTTAAAAAAACTAAGCTAAAAGGTTAATAACTGATAGTTTTGTTTTGAAAGTTAGCCCATATGTAAAGTTAGCCCATATGATTTACCATATGGAGGTAAATCAACAGTTCTTTTCTGTGCTTTCCAGCTCTGCCCTGAGAAGCAACAGGGTCATGTGTAAATTTATTGAAGTCACAATATCTTTGTTTTTGCTTTTTATATTATGTAGTGTCAGTTTACAAACCTTCTCCTAGAAAATGCAGCAGTCTTAACATACCAGACTTTGAGAATTTCCTAACACTCTGAAAAAACTAGAAATAATTGGGAGTATGATAAAACTGGGCCTCAGGTATTCAGATATAAATATCGTTGCCTGTCACATTCTTCCCCGGTTTCTGTTTCTAGGGCAAGACTTTCCCCCTCTCTGCCCTTGTTTTCCCATTTGTAAAGAGAAGAGGTTAAATGAGGTGATTCGACAGCGCTTCCCTCCCTGACCATTTCTGGACTAACCTGCTGAAACAGGCCACACCGACCTAATGCAAAGAATCAGCTCTGGAGACAGTCTGATACCTAGAGGACGGAGTCCAGCCACCTCAATCAGTTATCCAGGATTTATAATATGCCTTCTGTGGGTCGTGCAGTATAAGTTTATTTTTCCTTCAATCACTCATCCTCTGGGCAAGCATTTATATTCTGTTCTATTAATGTTGAATAGAAGTGAAACAAAATCAATTTTTCTTTTTCCCGACAACACTATAAAGGTTTCATAAGAAAAAAGTGGTTGGCTATTAGCTAATAAAGACGCTGGTATTATTCAAAGTTTTACACCCATGAAAGAGGTCTACAACTTTTAAAGAAGTAGAACAGAGCCAAAGCACTCTGTTGATTATATATACAGTTCTCTTCTTATTGGCTACCAATTGCTGAAAAAGTTCAACGTGTCTCAATGCCGTACCAACAACCCAGGTAATCAGGCCTGGTCGTCCTCTTCCAAGAATCATGTCAGCCACTACTGAATAGGATGTGATTTAACAGTGACAGAGAATAAGTCTAAGTGACTTTTCTTCCCCTATGATGCAAAAGCTTGTCTCCAATAAAAGCAAGGAAACATATTCAAGGGGAAAGCAAGAGAATGTCATGTTCAAGAAGTCAAGATTTACGACATTCTGGGGTGATTCATGGCATTACTCATATGGTCTCCAACTGTGTAGCTACCGAGAGCAGGCTTCCCTGAGATACGTGCAGAGGGGCTCGGGCTCACAACTCCATTTGCCCACGTGGGCCAAACTGATCATCTACGTTCCTGTGGGAAGTATACATGACAAGTGCTGCCCAAACCCTCCTTTTTATTCTTCATCAGCTCCTAAAAAACACATCAAAATGGATTTTTAAGTCAGAGGATTTTCAGGGCAGTGCAACTACTCTGTATGATACTCCAATGGCAGATACATATGTCCAAACACACAAAATGCACAGTACCAAGAGTAAACCCTAATGTCAACTATGGACTTTGGGTGACAGTGACGTGTCCGTGTAGGTGCCACCTGTACCAAAGGCATCCCTCTGGCAGGGTGTTGATAACGTGGAGGCTGTGCCTGTGTGGGGACAGGGGTACACGGGACATCTATGTACCTTCCTTTCAATTTTGCTGTGATCCTAAAACTGCTCCCAGAACATAAAGTCTATTTTTAAAAATATATTTTTTAGTCCTCATTCAACTTAATGAAATAAAACTTTGCAGGTAATATTTCCATGGACAGATGGCATGCTCTCAGGACCAGGCGGTTTACAGCCTGCTTTTCTGTGAGTGGGAAGTCAGGACCCTGGCTATCTTACCGTCCCTGCCACTCAAGAATTCCATCTACAGGGAACAGCATTTACATGGATGTCTGAGACAAGACCAGGGGTCCCAAAGGGAGCCCCAAGGCAGCTCCTAGGCATGTGGTGCGCTCTGAACAGGTGCCACCGACTGACTTCCAGACGCGCGCCCCTCCCACAGCACCGTGACCTACAGGCTAACTAACCGTGGAGGCGCTCCTCCTACAGGGCCAAGCAAAGTGGGGAGCAGTGAGGAGCAGAAACCAGAAGGCACAGGTACGATGCTGCGTGACCCGTCCTGGACTGCCACCTGCCTACCCGTGGTCCACTTAGCGCAGCAGGTGGTAAAGAAAAACTAGAACTGGGGTCACATTCCTCCTTTTGACTCTAAGAGTTGAACTTGATTACGAGAGTGGCATTCTAATGGAGGCTAAATACTATTTCTTTTCCTTCATTAGTTCGTTTAATTTCCCTCTATTCATTTCTCTCTGCCTCCAATTCTTTTTACCTAGAGAGATTACGGTTTTCACTTATTTACCATCAAAACATTTTCCTCACACAGATCCTGGAACAACTCATAAGTTGAATGGGTTTTAAGAGCAGCTCCCCAACCTGGCTTTCCAGAATCTTCTGGAGAACTTTTATAGAAAAGCAGATCCCTGAGTCCCACCCCAGACCAACTGCGTCGGGTCCAAGACTAATGCTTAACAAATTCCCCAGCTGATTCTGACACATTGCCTCCTCCTGTTCTCCCCACCTCCCACTCCCCTTATCACATGGTTTAACCCTTCACTGACTTTAGGTCTCCATTCCAATAACACCTCTAGCGAGCAGCCCAGGTAGCACTATATCTAAAGTAACACCCCATCCCTTTCCTGCTCTATTCTTCTTCATTATCACCATCTAATAAACCACATTTTTTAATGACAACATACATGAAACCAGGAACCTTGCTTTGTTTACTGCTCTATTTTCATACCTCATAAACTGTCTGATACTGAATGAGCACTTGATAAATATGTATGGACTTGCTAACAGCACATAGCCAGGTTGGGGAACTGTTCGATTTTAATGCTGCAGTTTTAATAGTTTGTGTCAGTTACTGAAACAAAGTGGCCCTGAAATAAAATGTGCACAATAGCTAGAAATGGCATTATTAACCAGCTGAACAGTTGCGAGCTTTCCTGCTCTACATCCCGCTCGTCTGTCCACACTGAGCAGGTGATGCTTTCCCTGGTCCCCAATCCAGAGGCTGTTGTCTAGTCAGCAGTTCCAAAACTGACTGTCAAATTCTCGACCATCGTGCTGAGGCCGGCTGTAAACTGGACTCTAAGGCTGGTTGTCCAGGCGGTGTACAGTTTGCGAACAAGCCCAACTGTCTAGTGTGCCATCTCCCTTTGCTCCTTGGCCTTCTAGTCACCATCACCGGTGCACTGCATGGGAAAAGTAAGAGTGACAAAGTGATGGGGAAATGAGATTAGGAAAGGTTTCTGGAAAACCAAGCAGTTACTGTTCAGGTGTCATCCCACCAACCAACCCTGTGGTAAAGAAGCTGAAGCAGAGGATGCAGAATCTACCCTGAAGAGGCCACAGCCACAGCCCTACCCTTCCCTGACAACCTCCCTGCCGCTCGACTATGCAACAAAAGAGCGGTCATAAGAAGTCTGCCATTTCCCCCGGACAACACATCAGCCACCCGGAAGATGAAATACAGCACTTCATATTTTGATTTGCTCTTGGGAACCATGTCCAAATACATCGATATCTGACAGAAATACGAGAACAGAAAGTGTATGCCTTCGACAGGCATGTGATTTGAACAAAGGGGAAGTTTAACTGAGGGAAGACAGTGTTTTCTGAAAAGAGAACATGGGAAGTGTGAATTACATCTTAAGCAGGGTAACAACTCAAGGAACCGAGAGAGAGAGAGAGAGAGAGAGAGAGAGAGAGAGAGAGAGAGAGAGAGAGAGAGACACAATATCACAGGGACTGAGGATATGCACAACTATAAGTGACATTAATTACACCTGGCAGAAACACAAATCCCTGGAGGGAAAGACATAAAGTGTGACCAAACCAACAAAAACCGTAGTGTTAGAAAAATGACCATTTTATACAGCCAGTCCCTTCACTGTTCCAGACACAGAATTAAGTACTAGGTTTAGACTCAGATATTAGATTTCAACTAGTTGGTGGTCCCCATCCTTGAGGAACTGACAAACTATTACTTCTGACCATGGGCCTCATGTAAGTAAAATGAACTGCTGCAGTCATTTCTAGGAGTTTGGATTTTAACACACTTCTTTGAAGCTTCTAGCATTGTTCTGTGATCTAGTGTCCGTTATGTTCCACAATAAATCTTTTTTCCCAGCCTGCGAAAAGCCTACTCCTCCCCCAGCTGTCCCCTTCTTAGAAAATGGTATTATTTGCTACACAGCTGCTTAAGCCTAAAATTTAGGAGTACAACTAACAACTAACAGAAGGAATGCTTGAGCTACAAAGTGTACGTGGACAGTAAATAATGAGTGAAAGTTGATGAGGAATGGAATACAGGTATGCTTCATTTCGCTGTACTTCTCAGACATTGTGCTTTCTTGCAAATTGAAGGTAAGACCCTCCACCAGCAAAAAGATTATAATTTGCTCAAGGCTCAGATGATGGTTAGCATTTTTTAGCAGTAAAGTATTTTTTAATTAAATTATGTACATTATTTTTTTACACATAAGCTATTGCACACTTACTAGACTACAGTATAGTATACACATAACTATTGTGTTTCCCTGAAAATAAGACCTAGCCGGACAATCAGCTCTAATGCATCTTTTGGAGCAAAAATTAATATAAGACCTGGTATTACATTATATTATATTATATTATATTATATTATATTATATTATATTATATTATACCCGGTCTTACATTGTAGTTAAATAAGACCAGGTCTTATATTAATTTTTGCTCCAAAAGACACATTAGAGCTGATTGTCCGGCTAGGTCTTATTTTCGGGGAAACACAGTACTTATTATATGCACTGGGAAACCAAATAATTCATATGACTCACTTTATTGAGATATTCACTCTATTGCCATGGTCTGGAAGCAATATATCTGAGGTATGTCTGTATTTACATAATCTCAAAGCATCACTGCATAATTTACTTATTAATTACAAAGAGAAAAATAGTGGATTAACCTGGTAGACACCATCTTTAACCATGTGATCACACTAACATTACCAATGTGGGGACAAAAATAACATCATGGGCCCCCCAATATGATGTACCGCGGAGGATGCAATATCGCTCCAGTGGTATTCTTGCCCAAAATGCATAACCTCAAGCTAATTGTAAGAAATCAAACAAACCCAGGTTGAGGAACTTTCAACAAAATAACTAACCGGTACTCAGCAAAGTGCCAACACCGTGAAAGACCAGGGAAGAGTGAGGAACTGTCAGACTGGAGGAGACCAACGGGACGTGACAAGTCCCGTATAGTGCGGAGCAGGCGCTGTGCTAAGCAGAAGGGAGGCAAAAAGTCAGCTCTCTGGGGAGAGCTGGCAGAGAGGGCTGCATAGAGGTGGCCCCTGACCTGGGTCTTAGCTGAGTATTTTACAGGCATATTAGGAGGAAGAAGAGGGGACAGCGAAGGCACTGAGAATGGACAGAACACAAGTAGTTCAGCAAGGTTAGAGAGCAGAGCAGACACGGAGGAGAGGGGCCAGTTTCCGGAGGACGTACACACCAGACGAACCAGTTGGGACTTCACCTTGAGGGAAATGGAGCCACTCATGAGGAGGTTTTTTAAAATATTTTTATTTTGAAATAATTTTACTTATAAAATGTTTTAAAGAATTGCGGAGTTCTGGTAGATCCTTCATCTAACCTCTATTAACTAATGTTAATAGCTTAAGTAATCAGTACAATGATCAAAACTAAGAAATAAAGATTGGTGCAAACCTACTAAATAAACTATGGACTTTATTCGAATTTCACCAGTTTTCCCATAATGTCCTTTCTCTGCTCTGGGATCCAGTCTAGGGTTCCAAACTGCGTTTAGTTGTTGTGTCTCTAGCTCTGACAGTTCTCCAGTCTTTCTTCACCTTTCAAGAGCTTGAGTACTGGTGAGTACTGGTCAGTACTGTGCCCCTCAACGTGGGTTTATTTCATTTCGTATGATTAGACTGAGGTTACGCACTGTTGGCAGGAACCACAAAGGTGACGACAAGGCATTCTCCACATGTATCAGGGAGAACATGACGTTGACATGTATTATGACTGGGGATGCTAATCTTGGCCGCTTGGCCCTGTCTGCTTCTCTACTACAAACTTCAAGTTACTATTTTCCCCTCTGTTATAAATAGATATATTGGAGGAGATACTTTGAGAATACATAAATATCCTTTTTCTCCTCAAACTCTTGCCCACTAATTTTGGTATCCATTGGTGGATTTTGCCTGCAACAATTATTACTATGGTGTTCAAATGATGATTTTCTATCCTCTTATTCCTTCTATATTTATTAATTGAAACTCTTCTGTAAGGGAGAGCAGTCTACTCCATTTATTTCTTTATTCATCCATTTATTCATCCCTAGACACATGAATGTTTATTACATGGATTACAATGTAACATTATTGATATTCATTTTCTTGCTCAAATTATTGCAACTTTGGTCATTGGGAGTTCTTCCAGGTTGGCTCCTATGTTCTTTTCAAAAAGCCTCTATCTTGGGACCGGCCCGGTGGCTCAGGCGGTTGGAGCTCTATGCGCCTAACTCCAAAGGCTGCTGGTTTGATTCCCACATGGGCCAGTGGGCTCTCAACCACAAGGTTGCCAGTTCAATTTCTTGAGTCCCACAAGGGATGGTGGGCAGCGGCCCCTGCAACTAAGATTGAACACAGCACCTTGAGCTGAGCTGCCGCTGAGCTCCCAGATGGCTCAGTTGGTTGGAGCGCGTCCTCTCAACCACAAAGTTGCCGGTTCGACTCCTGCAAGGGATGGTGGGCTGTGCCCCCTGCAACTAGTAATGGCAACTGGACCTGGAGCTGAGCTGCGCCCTCCACAACTAAGACTGAAAGGACAACAACTTGACTTGGAAAAAAAGACCTGGAAGTACATACTGTTCCCCAATAAAGTCCTGTTCCCCTTTCCCAATAAAATCTTAAAAAAAAAAAAAGCCTCTATCTTCTTTCAAGCACCCTCTTGCTTTCTGACACAAAAGGCTTGTGGTGTATTTTTCATGCCCCAGTGCCTGAGTCAACCACGTCTCTAAAGACATTAGAGTTTTAAACATAATCTAATTACATTCTCAGAACATCACTCTGGCAGTAGCCGTGTGGAAGACTGACGGGAACCAAGCACGGAGGCAGACAAACCAGTAAGAGATCCTATCACAATTCAGAACTAACAAAAGCTAACTGTGAGCTGTGGCAATGGTGCAGAGGACACAGATCCCAGAGAAGCAGAGGTCGAAATGATAGTTCCCAGCATCAATGAAATGCTAAGGAGTGAGGAGGAGATGGCACCCCAAGGACTCCAGGTTCCTCCTGGGGAGTCTACTCGTACGTTACCCAGTACAGTAAATGAAGGGCGACGGAGAGGGAGCTGGGTTTAGGGTGGCCACATTGTAGGCTGCCAGGTATACAGGCCTGGGGCTCAGCAGAGAGCGCGGGGCAGAGGCCTCTTTGGGTTAGATGACATTGTCATGGAGAGAGTAGAGGAAGAGGACAGGATCTTGTGCCACATCGCATGTAGAGACATGGAGGGGAGAGCCAGAAAAGCAGACTGTAGGGAAAATGGGACAAAGGTGTCAGCGAAGCCTGGAGAGACTGAGTGTCAAGAAAGTGACCAAGAGTGATAAATACAACAGACAGGTTAAGTAAGATAAACACTTAAAAGTTTTTATTTGATTTGGTGATTATATTTAGCAAATCCTTAGACAGTTTTAATGGAGAGATAATGTAGCAGTCTAAGTGCAAAGTGAAGACAGAAACAGGAGGTGAGACCATGGACAAGCTAAACACGCTTCTTTCAAGAATCTTGCTGCAAAGGAAATCGTGCACATGTTAGAAAAGGACATAGAGTTTGTTTCCTTTCACCAGATGCAGTCATTCAACATTTGTACATTTTCTATATGCCAGGCACTGGAAAAGACGTAAGCATCCTTTTATGCGATGAAAAAGGAGCCAGAAGAGAAGGCAAAAAAAGAAAAAAAAATACAGGAGAAGGACGAAGATACACAACAGAACAACATCCTAGACGTAAAAGGAGAATACGGATGGCAGAGCAAGGGAGGGAAGGCCAGGGAGAATTAGCCCCGATGCGGATTCCTGCTCTATGGAAGACTGGAACGCAAATCATCATTAGATGACATTTAAACAGCATTGAAGGTGATCTTCAGAGTTAAAGTTTTTATGTCCAAATTTTAAACATCTAATACTCTGGATCAACGGTCAAATAACGACAACCCACAGCCTGTTTCTGTATGACCTTTGAGCTAAAAATGTAAAAGGTTGTTAAAACAAAAACAAAGAAGAATGTGTGACAGAGACCACATGTGGCCTGGGAAGCCAAAAATATGCCTATCCCTTTACCGAGCAAGTTTGCCAAACCCTGCTCTAAATGTTTTTACAACAGCAAACACACAACATTTTAAAAGCCAGCCTAACAGATGTGCAAAATAATAACTTTATCAAATATATGGTGATGGAAGGAGAACTGACTCTGGGTGGTGAACACACAATGGGATTTATAGATGAAGTAATACAGAATTGTACACCTGAAATCTATGTAACTTTACTAACAATTGTCACCCCAATACACTTTAATTAGAAAATAATAATAACTTTGAGAAACCACTTGCAAAAGTGACAAGCAATGGTGATAGATCTGAGAAAAAAACGTCAGATACACACTGCCAGTTCCAGATTTTCTATTCTGTTATGATTTTCAGAGTCTATTTATCCTTCTATAACCTTTAGATGATACTGTGTCTTCCTGGACAATAATCTGGCTTCACATAACAGCACAAATCTGTTTCTATCTTCAGAAACAGACATACCTGGGACACAGCCCCCAAAGTGGGTTTATGGGCACCTACAAAAAATACGCAAAGGAAAAAAACAAAACAAAACAAAACCTGAAGCTTTTTTATAATTTGTTACAGAAGAAAAAAAGACCTGGAAATTAAAATGTCAAATCAGGGAATGATGAAGCAAATTATATGGAACACCAGCAATATGATGTAATAACAAATAGCTACTAAAAATGATTATGAGCATTATATTGAGATATAAGAGGGATATGAAATGACTTCAAGTGGAAAGATAAACCATAAATAATATGTATATAGAGATTACGATAACAATGTATTAAGTATGCTGTTCAGAACCAGAAATTAATTTAAGGTAACATAAATAATTACACTCTCCTGTGACTTTCCATAATTTTTTGTGTAAAACATAGATTCTTAAAATTTAAATCTAGTTCTTGTAATTTTGAAAGTAAAGCACTCAATAAAATTTATGTCTTAAAAGACAAGGTTTTAAAATGCATGTTAAAAATTTTAAGATGAGTTCAAAGACAGAATTATGATGCAGCAACTTGTGAAGCAAAAAATTCTTCTAGAATGAAACAAACCTGAATCCTTATTCTGGTCACACCCTGACCTTTTGGAAATACACATAAAAGAAAGACATTCGTGCCCCGACCTGTCAAACGGTTCCAGATTTTCTACTCGGGTATGATTTCTCAGATGCTATTAAAAGGCTCCTTCTATAACCTAAAGACCCCATGCAGAGATCATCTCAAGAGTAAGCCCCTTTGATTTGGGGGTACTCTTACAAGTCTTCTCTCTCTAGAAACTGACTGATCTGGTTCTTTTTTGCTGCTCTATACAAATGACATTAAATACCCTGTTTCCCTGAAAATAAGACCTAGCCAGACAGTCAGCTCTAATGTGTCTTTTGGAGCAAAAATTAATATAAGTAACAATATAATAATAATATAAATTAAAATTATAATAACATAAGACCGGGTCTTTATAATATAATATAATATAATATAACATAATATAATATAATATAATACTGGGTCTTATATTAATTTTTGCTCCAAAAGACACATTAAAGCTGATTGTCCGGCTAGGTCTTATTTTCGGGGAAACATGGTACTACAAAAGTTCCATATTTCAGAAATAGCTCCATATTTCTATTCATTTTCCATTCTCTCTCTCCCAATGTAAAGAGTTAGAAGGAAGGTTTTGGCCTTTTCAAAGGCAGAGAAAGTAGAACTCCCGAATAAATTCAAAGGAAAAGTGAGAATTTATATGAATTTATTATCATCTTTGAATTCATCCTTTCAAAGCAGTTCAAGCCAAGTATTAAGTGAAGGTTAAGAAACTGTCTCTTTTTTCTTTTTTAAAAAAGAGATAGTAGGAGCAGAGAAAAACAAAACAAAAAAACAACTACAGCTGAAACACACCCCCTTTCAGTTCCCTTTAATAAACGAGAGGCAGCTCCTGCGTAAGCTACACTTTCACATCTTTAAACTCAATCTTAAAACCACCTTTTTGCTTCTGGCACCTCCTTAGTGTATGATCTACTGTTATAAACTTCTCCAAACAATCCGAAGCTGGAAAATGCCTTCCAAAATGTTGTCAAGGGAATGAATGCTTTTCAGTGAATTCTTTAGTCATGCTGCAACAAAAGCTCTCTCTCTGGAGTTACTACTCCTGAATAAAGAATTTGGTCCCTTTTTCTCCCAGGTTTCTTGGCACCAGAAATGGACTTTGGTAACTGTGCCATCTAAAACAGTCCAGAAGTGAAGACTCTCTTGCAGGTTAAACTCTGCTGGAAGGTTTTGTCCCTCTCCCCCAGCTCCCAACACATATTCAGCTACACAGTAAAATGTCAGAGCAACTAGATTAATCCTACTTGGAAGCAGTGTGTACACAGCCTCCTGAGCTCTGATCTTCTTTCTACTTCTTCATCAGTACTTGCAAACTGCAGTCAACTCAACTCTCTTATGTGCAGAATTTCCACTAATGGATTTAGTGCCTCTGGCCCTGGAAATAAAAGATGAGGGCTTTAAAAGCACCCAGTGCATTTCTCTGCTTTATTTCTCCCCCACTGATACGGCAACACTGAAAGCATACTGAAGGTACCCGCAATACACTACAGGAGCCTGTGGCAGGAGCGATTGGCAAATTGGAAAAATGTTAGAAAGGAAGGGATATTGGAACCAGGTCCAGAAGGATGACTAAGAATGTATCTGCCAGAAAAGAGCAGGAGGTCAAGAAAGGCAGAGACAAGAAGCAAAAGCACACATATTCACAGGTACATGAAGTACTCCTTAGAATGTTCAAGAATGAGAAAAGTATAAAAAAGGTGTTCATACAGCAACATGACCTCAAATTCAACACATCAAAGACAGATTATTTCCCCCGCCTTCCTTAAGCAGCCAGGCTTCCTGCTTCCTCACCCTTAGCTCCCATATTCAAGTAGCAGACAGTTGCTTTCTTCCCTAATCCCTGAACTTGGCCACTGGACATCACCACGCTGAATCTGAATCATTCGGCAACTCCAGTCGTGCCCTCCCCGTGCTGAGAACATACAACAAAGACACCTTCTTAAGGTAGAGCTCCAGCCCTATTCCTAGTACTAATGCTTACTGATTGAACGCAAATCGCAATCTAATTGCCCGCACTCTAGAATGCTGCCCATCTACTTCCCACATTGCTGTCCAGGCCTCTAGTCCAGTCCAGTGTACCTACTACCTGAGGGCACACCTTATGTTCCTGCGCTCACACCTGTGTTCTACCTGAGCCCAGCTGGGTTCTCTGTGCCCAGCTCTCTACCTATCCCACCCCCACCCCCCACTCACCCCGCTCTCCTCCTCTCCAAGGTCTTGCTCACATTGTTTCCTCCTGAAACCTTATGCAGTCGCCTGAGTCGTTCTTCCTCCGCAGAACTCCTATAGCCAGAAGTATCTATACAATTAAAAGAGCTTTCGTTCCATTCTTTGGTTTTCCACAGCTGAGCCATAACTTTGAGAACAGGTTCTGTACTTCGCAGAATCTTTCAGACTGTCCCTAATTTAACACTCTCTGTAAGTGAAGCTAAGCATTGTTTGCTGGGGGTGAAGAAGGGAACTGGTCTCTCCTTAGTCTTCCGCTTTCTCATTGACAAGTCCTACTGCTAACATCTCTGTTCCAGCCACTTCACTCCAACTCCACTGACAAACCCTCGTCCAAGGCATCCTTATTTCCTAGCTGTTCCTAGAGGGAACAACTGCAGTACCCTCCCAAATAAGACTACACCTTCTCCTTCTTAAAACCCAGCAATGCCTTTCCATAACCCTTACAATAAAACCTAAACTCTCATGCAGACTAAACCAAGTTGGAAGATTTTCCTGGGTCCCTTTCCCACACCCCACCGCCTCCCTAGCCAACTCCCAATACACATTCAGCAACTCAGGGAAATGTTACAGAGGAAGTTCAGTCTCCTTGGGGAGCAGTGTGAGTGCCACCCTGAACTCAGGACGAGCGAGCCCTGCCCACCCCCTAACCCTGTTCACGCCACTCTACCCGCTGCTCCTCATCGGCGTGCTGCTGCTCTTCTGCTGCCGGGTGTGCCAATGTTCTTGTCTCCAGACCGCAGCACTTCTGTCCCCTGTGCCCCTCGCGGCACATGCCTCCCGCTGGGCCCACTTCTGCTCTCTTCAAACCCTCCTCCTCCTTCAGATTTCAGTTTAAAGGGCACTTCCCCCAGAGCGACGTGCTCTTCACTCCATCTACAGCAGCAACCACGCAACCACATGCAGTCCTTCCATCTCGGTAATTAGACTTCTCTACTGTCTGCCTCCCCAGCTGGATTCCACGGAGGCTGGAGCTGTCTGCCCAGGGCATAGCTGTGCCACCCATAAATGCTCAAAAGTTTAGTGAACGAACAAGCACATTGGGGAACCTCGACCAAGAATCTGTTCTCTACTTTTAAAAAGTTGTTTCTGTAAACGTGATTAATTGGGGTTATTAATACAGTAGTGAATGATCCGACAAGTTATTTAAATACACTTTTAGAGCAGATTTTGAGAAGTGCCTACTCCAAAAATAAAGCCAATCTATTCTTTCCCCATTCTTGAAACTCTGATACTACCACACAACACTGAAAAATTAAGTGAACATCACAAATAATTTTCAAACCATGTTTATTTTCTTTACTAACCCCAAAGAGGAAGAAAAAGTCAGTTGAGTTATTTCAGTCTCGACGGACTCCATCTCAGTTTTGACAGTGTTTGACAGTATTCAGTAGATGACTGAGCATGCACTCAAATGGTAGCCAGCACGTGAGAAAGACAGCGGAGCCACGGAAGGTGTAATGTTCTGGAAACTACTGCTATGTCAGCTCTGTCTCTCTTATCACCACTGTCTCCCCAGCACCTACTGGCGCTGATACTGAGTATTCCTGTGTATTTGTTGAACAAATAAAAAACTACAATCAAGCCCCTAAAGAGTCAACACTAATTACACCAGGTCCCTTCACTGGGACCTGTGTCTGTGATGAATTCATAACAGTACCCTTCAACACTTGTAGACAACTCTCATTCTTGAACTGTGATTTGTTAACGGTTAAGCACAAGCCCACAAGCATATGGGTTCAGGCGGTGATGGCATTTCTAAAGAATGCAGCAACAGCTGTGACAGTGGGGAATATTTCCATAAACCCCTTTCCCACCAATAAGAAAGAAGATGGTAAACAAAGGAAGCAAAGCAACTACTCTGTCCCTGCCGCATGGCAGGAGGTGATAACAATAAGAAGCTCACTTCCTCCTTGCTAACAATGGGGATTATCATTTTCAAGCAGAGGACCAAGTTGGTAGCTCTGCTCACACAAGTCAGTACTGTTAAGGAGCCAGGCAGGAAAATAAACAAGCAAGCAAGCAAGCAAACAAACTGCACCCAAAGAGCAAAAAGCCCCTAATCTGCTATAAGTCTACATTTCCCACGCTAGCTCTAGTGTAGGAGACAAGCAAGACGATGGTGGGAAATTCTTCCTTTTACTAACCAAATGGAAGGCTACCAGAAGACGACAGGTCCAGCTGGGCTCCCTTTCCACCCCTGAAGTAGAACTGCGCTATGGCAGGAAGAGGACGGGAAACAATTACCAATGATCTTTCTGTCTAAGGATTCTCATTGCTCTTCACAATCCTACTTTCCTCAAACTTCCAGCTGCTCCCAGTGAATGAACGTGCTCTGCATGTTAGAAGAGACTCATACAAACCTCACATCCTAAACGTGTGAGGTTTCCTCCAGTTCAGGGACCGACTGATATAAAACTGTTTCCCAATATTTCTACACATCTTACCATGTTAACATAAAAATCACAAGCATCAAATGGTCTTTAAAATTGTTCCTAAAAAGATACAGAAATACTTAGTAGTGGAGAGAATCACAAAATACCTATGAGCAAAAATATATATTTAAGTTCTATAATCATTAACACATTAACTCCCAAAGAGGAAAGCACAGGACATTTTATTGGTCTATAGACCATTATTCGACAGTCTATTTTTTAAAACCAGTCCTTCCAGCTTCCATTTCCGATATACCCTGCTTCTCAAAGATTTATTGTTTGAAGCTTATCTGTTTGCTCTAACAAAATATTTCACCAAGATCTTATGTTCCCTCAGTATTCTATTTTTCTAATGTTTCTGAATAGAGGAGAAAAGTTGTAACTGATTCCCACAGAGAAATGGAAGCAGCAGACATGAGATCATCATTTGATGGCTAAGTCGCTCTCTGGCAATAAATACTTGGGAAGATGACTTCACTTCTGCTCTTCTGAGCACAGGGATCCAGAGCTCTGGCTGAGCACCGGAGGGCACTGAGCTGGACACACGGCCCTTACTCTCCATAGAGCTACAGCTGTCGCCTTTACCTCAGCCTTTGATGTCCTTCCTTTTTCGGACTCATCATGGCTTAGGAGGCAAAGAACCCAGGGGAGGCTCTCAAATTCAAAGTTGCAACCATACGCTGCCACTTATCGCACCCCACAGCCTCAACCTAGAATTCTAACTCACAAATCGTTCATTTCTGCTATAGCTTCAGTACACAAATGATAGACCTGTATCCTGCAGAAGGATGTTATAGCTCCCTAACGGACTTACTCGTGGTACTCATAAGCCAAATGACTCCTTACTTGTCCTAATTATGTTTTCTTTATGGATTATAACTAGATTTTAAGCCTCACTTTGAGATCATGAGACGAACTGATTAACAGTTTCAATAGTGGATAAGGTGGTTTTGTAATCTGGATGCTTGGTCTATATTATGCAAATCTAACTCCGAAGAACCAGCGTTTCTATGTGGAAAAGCACTTTGCTTGACGCTCTAAATTATATAAAAATTACTCTAAGAACACTGAAGAGGACTTACAGGGGAAATACAAACTGTAAGATACAGAAGTCTAAGGGCGTAGGTATTCACTAGAGCTAGGTTTTCCTTCTATCACATTACATTGTTACTCAAAATAACCCTCAGAAAAGTTCTACAATAAATCTAAACATTCAATACTTCACTTTATGTTAGATTCACTGGTCTAACAAGAATTTTATTGATTTGTTTCATCACTTGAAACCTTTCAAAAAGCTCTCCAGAATTAGAGCATTCACTGCTACCAACAGCAGCAATTGCTGTCTTGTATAAATAAACACATAACTTTAAGCTGAAATGAGTAATCTAGGTTAAATTCAGAGCTCCAATTCCCAAGTGCTTAGTTTCCTTAGAAGCCCAGAGAAAATACTTCTTTCATCTTCTAAAACTGAACATACTTTAATATCACTTTTGAAAAACAATGTGATATATAGATGATGCATTACTGAATCGTACACTTGAAACCTATGTAACTTTACTAACCACTGTCACCCCAATAAACTTTAATTAAAAAAAAAGAAAAGAAAAATTCATGTAAGAATAGGGTTTAATTAAACACGATTGCAAATATTGAAAAAGAAGAGAAGGAGGAGGAGTAAGAAGGGAAGGAGGAGAAAAAAATCATTTTCAACCATGTGACTGTAAGCCCTTCAGGATAGATTTCATCCTTTTCAGCAGTTGTTAGGATGACTTATCACAGATGGATAAAAAAAAACAAGGCCTAGATCCATTAAAAGACATTCAGGGCCAGCTTATTTCCTTTCCGTCACTGTAAAAGCACAGCAAGAGTCAGGTATAGTCAACTTGATTTTAAGAATCTCAGGATTCAGCAAGAGTCTCAGAACCTGGAACTTCTACCTGAGCCTTTGAGCACTAAGAAACCTAACAGGTTATAATAACTATTCAAAATCCTTATGACGATCATTCAGGAGCTGCTATACACAAAGCTCAAAGCACAAGTGGAAGAAAAGGGACTTGGAGACCAGCAGCATGCTCTGTGCACAGCAGACAGTGCTAATGGACTTTGGCGCCCATAAACTACAGGGCAAATGTCAGATACCCAGAGAAAGGATGATAATTTCTATCTTACTATGAAACTCGGACTCCTACAGATCCTATTAGTCTCCTTAAGTAGTTTCATCAGCATCATCTATGAGTCAAATTTTATATTTAAATGGCAAAACAGGCTCATCAATAATTAGGCCTTGGAGCATATCCAGATTAACAGCATAAAATAAATGCTTGTTACAAAACAACTCTACAGGGCCGGGTTTGTATAGCAGAATCCCCAACCAAGTCCTATATGACAGGACAAAGGAAATGCTTTAATGTCAATGTGTAACAAAACTTAAACGTTGCAATAAAACCGTAAGAACAGAAACAAACCCCCTCCCCACAACATATACACACAAAGCAAAACAAAAATTGCTTAGAGCCACATAATTTAGACTTATAGGGGCTTTGTTGTTCATGTGGCCCAACCAACCCCACTTTATACATGAGGAAACTAAGTCCCAGAAAAGTTGTCCAATGTCTCCACTCCACCCTCACTAGACCAGCTTTCTCTCAAAAAACTGAGAAGGGGAAAATTGCCATTCTTATTGTTGGCTGGCTCATCAAAGGATCCAAAAACCTTGCGACTCTTCCTCTCCAAACTAATATTCCAACAGATACCTAGAAAAACCAAAATTCTCAGAAGTGAATCCAGAACCAGAACCTGTACAGAGCTACTTTAATGTTACTACAAAATCACACAGTAATTCATTTTCAAATCCTTCTCGCATACATTACTCCACAAGAACCACAGCTCATGAGAGAAAGGAGTCTGAACTCCACATCAGACCAATGGGATTGTGCCAGAATCAGAAGAGCCTCAGACATGAAGCAAAGCAAACTTTGCAATATTCAGAAGAAAGAGAAATTTCCTGTAAGCCTCAGGGAACCATTCCCAGAAGGTCTCAGGGTTGCTGAGAAAAGAAAGATTCTGTAAGTCGTTTTACTCATGAATTAAACTTCATCATTCTTAAAGGTCATTGGCCACATTTAGATTTAGTTTTACCAGCAAACCAAAGGAAAAAATGTTATTCCGGGGTCAGAATGAGGAAAAGCTGGGAAGAGGGTGTGTTGCAAAAGCAGCATCCCACTTACTGAGCTGAATGAGGGGCTATGAAAGGTCCTGCCTGCCTTCTGGTAGCATCTGTATCCTAAGGTTGCATGACACATACTCTAAACAACCTTTTTTCAGGCAGTAGGGTTTGTTGCTAAAGTTGCATTTCCTGGTTTTTTCCCTTTATACTAAAAGTCCTTCTAGAGTGGTATGATAGCTAAGATTTTCAGGAGGAAAAACAAATGCTAAACCAAAGATAAAGCACAGGAAAAGATTAAACCAATAAGTAAGATAAAAAGACTTTCCTATATTAAGTAGGAAGTATGCCAAATTAATTGCTTTAATTCCTAGTTTGACAAAGTTGGATTGGTTCCCTCTGTTGAGCATACAGAAGCAATATATATATATATATATATATATATATATATATATATATATATATAAAATATTGCTTCCAAACCATACAACTTCAGAGGCTTGTGACAGCTACTAAAACTAGGCTAACTAAAGACATTAAACAAAACTCAAATTTTTATAAAACTTCAGAGACTACCAAACTTTTGATCACCCAATTCATATATTAATGACATCACACGTAAATGCTTAAGCTTCAAAAGAGAAAGCAAGAAACATTAAATTCTAAACCATACAAATTCATTTTGTTTCAATATAATTTAAATAATTGTATATTTAAAGTTCTATTCAAACAGAAGATACATTAAAAAGCCCAATATCATTGGTTTCAAACATTACTAAACAGTTTGTTTCTAAATAGTAATACAAATTAGTCAAGTTACTTTCAAGTGACTTGAGATTGATAACTTTAAAAGACCCCCCCCAAGAACATTCTACCACTTCAATAACCAAAAACTTAAAGCAATTAGTCACTGAAAAACACACATATTGACTGATTCATGTTTATCTACAAAATGTCAAAAATATCTGTCCTTCTGGGTGGTGAACACACAATGGGATTTATAGATGATGTAATACAGAATTGTACACCTGAAATCTATGTAATTTTGCTAACAACTGTCACCCCAATAAATTTTAAAAAAATAAAATATCTGTCCTACCTACTGCACAAGATGGTTGAAAATTTAAATCGAAATGAGATAGTCTGTGAAAGTATACTTGATAAGCATTCACATCATAACATTGTAAGTAAGTAAGTAGTAGAGTTTACACAAAGAATAAAGACAAGTAATGCTGGAACTTGGTATGATAAACGAGGAGACAAGGCTTCATTACCCTGCCATCTAATCTTAGTTCAACCATTAAGTTCTAGTATCCTCATCATAACAGAAGTCACTAACGTCCACTGAGCCCCATTTTCTGATTTGGAAAGTAACAAAATTGGACTATAGGAGATCTGAAGTCCCTTTGGCTCAGCTACTTTGATTGGCAATATTTCACACCTAAATTACTGCTACCGTGTTTCCCTGAAAATAAGACCTAACTGGAAAACAAGCCCTAGCATGATTTTTCAGGATGACATCCCCTGAACATAAGCCCCAATGCGCCTTTTGGAGCACAACTTCATATAAGACCCTGTCTAATTTTCAGGGAAACACGGTATTATAAATAAGTAACATTTCACATTACTATTCTCATTATGTGTCACCATGTCACAAATGAATACCTCACCTTTCCTAATCCATTAGATATAGCGGTGCATGCGCTCATCATTATAGACCTATGTGCAGACCTGTGAGATGTTCAAAGCACCATTACATATTCCTTTACAGGGTGGGTCAAAGATTAAATGAGACAGAGACACATTGTATCCCTCATTTATCAGAGCAGTGAGCTGAAGCCAACAGCAAGTCATCTACCAGAACTCACAGCTATAAAAGTAAAAGCTGGAAGAAGAAAGCAGGTCCCATGCTCTTCTCAATTAGGGATAATTGAGAAGAAATGGAAATGTAACAGAGCCACCCTCTAATGTCCAATCTGCGGTGGTAGCAAGGCAGGCAGTCACTCATTCAACACATTTGCTAAACCACCAGGCACTGGTCTTTCTGGCTGCCAGGGACGCAATAATGAACAAAAGAAAAATCCCTGGCCTCACTGAGCTTACATTGTGGGTGGGGAAGATCAACAAAGTAAATGAGTAAAACATAGGGTACATTAGAGTTGTAAGTGCTATGACGAAAAATAAAGTATGAAAAGGGGATAGAGTGCATGTGTTTAGGGATTTACAATTTCCTTCTAAGCTGCCTGGATGCCACTTAAAGAACTACAACAATAATGCATTCTTAGAGTAGTTCTCCTAACATATCCCCAAACAGGGAACACTTTGCACTCTGGGAAGACTGTGGCCTGCTGTTCCCTATTTGAGATTGATTGCTCAAACCTCTGAACTGCCAGCTATGAGCTGTTATACTGGCAATCAAATCCCCTACTAACAAAGACTTACCTCCCCCCCCAACCCTGACTCCCCCCACCACCTTTAAATCCACAAAGAGTGCAAATGGATTTACAAGAGAGAGAGCCAGGAGAAGTTACAAGAGCACTTGAACTGCTTCTGAGTTAGCACAAATGTCTAACTGATGCGAAGGTTAAGATGTGGTTTGTGTGCTGAGCTCTGCTAGGACAGAGCATTAAGAATGCAGTAACATTATTTTGCTTTTTCTGACCTATCAATTCTAGCCATTCTCTACTATTATTAGTCTATATTTATCCAGCTTACTGGGCAGTTTCTCCACCTTTTAGCATTTTTTTTTTTTTTTGCTTTTATTAAAAGATCAACCCAGTTTGCAAGAAAGTTGCTGTAAGAAAAGTTAACAGCCCCCTGAAAGATCTGATACACGTAGTTAAGCATTTATCTTATCGATCTTTAATCTGGTTAGTTGAGATGGCAAATCAGGTTAAGCTTTGTTTTACTCAAGTTTTAAAATGTCCTCTGAGTCGCTAAAATCTCCTGGTCCTCGAGTTGTGACCACATCCTGAGAATTACAGTAAGTCGTTTAAAATTCGCTACAGCTCATTTTAACGCGTGTCTATAACACACAGCCCTAATTTTAAACGGAATTCCCACGAGTGGAAAAAGCACGTTTGACAAGAACGTCGGCCTTGGGGATCAGATCGCCGGTCCGAAGGAGAAGCTCCAATGGGGTTGTCCCTCTGCCCACACCCGATGTGGAAGTTGTTTGTTTGCCTTCTCCGCGGGAGGGGCGCTCCGGGCCGCCGGCCCCGCCGACAGCGCGTCGGTTTGGAGGCGAACGGCCGGCAAACTTCAGCCGGGATCGGTCGGCTGGGCCAGGCGGAGGGGGGCGGCTTTTCCCCGGCGCGGCCTCGCCCCGCTCGCGGATGCGGGTCGCGGGCCGGCCCAGGACGGCGTCCGGGGGCCTGCGGGGCTCGGAGGCCCGGGCGAGCGCCGGGCTGTGGGAATCCGAGGAGAGATGGCGAGGGGATTGCGGCCCCGGTACAGGGTCAACGCCAGGGGGACAAGGGACCCGTGGGGCGCTCGACCTGGCGGTGGGCGAAGCCACGGTAGCTGTCCTGGGGGCCGGGCAGGGCTCTGCCGGGAGGGACCCCGCGCTGAGCAGTGACCAGGGGGACCCCGGCGGCTGAGGGGTGGGGACACGACTCCGGTGCCACGCCCGGCCCGCCCCGCCCCTGGGCTCCGGGCAGCGCGGCCCCGCCCGGCCCCCTCCTCACCTGATGTACGGACTGGCCGCCGCCAGGATGTTCTTCTGCACAGGGATCTCCTCACCGTCGAGGACCAGGTGCGCGTCGCAGAAGCGGGACTCCTCGCGGAAAGAGCTGAGCGCTCGCAGCAAGCGCGCGGCGTGCTGAGGGTCGGACACGGCGCTGCTCTCGGCCATCGCGGCGCCCGCTGGTCAGCGGGCCCGTCCCGCTCCCGACTGTGACCGGCAGGACCCCTGGAACTGTCCACGTCCGGCGCGCGCCCCGTCTGCACTGCCCGCGCGCGCGCGCACCCGCTTGGCCCGGCTCAGAGCACTCGATGAACAAGCGAGAGCCCCCTGAACGCGCCTGCGCCATCCGTGGCGCTAGGAGCCGGTGCCTTTAAGGAGCCGCTACATTGCGTCATTTCTCCGCGACGCCCCCACGCCCTCGCTCCCTCCTTCTCGCCCGCCGTCGCCGGAGGCGGCCAATCAGAAGCCTCATTCCTCCGTGGGACCCTCCGGTCCTCACCCCCGCGCTGCCAGGGGCTGTCGCCAGCTAAGAGGGATCTCTGCGGCGTTGGAGGGGTGTGCGGGCAGACTAGGACTTTGTGGGTAAGCCGGTAGCCTCTGTAGCCTCGAGTCTCGGTTCTTCCACTCGCTAGCTGTGTGATCATGGGTAAGGTGCCCATCCTCAATTTCTCCTGCAAAATGAAGATGACAGGTTGTGGGCTAATGTGCGATAATGCAAGTAAGCGAGGGCGCAGTAGGTGTAGCTTTCGTTATTTATGAGAGAAAAACGGTTTCCCAGGCAAGAGGACAGAGACCCTAAGAAACAGGCCTTGAAAAGAGCGTTTTGGTTGCGGCCTAGAGAGATGTAGCAGATGAAGCAGGAGAAGGAAGCGGCAGGTCTTACATTTTGCAGGGTCTCCTTGGCTGTAGTAAGGAGGTTGGTCTTGATTCCTGTAGGTGTTCTGAACCATGAAGGGGCTTGAGCAGGGGTTTTTCTAACGATCACTCAGCTGCTGCCTGGAGAATGGGGTTGGGGCGGGGGTGCTAAAGGCAGAATGATGCTGAAATATTGCAGTACTTGAGGGAAGGGAATGGTGGTCTGGGTGGACGGGTGATGATAGAGGTGGACAATAGTGGATAGCTCTAAAAGACTAGACAGAATTGTGAGGGAGGGGAGTCCAGGGTAACGTTGAGTAATGAACTGCGTGGATTTTGACACCGTTTAGCGAGAGACAGGAAACGCTGAAGGGATGGAAGGAAGCTAGAGAAGCCGGATGTTCAGTTTTGACGGAAAGTGACTCTGGGTCAGCTCTGACTGCAGGGCAAGCCCTAGATGGTTGAGGTTGCCCCAGAGGTTGCTAAGGGCACGTGGGAATGTGAAATATAGCCACCGTTTTGTACATGTACTCAATAAGGTTCTAAAGCATTAGCAATTTTATGAGGACCGAGGACCAGAGGAATGTGGTCAGCATTCCAGATAAGGCAGGATGGTGTTTTCACTATATCCGCTCAGTCTTTTCCTTCACCCAAGGCTCCAATGAAGTCTTGGGTCTTGATCCTGAACTACCCAAGGCTTTGGAGTCACTGGCAGGAATGAGAATAGTTAACTCTGGTAGTGTCACTGGCAGAAGAATAGATGGGGAGCAAGATGTTACTAGTGGAAGTTCCAGACACTTCCAGTTCCTTCTTCAAATGTAGCTCAGTATGGGTGAAATGATAAAAATGTCTACGATTGGCTTCAAAACAAAAGGAAGGGATAAAGGGAAGCCATTGGGGGTAGAGCTGAATCAGAAGTGGTTACTAATTGTTAAAGCCAGATTATGGGTGCATGGAGCTTTGTTGTACCAGGCTCTCTATTTTTGTGTATGTTGTAAAATGTAGTAAGTGAAAAAACAAGATAAGCAGCTCGAGCTTTTCCATGATACCTTTCCAGTATCTCTGGGAGTAGTCGACACTCCTCTCTCCACGTTGTTGCTGTACTTTGAACATTGCTCTGGCAGGAAACTTATTGTAATGGGTTTATTGATCTGTCTCACCTGCTAGCTTGTATATTTTAGTGTGTCTGAATTTCCAAGTGCTAAGCACAATGCCTGGCCCTAGCCCAGTGCTCAGTGAATGTTGGATGGATGGAGGAATTAAAAAAATTGTGAATACCAGGCACTTAATAAATGTTTTCTAAATTGTATCCTCTGGTCTTAGTTTGTGTTTGTCTTTCTCAGCTGGGTTGTGGGGGTCAAAAATGATATATATGACAGAGAGAGTTATCTACACAATGTAGGTATTTGATAAATACTTACTGATTAATTGCTTGGAATGCTGTCCTATTCTTCAAATGTCAGAGGTTCCAAAACAAAACAAAGAGCTCAAATAACAGAATCATTCTCAGGTAACCAACCAGTTAGCCTAGAATGGGAGTGTTGCCTTCGTTGAAGTAACTGGAGGTAAGTGGGGATTAGTCAGGCAGACTCTTCCTGGTAGAGGTTAACCTTCTCTGGTGTTTTGACAGAAGGAAGGAATGGGAGGACGTGGGCAGAGGATATAGACAGACCAGTGTCACTCCTGGGAAAGGTAGTTGCTGGTGTGAGTGTCACCTATGCAACAGGCAGCTGATCAGCAGAAGACCTTGTCTATGCTTTCAATACCACCCCCATTGTTTGCAGTATTTCCCACCAACCCACCGGTCTGAATAATTCATATTTATTCTTTAAAACCCAGTTCAAACATGACCTTCAGGGAACCTCCAACCAGTTTCTCAGGGCAGAGTCCCGTGCTATGCCATGTTCTTGCTTTCTGTGTTGCACTGACGCCCTGCACTGTAATTAATTGATTTGTATTATATGTTGGTTTCTGAGCTCCTCCAGGGTGCTTAGTAGGTGGCCCCTGATACTTTTGCACAATTAATTAGAGGTAGCAAGTTGAGTAATGGAGCAGTGGAGGCAGGATGTCACACAGTACAGGCAGGTGGGATTACACGGAGCTGAAGGACACACACCCTGTCCCAAGTGGGAGGCTGCTCTTCAGCTGATTGCTCCATGGGCTACGAGCCCAATGGTGCCAAATCCAATGACTTTTCAAGAGATCTGAAAATTCAGATTCACATGTTGAACATCCCAGTTTTTCAACATTAGCCACTAATTCGATTTGGGAAATAATGACGCAGCATATGTCTGCAGACAGGATCCGGCTTTAATTCATTTCCCATCAATCAGAAACCCATCTTGGTTTACTGAGGAGGGAGTAAACAATCAAAAGGACACTAGGCTCAGTAAAAATGGTTGAGTTGAGCTCAGGTGCCCCAAGAAGATTCACTGTGGTGATATAGGGAAGCAAGAGGCCTTACTGTGGGAGGAATGATTTGGGGGGCAGAACCTACCCTTCCATCTGCTGTTGGAACCACTCCTGATTGGGCTATGGACTGTTTTGTAGCCTTTCTTGATATTGCTCAAACCGAGCCGCACTTGACATTGTTTATGGCCATCAGAACGGTGTATTTGGTGTTACTGTCTCCCTACGTTCCATAGATGTAAGACATCAGCTGTTGTGAAACGTGTAATCTAAGAGACGCAATATTGTCCCAGCAGTTTCTGTCTCTGGTGACTGTAACTGTCCCCTTCTGATTTACAGGCTAAACAGAGAGAGGACTTGGTTTTTTGTTTTGTTTTGTTTTGTTCTGTTTGTTTTTGTTCTGAAGACTACAAAGGATGTTGACAAGATATTAACAGTAATTCATTCAACAGATATTAAGCACCTGCTATAGGGTACATGTTGCAGATACAGTGATGGTAAAAACACAGTTACCTCAGTGGTATCATTGTAGAGTTTTTTTTCTCTCTCTGCTTTTCTGGTCCTGTATCATTTTTACAATTAGAAAAAATTAAGAAAGCAATTTCCACTTGCAAAAGCAAAACAAAAAATATATTTGCTTTGAAAAATGATCCATCAAAGAAGTATCATCTTAGGTTTGGGGTTGTATTTTTTAATAAATGTCAGAAGGTGGAATAAGAGTCCAGTAAAAGAACTAATACAAAGAAAAAAATTAATAGTTTGAAAGCTCTTTGGAAATCTTAATATCTGATGGATTCATTTTATTGAAGAGAAAACTGAAGATGAGCGAACAACTCTGTCAAGGTCATACATGTGACATTGTTGGGTGGAACAGACAGGCCCAGAGCTTCTGCCTTCCAGCCCTATAAGCTTTTCCATTATGCCAAGTTGTTGACTCTTCGTAAACGTTAATTTGGTTGAGACAGTCTCTTCTGATTCATTTTAAGGCGGTCTTCAACTATTTTATTGGATAAATCTGTCATTTGTCCAAATCTATATATAGCTCCTTTCTTTCGGACAATTTAAGCTCTTCCAAATTGCTGAGTCAGAGAACATCTCAGTATTTATAACTCTTGAGAGTTGCTTCTATATATTTATACAATATTCAGAGAAGTGTCGCAGAAACACGTGAACTAATTAAGCTGTAATGAAGGTAGAGACTGCTGTCCAAATCCATGCTGTACTCCCTAGCACTCAGTACAGTACCTGACAGGCACTCAATAAATATTTGTTGAATGAATAACTGTTAATGGGTCGGGAGAACTGAGCGTTTTCTATCCACAGGGATTAGTTCAGATGTTGTTTTTCATAATTCCCCACCAAACTCCAAGCTGGCATATAGCTAACAGCCTACTTCAGCTGAATATCTAATAGATACCTGCGACATAACATGTCAGAAATAAACTTCTGATTTTACCCCTTAAACCTAATAACTCCCCCAAATAAATGGCAGCATTTTCATTTACCCAAACTTAGGGACATTCTTGACCTCTCTCTGTCTCTCACACCCTCCATCCAATTCACCAGCAAACCTGGCTCTTCCTGTAGACTGTCTCCTGAATCCAGCCTCAACTCACAACCTCCACTGGTTCTACCCTGGTCCAGCCACCAATTAACTCCATCTGGACTCCTGTAATAGCCTCCTAGCTGCTCTCCCTGCTTCTCCTCTTGCCGCCTGATGAGTTCTTTCTCCCCATAAGTTAATCAGATCAAGTCACTTCCCAGCGCAAAACCCTCCAAAGGCTTCCCATCAATCTTAGGGGAAAAAACAATCCCAAGTCCTTACCATGCCTTACAAAGTCCTGGGTGATCTGGCCTTGTACTTCCTCTGTGACCTCTTTTCCTAGCACACTCCTCTCCCTCAGTGTGCACAAACCAAACCAACCTTTTTGCTCTTCCGTGAACTTGTCTCTCAGATGCCCACCTCAGGGCCTTTGCACTGGCTGATTTCTCAGCCTGGAAGTCTCTTTCCTCATGTTCTCATAGCTTGCTCTTTCCTTCTACTTAGATCACAGCTCAAATGTCAACTTCTCAGAAAGACTTGTACTTATCCTCCTGTATAATACCTCCCTTTAACCCGCTTCATTTTTCTTCACTGTATTTAATCACTACCTAAAATTATACATGTTTATTTGTGTATTGTGCGTCTCTTCTGACTGTCATATAGGGTTCATGAGGTCTGGCAAGGACTTTCTATTTTATTTATTATCACTGTATCCCCAGTCTCTAAAACAATGCATGGAATATATTATGTGCTCAATAGATAATATACTTACAGAGAGGGAGGGAGGGAAGCAGGGAAGGGAAGAAGAAAGAACAAATCTTCCTGGACCTTTTTATCCCTTGCTGTCTAACTTGACATTGCCAACTTGGAGGAAGATGAATTATCAAGAGTGATTCAAACAACCTGAAATGAAACTTCCAAACCTGACATGGTCATCATATAACAGCTCTGGACATAGGTTGCCCCAGTAACTTTTCTTTTTATCCTCTCCATCCTTTCTTTTTTAAAATTAATGCATTCTGTTATTAGTTTCAGGTGTACAAAACAACATATTGATCAGACATTTACACACCTCACAAACTGATAACCTAACAAGTCCACTACCCACCTGACACTGTACATAGCTATTACAATACCATTGACTATATTCCCTATTCTGTACTTTATATCCCATGACTATATACTTTTTAAAATTACAGTTGACATTCAATATTATTTTATATTAGTTTCAGGTATACAGCATAGTGGTTAGACATTTATATAATTTATGAAGTAATCCCCCTGATAAATCTAATACCCATCTGACACTATACATAGTTTTTACCATATTAATGATTATATTCCCCATACTGTATTCACATCCCCGTGACTCTTGTAACTATCAATTTGCACTTCCTAATCCCTTCACCTTTCTCATCCATCCTCCACCCCCTCCCATCTAGCAACCATCAGTTTTTCCTCTGTATCTATGAGTCTATTTATGCTTTGTTCATTCCTTTATTCTGTTCTTTTGATTCCAAACATAAGTGAGATCATATGGTATTTGTCTTGCTCAGTTTGACTTATTTCACTTAGCATAATATTTTCTAGGTCCATCTATGTTGTTGCAAATGGTAAGATTTCATTCTTTTTTTATGGCAGAGTACTACTCCATTGTATAAATAAATGTACCACAATTTCTTTATCTAGTTCTCTGTTGATGGGCATTTCAGTTGTTTCCATATCTTGACTATTGTGAATAATGCGGCAGCAGACATAGGGGTACATAAATCTTTTTGAATTAGTGTTTTGGATTTCTTTGGATAAATACCCTGGAGTGGAATTGCTGGGTCATAAGGTAGTTCTGTTTTTAATTTTTTGAGGAGCCTTCGTACTGTTTTCCATAGTGCCTGCACCAATCTGCAATCCCACCAACAGTGCACGAGGGTTCCCTTTTACCCACATCCTCGCCAACACTTCTTGTTTGTTGGTTTATTAGTGATAGCCATCCTGACAGATGGGAGGTGATGTCTCATTGTGGTTTTTATTTGCATTTCCCTAATAGCTAGTGCAGTTGAGCATTTTTTTCTTATGTCTATTGGCCATCTGTATGTCATTGGAGAAATGTCTGTTCAGATCCTCTGCCCATTTTTAAATTAGATTGTTTGTTTTTTTGGTGTTGAGTTGTATGAGTTGCTGTGTGTGTGTGTGTGTGTGTGTGTGTGTGTACACACACATATATATACAAATATATATGTATATGTGTATATATATATATAAATTTTGAATATTAACCCCAATAACTTCTTTCAAACAAGTACAGTGCAAGAAACTTTTTCTTCTTCAAGAAAAGTACTACTTTGCACTTGTACCCTGTAAATTTATTTTGCATATTGTGTGTTGTTTATATACCCGAAAGCATGTAAAACATACTGAATTTTTGTCCTCCCCCTCGAATTCCAGCCAATACGCTGCTGGGTGTACAATGAGCTGGTTTATTCTGCAGAATTTATATTGTGCAAGTAATTTGCCTGCTCCTCAGACCTGTCTAAATGTCTGTGAAGTCATCTGAATTTCTTTAATTCATTGGATTTCCTCACTGCCTTCCCCGGGTCTCTTTCCTCTATCCTCGGAGACTCCAGTTAAGTTACTCCACTTCTTGAGTTTCTCCCTCTGTAAAACTGGGATAATCATAGTAACTTCTAGAGAGTGGTTGTGAGGATTAAATGAGTTGGTACTAGCGAAGCACTGACAACAAGGTCTGGCATATGATAGGTGCCCAATAAAGAGCAGGTGCTGTTATGTTTATTACTGCTATTATCACCACCGTCGTCACCCTGGTTTTAATGGCATCCTTGCCCAGCTCAGGACTTACTAGCTCCTAGTTGACTTTCAAGTTGAAAGCTAGTCTCTTCCCCTCTAGTCAGGGCCCCACCAACTACCTCATCTCCAGGTCTGGGTTGCTAATCTCACTTCTCGTTTCTCACATTTCAATTTACTACTCCAGCTCTTTGAACATCCCATTTTGCTCCTTTTTTCCCCATTCTCCACCATTTAATTTTATTTTTTTAATATTGAAATTCATCTGATATTTTCTGAAATAGGTGAGACCTCTTTAGCTAGCCAGTTTCGAAACTAATTAACACTTTAATACATTATCTTTTAAAAAACGTCCTATTGAGGTATAACACACAGTCAAGTGTGCAGCTCCATGAGTTGGTCCATGTGGATACCCCTGTGAAAGCACCAGGTGGTCCATGGATCAAGATAAAGAGCATTTGCAGTAACTGAGAAGTATCCTCAGGTCCATTTCCAGTCAACACCTCCCAAAGGAAACCACTGTTCTGACTTCTGTTGCTATGGATTGTATTTTCCAGTTCTTGAACATTTGCATTTAGCTTTTTTCACTCAATACAATGTCTTTGAAATTCTTCCATTTTGTTGCTTGTAGCAATAGCTGGTTCTTATTACTCTGACCATACCTTTGTGTGAATGTGCCACAATTTATTTATGCATGTTCTGTTGATGGATGTTTGGATTGTTGCCAGTTTGGGGCTATTATAATACAGCTGTTATAAACATTCTTAAACAGGTGTTTGGGTGGATATGTGCGTTATTTTCTCTTGTGGATGTGTCTAAGTTCAGTTACTGAGTCATAGGGTGAGTATGTGTTCAGCTTTAGCAGATACTGCCAAACAGTTTTCCAAAGTGGTTGTACCAAATTATACTCCCACCGGTCAGGTATGAGCGTTCCAGTTGCTCTACATCCTCCAGTAATTGGTGGTGTCAGTCTTTTGATTACCCACTCTGGTGGGTGTGTAGTGGTATCTTGTTGTTTTTATTTTAATTTACCTTATCTTCTTGTTTAATTTAATGAATAATGATGGTGAGCACCTTTTTATATCCTTTTTGACCACTTGGATAACTTTTAAGTGCTGTTCTAGTTTTGCATCATTTTTGAAAATTGAATTTCAAATTGATTTTTAGGAGTTCTTTATTATTATACATGGAAACACAGATTTCTTAATCTGTGGCTTGCCTTTTCACTCTCTAAATGGTGTCTTTGATGAACAGACATTCTTAATTTTAATGAAGTTCGATTTATCAATCTCCTCTTTTATGGCTAGTGCTTTTCATGTTCTGTTTGGAAATCTTTACAGTCATGATGATATTCTCCTCTGCTTTCTTCTAGAAGGGTTTTTGTTTCTTTCACATTTAGGTCTCTGATCCACCTCAAATACATGCATTTTTTTAAAAACCCAGCTCAAAATTCAATTATTCAGAGAGTTATTCATTCATTCATTTATTCATGCTTTTAATCACTCATTCATTTAACAGAATTTTTAAACACCTACCATATATCAGTCACTTGTGGAAGAACAAAAGCAATTAGAATCAACATTTAAGGAACTTCTAGGCTAGTAGGGGAAATGGTGAGACTTGCACATAAACAATATCTAGAAAGTAGTAATTTAGTTGGAAAACATATGGCCAAATTAT